>NW_022103914.1:3075704-3078031 GCF_000313985.2 Echinops telfairi
TTTTTTTTCCTCCCTGCTCCATCCTCACTCCCTCATGAACCCTTGATATTTTATAAATTATTATTATTTTCATGTCTTACACTGACCAGTGTCTGCCTTCACCCACGTTTCTGTTGTTCATTCCCCTGTTGGGGTGAGCGGGTGGGGGGCAGGGGGGGCGTTTTAATACATCCATCATTATGATGGGTTCTCCCCACTTTCCCCCTACCTTCACTTTTGGTCCTGAGGGATTTATCTGTCCAGGATTCCCTGTGTCGAGAGTTCTTGTCTGTACCAGTGTACATATTCTGGTCTAGCTGCATTTGTAAGATAGAACTAGGGTCATGATAGTGGGGGAGGGGGGAGCATTAAAGAACTAGAGGAATGTTGTATGTTTCATTGGTGCTATACTATACTCTGGCTGGCTCGTCCCTTCCTTGTGACCCTTCTGTGAGGCAATGTCCAATTGTCTACAGATGGGCGTTGGGTCTCCGCTCTGACACCCCCACCTCATTTGCATCGATATGATTTTTTGTTCTGGATCTTCTGAGGCCTGATACCTGATCCCATGGACACCCCATGATCACACAGGCTGGGGTGCTTCTTCCATGTGGGCTTTGTTGCTTCCCAGGACATTGTCCTGATTTTACATGTGAAGAATAAGAGCTGATAGAATGATCTAAATGCTGGTGGCAAGATGTGAACCCAAGCAGGCTGAGCCCAGAGCCTCCTGTTCTGCTTCTCACACCCAGACTTTTGGAGGGATGGAGGGTGGGGGCAGGAAAGGAGTGGATGCAATACTCTTTTTGATTAGTTTCCAATGAAGATTCTATTTTCTTTTTAACTTTTTTTAATCCTCAATTATGAAACTATCATTTCCAATACAGAAATTTCAGACAAGCAACAAAGAACACCAATGAGCCACCCACTCCATTGTCTGGCTGACGGTTGGTGTTCTCGCAGCTGCTTCTCTATCGATGTGGATATGGGGACGTCTGGTAACCAGCATATCTCCTTTAGGGATATGTCCACGGCAGTAGATGCACTCACCTATCTACAATACTATGTTTCTCTACTGGTTACGTTCTTAATAGTACAGCTACTTCCTCTTTCCCAAAAGAAGCCTTGGTGGCACAGAGGTTAGCGTGCTCAGCTGGTCACCAAGAGGTCCGTGGTTTGAATCTACCAGCTACTGTACAAGAGAAAGGTGAGACGTCTGTTTCCGTCCAGACTGACAGCCTTGGAGACCCAGCGGAGCAGTTTCACCCTGCCCTACAGGGTCGGTGTGAGTCAGAATTGCCTCAAAGACTGTGGATTCGATGTTTCGCTTGCTTAGATTTTAGGAACTTTAGGTTCTTAAAACCAGGTACAGTTATAAAAGTCTACAAGGAGAAGCAAGACCAGCATGGAAAACAGAGGGCTGGGTTGAAGCCAGCGCTGGGGACCTTGTCTCCAGCCCCGGCTTCAGAAGAGGCAATCCGTTACCCCTTTACATGCTTGTGTACGAAAAGGGCCTGTGAACCTGAGTGGAGTGGGGTGCAGTGATAGTGTAGGTAAGAGGAGGGCTGCTTCTAAATACTAACGGTGTAGCCTCTTTCCCTCCTCCTCTCCCTCTACCCCCGCATGTCTCCTAATTCATGCTTTCATTGTTCCTTCATGTCACCCCCTCCTACTTAAAAAAAAAAGCTCGTCAAGGCAGTCGCGTCTGTAATGACTGTTGCTGTTAGGTGCCTCTGAGTCCCTTCTGACTCAGCAACCTGTGAGCTCCAGAGGGAACCACCTCCCGGTCCTGAGCCGTGCACCGTGGCTGCTCCGTTTGGGCCCATTGTTGCAGCCACGGGTCAGTTCCTCTGTCTGAGGAGCCTCCTCTGAGTCACTGCCCCTGTGCTTTACCAGCATGACGCCCTTCTTCATGGACCGGTCTCTCCTGGCAACATGTCCACAGGATGTGCGATGAAGTCTGGCCCTCTTCGCTCCTAAAGAACATTCTGACTGCACTTTTAAAACAGATCAGTTTGTGTGCCTGGCAGTCGGTAGTACTTGGAACATTCTCCTCTGACACCATCATTCGATTCAAATGCAGCAATGGCTCTGCAATCTTAGCACGTCCAGTGGGGAGGTTCTACGCTGCCATGTAGTTGTGTGAGTTGGCGGTGACTTGACACGCACCGTGACGACAATAGTCAGGACCCAGGCACAGCCTTGGCTGATTCCCTTTGGCCTGAACAGGATGGTCTCAGAGAGGTCTTCCCCCCACCCCCACCCCAGGGGCCGAGAGCTCTGTGAGGAGAGTCCTCCCTGCCTGAGGCACTCAGACCCTGAGGTACATCCGAAATGTCTGGGCTAAA
>NW_022103914.1:3078131-3080206 GCF_000313985.2 Echinops telfairi
CCTTCTTCATGGACCGGTCTCTCCTGGCAACATGTCCACAGGATGTGCGATGAAGTCTGGCCCTCTTCGCTCCTAAAGAACATTCTGACTGCACTTTTAAAACAGATCAGTTTGTGTGCCTGGCAGTCGGTAGTACTTGGAACATTCTCCTCTGACACCATCATTCGATTCAAATGCAGCAATGGCTCTGCAATCTTAGCACGTCCAGTGGGGAGGTTCTACGCTGCCATGTAGTTGTGTGAGTTGGCGGTGACTTGACACGCACCGTGACGACAATAGTCAGGACCCAGGCACAGCCTTGGCTGATTCCCTTTGGCCTGAACAGGATGGTCTCAGAGAGGTCTTCCCCCCACCCCCACCCCAGGGGCCGAGAGCTCTGTGAGGAGAGTCCTCCCTGCCTGAGGCACTCAGACCCTGAGGTACATCCGAAATGTCTGGGCTAAAAAGTGAGGCAGGATGCTTTTGAGAGCAAGTGAGTGGGCCAGGCAGCTGGTACAAATGCTGACCACTGGGGACCAGTCCCAATGAACCCTGAGTTAAAGCTCACGGCTTCAGGCTGTGTATTAGGCAAACCAGAAATAAGCTCAACCCACCAGGGCAGATCTGTTTCTCTTCTTCTTCCCCCTGACCCGCTCTCTGCTAATGAGCCACTGAAAGCATTTTCAGGAACCAATTTTGTCTGAAATCAATTTCTTAATGGGAGGACAGCTCACTGCCAAGGTGTGAAACAATGCATTACATCTGGGTGAGCCCACCTGGCAAGGAAGCCAGGGTTGGTGCAGGTATTGGGTACGTTCAAGACTGAGCATGAATTGGTGCCCACATGTGCTTTTGAACGCCCATGGCAGATGCCCACTGGACCAAGGCACTGTGCTTTGGGTCTAAGGAGAGCGTGGTGCAACTGTCCTACTCTGATCTAGAGCCAGTAGCACTAATAATCGGCAACCTCCACTGTAATTACATGGCTCTGGGACAGCCCCTGCTGTGGGCGATTGTAAAAACTATGGTGAAGCCTCAGCAATATCACAGATAACTTAAAATTAGTCTGTGCGTTCAGGCTCATCACTTGCCTGGTGTTTTGAAAATACCATCTAGGGGGGATGAGGGAGACCAAAGTGGGAACTTGCAATTCATATGACAGATATGTTACCCAACCTTCTTTTCCTCCTTCACGAGGCTTGAATTCTTGTCTAAAGTTAAGAACTTTTACATATCTTGGAAGGAGCCCTGGTAGTGTAGTGGGTTGAGCATTGAGCTGCTACCCACAAGGTCAGGAGTTCAAACCTATAGTCCTTCTGCAGGAAAAAGAGGAGGTGGTCTTCTCCCATAAAGAAACCCTGTAAGTCACTCTGAGTCTAAATGAACTTGACCACAGTGGGGAGGTTGGGTGAGTTTCTTAGGGATTTACAAAGTCAGTCTTGTGTGCTTAAATAAAGTATAGTTAAATATGAAAGGGTTGTCTGGATGCAAACTTTGGGACTGGTCTGCCAGCTGTCGGCAGGTGAACATTACACACGCTTATAAAGTTAGAATGGTTCAAGGTTTGGGGATGTCTTGGTTCATTTCATCCTGGCCTCAGGTTTCCCTGGGATATAGCACCAAGCGATCTGACGCCCAGGTAGTGACTCTCACCTGCCCCTCTCTGCTTCACATAAAGGCCACTTGAACTCAGTTCATACTCTCCACACCCACAGAATAGGGCCTTAGAAGCTCTTCTTCCCTCCTCCCTTGTGGGAGGCCACAAGGCCCGGTGAAAAGGGTAGAGAATAGAGCCACACCTGAGGTGGAAGCCCAGAGGTACCACCAGCTAAACGCACAAGTCATCTTCCCTCGTCAAGCCTCAGTTTCCACACCTAGCGGATAAGAGCCGTGCCTATATCATCAGATTGAAGTAGGCATCAGGTGATATCACATGTCTAGAAATGATTCCAGCTTAGAGCACGGAGCAGATATCAATTAGTATCTTTATTATGCCGTGGATGTGGTGCTCATGGATGAGATCATGTCTGGAAGACTGTCAGAAAAGAGGCGCTAAAGATATCGACGAGATTGATGATATTACCCCAAAGTGGGTA
>NW_022103914.1:3080306-3081490 GCF_000313985.2 Echinops telfairi
ATGATATTACCCCAAAGTGGGTATTTCCCCAAAGGCGACGTGCTGACCAGTCTCCAGTTTAACTGAACTCCTCACGGCCCCCAGCTTCTTGCACGGTTTGAGGGCCAGATTCCCAGGCATAGCGAGATTAGCCGCGAAACTTTCCACATTCTAAAGCTAATGATTTCATGGGGAAAGCTCTCCTTATTGTGATGGTTTATAAAAACTGGGGTCAGGGAGATGTTGGGGGCAAAAAACAGTTGCAAATGGAGACAGCATGCTGCTATGAACATAGAGCATGGTGTCCACTTACTGCCCATGTCCTTCTAACCAGACGGTTTCCCCTGCTCACAGTGACCTGCTCTGCTCATGCCAAGTCCTGGGGCAAAGGGGCAGTGGGGCTCTCGCACCCACCTCCCCAGGGTTCTGTGAAAATCCCCATGCGCTGCCAGCCCCTGCCTCCTGGCCAGCTTGCTCTTCTGTATTGTCACTGTTAATGTAACTCCAGCCTTCAGTTTTCCTTCTCTAGTCTTGAGGATGGGTTTATGCCGAATGGCTCGGAGTTCTTGCCCAGTCTTTCATGACGATCAGGATGGTGGCTGCAGTTTGTGGTTTCATGGGTCAAGACCTATGAAAGCAGGAAGCCTGCTAGAGCCCCCGATGATGAGGTGCCTGGTGGGATATGAGCCTGAACTCCACAGCCTGGGTCATGGCCCAGTCTCCAAGTCTTGGGATTCTGCCCGTTCCCTGAAGGGCCTGGAATGGGGAGACATGGTTTCCCTGTGGATTCTCTGCCTCAAGGAGATAACGCTAGTAGTAGACTTTTTATGAATCTCCTTGGAGACAGATGAGGCTGTTTGTTCCCATCAAGATTTCTGGCCTTGGAAACCCTGTGGAGCAATTCTTCCCTGCCCTCCAGGGGCACTGTGAGTGGAACTGACATGTTGGCAGTGTGTTACGGGAACAGAAAGGGGAGAGCATCGTTCCCTCTTTGAAGCAGGGAGTCTGGGGCCACAGGGGCCCAGAGTCCTGGCTGACATTCTGTGGCAGACATACAGTGTCCCATTTTCTCCTAGAACACATGTCTAATGCAACCCACAGTTTGAGCAGGGTGTGCAGGCTGCCCTCTTCTGGACCTTGGTCTCCTTACTCCGTCTGCTGCCCTCAGGCCCTTCTCACACCAGACAGCCACGAGGGCCTCATTC
>NW_022103914.1:3083972-3085525 GCF_000313985.2 Echinops telfairi
TAATGTTAATAAAGGATTAGATGTGAGTGACCTTGTGTTTGCCTCGGTTGACTAGAGAAACAAATTCATTGACACTCATCTATGTGTCAGAAAGAGCTTTATATCAAAGAGTAATTGGCTATCAAGAAAACATCCCAGTCCAGGCCAAATCAAGTCCATAAGCCCGATACTGATCTATAAATCCCTCTTCAGAATCACACGGCTACATGCAATGATGGAGCATGCAGGAAGGTCACAGGCCAGTGGGTGCAGTCTTATGGATCCAATGCCAGAGCATCACAAGGCTCTCACAGGTCTCTGCCACCTGCCTCACCAAGAGGAAGGTGAAGCAGAGAGAGAGTGTGTCCATCTCCAGGGAGAAAGAGAGGAGGCTCCCAGAATCCTCATGAGAAGGCCACACCCACAAGGAGGCATCATCAGGCTTTGACCTGACTGACAGGCTAGACTCCACCCCTACACTTATTTATTTATCGAGTTCACATGAAATTATGTAACTACCACAGACCTGTTGTGCTGTTAGATGCTTTCTAGTTGAGTCCGGGTCATCACAGCCCCATGCAGAACAGAACAGAACAGAACAGAACAAAACACCACCCGGTCCTGTGCCATCCCCACAATTGTTCTTATGTTTTGAGCCCATTGATGCAGCCTCTGTGTCAATCCATCTTGTCAAAGATCGTCCTCATTTTTGCTGCCCCGCTACTTTACCAAGCATTGTGTCTTTCTCCAGGGACTGGTCTCTCCGGGCGACCTGTTCAAAGTACTTGAGGTGAAGTCTTGCCACCGTTGCCTCTAAGGAGCATTCTGGCTGTGCTTCTTCTGAGACAGATCTGTCTGTTCTTTGGCAGGCTCTAGTACTTTCAGTCTTCTTTGCCAGAACCATAATGTAAGTGCATCGGTTCTTTTCTCTTTCCTTGTTCAGTGCCCCACTCTACTTGTCTATGAAGCCATTGAAAACATCACAGTGCACCCCAATCTGCAAAGTAACATCCTTGTTTCTCAACACTTTAAAGAGGTCTTGTGCAGCAGATTTACCCACTGCAAGGCGTTGTTTGATCTTTTGACTGCTGCTTCCGTGAGCAATGATTGTGGATACAAGCAAGATGAAATCCTCGACAACTTCGATTTTCCCCCCATTACCATGATGTTATACCGGTCCAGTTGTGAGGATTGTGGTCTTCCTTACACTGAGCTGTAACCCACACTGAAGGCTTCAGTCCCGGATCTTCACCAGCAAGTGCTTCAAGTCCTCCTCATTTTCAGCAAGCAAGGCTGTGTCAGCTGCAAATCGAAGGTTACTAATAAGCTTTCTTCCGATTATGATTCCAAGTTCTTTTTCAAATAATCCAGCTTCTATGAATATTTTCTCAGAATCCAGATAGAATAATATGGTGAGAGCATGCAACCCTAACACACACCTTTCTTGGTTTTAAACCATGCAGTATGCCTGGTTCTGCCCCCACAACTGTCTCTTGATTCACGTCCACGTTCAACATGAGCACAATGAAGTGTTCTGCAATTCCCATTCTTCTCAAGGCTATCCACAGGTGTTA
>NW_022103914.1:3086825-3097558 GCF_000313985.2 Echinops telfairi
GCAGGTGAAATCTGTCCTGGATTTTGTGTGTTGATAGCTATTTTCTGTAACAGTGTACATGCTCCAGTCTAACCAGATTTGTAAGGTACACCGGGGTCATGATAGTGGAGGAGAGGAAGCATTAAAGAGCTAGAGGAGTGTTGTGTGTTTCGTCAGTACTATACTGCACCCTCGCTGGCTCGTCCCTTCCTTGTGACCCTTCTGTGAGGGGATGTCCAATTGTCTACAAATGGGCTTTGGATCTCCAGTCCCCCTCATTCACATCGATATGATTGTTTTGGATCTTTTGATGCCTCATTCCTAATCCCGTCGACACCTTGTGGTCACACAGGCTGGTGTGCTTCTTCCATGTGGGCTTTGTTGCTTCCCTGCCAGATGGCCGCTTGTTGACCTTCAAGCCCATATGGCTCTTCTAGCCAGAGCATTTGCCACTCCACCAAAAGACCTTCATGTTCCCAATGAGTCTGAGTAAAATGGTGTGTGTGTGGGGAGACACTGATTGGATTATATGATTCAAGTATAACTTGCTGTTAGAAGAGCTAGTTGTAATTGCCATTCTTCTTTATATGAGTAATTATCTCAGAAGCAGGAGGCGCAAGAGCCAAGAGTGTAGCATGTCTTTTACACCCCAAGATCTCTGCACATTGAGCCTCTGTGCTCCAGGAGACAGCTTTGATATCAGAGGAACAGCAGCAGCAGAACCAGAAGCCAGAGCATGAGAGCAGGCAGTGGACGTCTCAGTGCGCAGAGCAAGGAAAGCTGAGTGTTTTGGGGCAGGAGCCTGTTTTATCGACTGGGATACCACTGGGCACTTCATTCAGAAACTGGATTTGCTAACCCAAAGAACTGGAGCTGAGTGTCTTTGGGTTAAGCCTTCTAGCTGAGTGGTATGCCTTTTGTGCATTTATTGATAGCCCTGAAAAAACTTTGTAACATTACCTGAGCAGGGCAGAGGCCAGGCCAAGAGGCTCAGGGCCAGAGAGAGACCTGCTTGCGGGCACAGCACTGGACAACTGGAACCTGAGCATTGTAACCTGTTAGCTTCCCTAATAGACCCCGTAACTATGGGGATGGGGGTGGGGGACAAATACATATCTTTCTGATATTCTCTGCTTTCAGCCAAGATCCATCTGACATCAGCAATGATATCCCTTGTTTCACGTCCTCTTCTGAATCCAGCCAGAACCTCTGGCAACGCCCTATCAATGTACTGCTTGCAACTGTTGTTTATCTTCAGCAAAATTTTACTTGCGTGAGACCGTAATGATATTCTATAATGTGCACATTCTGTTGGGTTAATTTTCTTTGGTGTGGGTACAAATATGGATCTCTTCCAGTCAATTTTCCAAGTGGCTATCTTCTAAATTTTCTGGCGTAGACGAGTGAGTGCTTCCAGTGCTTCATCAGCTTGTTGAAACATTTCGATGGGTATTCCATCAATGCCTGGAGTCTTGATTCTGGCTAATGCTTTCAGTGAAGCTTGGATTTTTTCCTTCAGCACCATTAGTTCTTGCTCATGTGCTACCTCCTCAAATGGTTGAATGTCTTCTAGTTCTTTTTGGTACAGTGACTCTGTGTATTCTTTCCATCCTCTCTTGATGCTTCCTGCATCATTCAGTGCTTTGCCCATAGAATCTTTCAGTATGACAACTCAAGCCTTGAATTTTTCCTTGAGTTCTTTCAGTTTAAGGTAATGCTGAACATGTTCTTTGTTTTTGGCTTTCTAACTCTAGGTCTTAGCATGTTTCATGATAACATTTTACATAACGATCTGCCCTTTGAAAATTTTTGTTCAGCTCTTTGACTTCATCATTGCTTCCATTTCCCTTAGCTACTCTTTGATTAAGAGCAAGTTTCAGACATCCACACTGATCTTTTCTTTTTCTCCTGTCTTTTTAATGAATCTGGATGGAGACCTCAATCTTAGAGTGAACCGGCAAGAGCGGAAGAATGAGGATGATTCTTCTAGATCAGACTCTCTCCTCATATTAATTTCACTTCTATATCACTTTAGCTTTCTTTCTCTGCCTGTTTTTATTTAACTAAAAGTATTTAAGTCTGTAGCAGATTGTCAGTTTCATCCAGGGCAGTACCCAAGGCTGGGTCCCTGCTTGTCACGGTGTGCTGCTCTCAGCTCTAGGCCCCAGGCACTAAGGCTTTTGATACCTGTATGAGGGTGCTAGGGAAGCCCTTCCGCTACACATTCAGCCCCAGTTCAGACGTAGTCTCTTGGGGTGTTGCCCGGGTGCTTGTCTTACTTTTAAGTAGATTCAAACTTGACATGTCTGCTCCTCCTGACTGCTGAGGCAAGCAACTCAAGGTGATGGGTGGTTGGTGCTGGCACAGTGCCCAGGCGGAATCCTCTCAGAGATTTTGTAGGTGATTATTTTTAACTGACTCTTTTCTGCATTGACTTGTACATGTCATATCAAAATCATGTTTCTTCCAAGTGATGATGAGACGGTGCCATAAAGGGTGAACTGAGGAAGGCGAAACCCTTAATGGGGATGACAGAAAGAGTTGGCCTTTTCCCCCTAATGAATATACATGTCATGGTGACTGGCCAAGCATCAGTAGCTTCAGGACACCCCAGAAAGCAGGAAGTGCACCCATGTCTAGGACAAATAATAGTTCTAATGAAATGTATGTGTATTTTTAAATAGCACATTTAAATGTACCTATTCATTGACAGGAATAAATTAAACCCTTATCTTTTCATTTTAAATGACTTTTTTTATTTTATAATCTCCCTCACTGGTATCTCCATTATGGTTTTATTTAATGCTTTTCAGCTTTTGAAATTAATTCTTACTTATGGTACTAACAAGTGGAACATTGCAAATGCCATTTATCCTTCCACCCCCTTCCCACTTCTAATCATCAGACTAGATAATCACTTGTCTTGCGTGTTTTTCTCTTTGCCCCTACAGAAATAAAGCAACCAGTTAAAAATGTAACACTTTCTGTAACTAAAAAAATTAATACGTGTTTTCCTGGAACATTTGAAAAACATATGAAATAGTGGAAATGAAAAATTATCCCTGATATTCTCAAAGATAACTAGTATGAATATTCACTGGGAAATACACATTCAGCTCAGCAGAATGCCAAGAAGGTTTTGTTTAGGGTCAACAAATAAGAATTCCAGGTGGACATCTGCCATCCACCTGCTCTGTGAGCTCACTCAAGCACCTTTCCTTATCCGAATGTTGATTTCCTTCGTCACATGATATATCCTGCCACCCGTAGTGATGTGTGTAAGTACTTTTCCTGGCATATTCTTGGACACCATTCCTGGCATATTCTCGGAGATCAAAAACTGACAGCCATGATTACCAGTAGTACTACTTTCAATGCATAGCTAGCTAGCTAGATATGTAACATACATGCCTGTGGATATACATACATATGTGGGGGCATACAGTAATTTGTGGAAAAGTTCCATGATCTTTCAATTCCATATTCCCATAAACCTTCTGAAGTCCCCTTGTACAGACGTTGTAAAATTGGGATCACACTCATCAAGATGTCCCTGAGCCCTCGGGAATGTTTCCTCAAGCACTAAATATTCTTCAAAGCACGGTTTCAGTGATTGTCTGACACTATCTCATGAATGAGCACCACTTGCTACACCATTCCCCTGCAGTGGGACCTTTTGGTCACTTCCAGGAGGTTTTTACATCTATCATCCGTGGTGCCTGGATTTAAGGTATTAAGCAGTCTAACAGGAAGCCAAGTGTTAGAGTCCTTACAGTTCTTAGTTGTGCTCAGTTTTTCTGGTCTTTGGGAGCATCCCCATTCATTCAAAACCTGTGGCAATTTTATGGCAAAGACTAGTTTCCTTTCCTCGGACCTTCAAGCAGGGCTTTGAGCCCTGCCCTTGGACCAGGGCTTTCCATAGCAGCTAGAATCACCTGGAGAGCTTTTAAAACCTGTAAGCACCAGATGCTCTACACACACAGACACACAGATACACACACACCACCCCCGGTTAATTCTTATGTAAGTGATGTGAATAGGGTCTGGGCAAGACTTTTTTCGCCTATCTCCCCAGCCCCCCACCTTGTTCTCATGAGAACCCCAGATTCAATGATTCCTGAAAGCTCCCTGTGTCTGTATGATGATTAGAAATACACTGTAATCTAGGGAGGTTGTACTGTCTGCCTCACGGAGGCTTGCTCTGTAGTTTTGTGGCCTTGCGCCATGGTTTTTAACTGGAAGGGAATTTTATACCCCAGGGGACATTTCTGCTAATCCCAGCTGGGGAAAGGGTTACTATTGGCATCCAGTGGGTAGAAGCTAGAGAGCCTGTACACAGGACAACCTGCAAACATGCAGCCCAAAGGGTCACTAGTGCTACTGCTAGAAGACCTGCCCACATATGCTGCCGCCCCATCTGGAGGGACAGGTAGGAGAGGCCCAGGGTCTGGGAAGGGGAAAGTCAGCAGAAACATCCTCTGTCAAGAGAGGCAGGGACTTCTGCTCCTAGGTCAGGGGCTGTGGGTGCTGCCGGCTTAGATGGGTGCTATATTGGCAGTCCTGGCCCCTCACAGGGCCGTCTGTGAGCAAACAGGGTGAGAAGACTTGAGGGAGCCTGTGTTAACAGGGATGGAAGCACATGTTGGGGCCAAGCCCTCTGCTCTGGTCTCTCATCAGCTTACCCAGATTCCCTGGCTCGAGCACAGCCTTTCCTTCTCGGCCCCTCTAGAAGTGAAGCAGAAGAAAACGCAAATCCACAAGCCCCAAGGTTTGCAGCAATATTTTCAAGCCAACTGTCTTGTCTCTCCCAAGCCCTGCCTTCTTCCTCTCCCGCCTACTGCCTCCCGCTGACAGCCAAACATAGAATATGGAAAACAGGGAGAAGAGCCACTCTGCACAAAGCTCCATCTTTTAAGAGAGAACATTGCTCTGGGTACCGCCCCCCCTCTATCTCTTGAATTGCAGTGGGTGGCCTTACTTGTCTCTGTGTAGGGGAGATGTCTCACCCAGCAACCGCTTCTTGCTTTGGCTCTAAGAATTCCGTGCGAGAATGGACTTTTTCAGGGCCAGGGCGAAGCCTGCTCCCTGAATCGGTGGCTCCTGTATCTGTGACTGAATCCTTATGTCTGTTTGCTTCACTTTTAAGATTTTTTTTGGGGGGATGGGTCTACGTTCTCCTGTGTAGTTCTATAAACCCTTCATGATTTTCTGACTGTAAGTGGAGTGAGGGGAGGGAGTGGCCCCGGGGAGTGGAGACCAGGATATCAAATTCCTGGTGTGGTGGGCTGTCCCCCAGCAGTAACAAGGATGCCAGCTGGCAACATCTGGGGCCCCTTCAGGAGGAGAGGATAAAACATGTCCATCTTGGTCTCCGGAGCTTTGTGTCTGCTTGGAACTCTCCTAGCTGTGATCCTCTTATTGCTGGCTCTCTCCGCCATCTGCTTTGACTTGGAGGCAGCTCTGGGCCAACCTATTGGCTCTTTCCTGACTGTGCCATCTTCTTGGTGTTCTGGTCTAAGTGCCCATTCTGGCTCTTCCGGGCCTGGTTTACAGTCTGACTGTGCTTTCTCCTGCCCTCCATGGCTGGAAGGAAGAGGGAATCGGGGGTGGCGGTGGGGGTGAGGGTGGGCGGGGTGGGGAGTTCGCATTTGCTTTGTGGTTCAGCCCTCTAAGGGCAGCATGTTTGCTGGAATATGGACTGGTCCTTTCCTGCTGATAGTCCCTTGTGTGATATGTCAGCTCATAACTGTATTCTGCATTGGCCACCTCTAGGATTGAGTCAGAGCCCTGGTGGTACAGTGGCAATGCATTGGGCTGCTAGCTTCAAAGTCAGCAGTTCAAAACCACCAGCCGCTCTGAGGGAGAAAGGTGGGGCTTTCTATTCCCCTCAAGCATTACAGTCTCTCAAACTGACAGGGGCGGTCCTTCCCAGCCCTATAGAGTCGGTATTCGTTGGCATCAACTGGATGGCAAGGGGGATGACCCAAGGAGCTCTGGTGGCATGGTGGGTTACATGCTGGGCTGCTAGCCACAAGGTCAACAGGTTGCTCCAGGGGAGATAGTTGAGGCTTCTACTTTGTCCAGATAGGGCCCCTATGAGTTGGATTTGATGCAGTGGAGGCGAGTTTCCTTTGGGGAGGATGGATTCTGATTTTGGTGCAGAAACACTGTGTGTTGTAATTGTTTCGTGTAGATCATTTAAGTAGTTACTTCTCATTATTCCTTGTATTCTGTTGCCTACGAATGTCTAATTCCAATCGGCATTTGCAAGAGAATGCATTGAAGAACCTTTAGAGGGTAAAGTCTAAATGATGAACCAATGTACTTCCAAAAATCAGCCAGTCTGATTAGTAGCTAATCTTGGAGGTGGCACAAGACCAGCCGTGGTTCATTCTGCTGCGCACGATGCCTGCAGGGTTTGGAAGCCACTGACACCAGTAGCATGTGAAAGAAGAAGGCAGTTGAGTATTAGCCGGGAAAGAAAAGCAGTGAGTCAGAGAAAGCTCCCCAACCAAGAACAGCTGCTTTTCTTTGATCTTTCAGAATTGTTGACTTAGGGACATTCATAAGCATACAGAGTTAGAGGGTAGGAAATGAGACCTAGGAAGTTCTGAAAATGTACCATTTATTGTTCATAGGAAGGGTGCTGACACATTTTAGACTTCAAGTGGAAACTGCGCTCCAGCAGTAGAGATGTGTTTGAGAATGTGATGGGGTGATGATTGCATATGTAAGCATGGAAAAGCTGGTGTTTAGGTTCCCGGAAACAAGCTCAGCACCAGGACCATTTGTGTTGGGATGTCTTGGCATCTGCAGTGGTTATTTTGGGTATAAGTTCCAATTAGTAGACTGAAGAGTTGTGCAAACAGATGGCAACTTGAGGATCATCTCATTAGGACTGCTCAGTAGATATTCCTCGTTTGGACAGACTAATAGCCCTAGTGGAGGCAGCTGTTGCTTCATGAGTCCAGGACACCCAGAAGGTGTTGTGCTTCAAGCAAATGTAGTGATAAGTTAAGCCATCACTGGTACCCAGGAGTAGTTTCCTTTTCGCCTTACTGCTTCTCGCCGAAGACCATGTCGTAAAAATTACCAAAACCCATCTCCTACCTGCCCTGCCAGAGCCAGTGGATGGAGGAGGAATGAGATCGTGGTGCTCCAGAGTAAACACTGTGAAGCCCCTTGCCACCTGGCCCTCGATGCAGATTTGGGTCACGATCGTAGATACTGTCTATCAGTACTATGTGCTCATCTGGATTTCAGTACCTTAGCCTGGACTGCAGAAACCTGGGGTCAGATGTCTCTACAAAGCTATCTAGATGAGAGGTGGACAGAGAAAAGATGTGGACCATATCTCCTTTCTCTAAAGGCGAATGCAATTTTTTAGAAGGTAAAATGTACACATTGGAAGTGTGCGTGCATCCCTCCCCCCAATGACAGAGTTGCAAAACAGCATTTGCAATGTTTTCAACATCAAAGGTCTAAGAATAAGTATAATTAGGTGTTAGGCCAGGTGGCCTAGAAAAACAAATCCAGAGACACTCATAAGAAAGGGCTTATTTGTAAGAAAGAGCTTTCTATCAAGAAGTAATTGCATATCAGGAAAACATCCCAGCCCAGTCCACTCAAGTCCAAATGTCTGATATTAGTCCATAAGGCCCTCTTCAGACTCACGCAGCCACATGCAATGATGCAGAATGCAGGAACGTCACCATCCAGTGGGTGCAAAGTACCATGGGTCCAGTGGTGGTAGCTGCATTTTGTAGGTCTCAGCAGGGCTTACCGGCATGAAGGTGAAGGCAGGGGTTGGGGGTTAGGGGGAACTCTGTCCTTATGAGAAGGTTATATCCACAAGGAGGCACCATCAGACTGTAACCCGACTGACAGGTTAGACTCCACCCCTACACTTCAAGTTGACATGAAATTATGTAACTCCCACAAATAGTAAACAATATAAATAGTAAAGTAAGGGTGAAGCAGAGGGGGTGGAGCTGCTTCTTGCGTTGAGCCGTGGAGAGAGACACACGGTCAATGAAAGTGCCCAGAGTTTATAGTGAGGGAACTGTAGTTACATCAGATTGCCATGTTCTAACTGTGGCGCATTCTTTACACACATTGCCTTATCTCTCCGAGCCTTACTTTCTTCACGGGTAAAGTGGAATCAATAACACCTATCTTAACATTTATCCCAAAGCCTAGAGATAATATATGTGCAGGGCTTAACCTAAAGGCTAGCAGATTGTAGACAGTAGGTTAACTGCTGGCTTCCCTTTTTGACCCACAAGTTATTTGGTTTTCAATTACTTGGGGATTTTTTCCAGAGATGTTTCTATTATTAGTTTCTAACTTAATTCCACTGTGGTCAAAGAAAATGCCTTGTATGACTTGAATCCTTTTAAATTTATTGAGATTTCTTTTGTGGCCCGTAATATGGTTTATCCTGATAAATGTGTTGCGAGGTTCTGAAAGGAATACTTATTTTGCTGTTGCTAGGTAGAGAGCTCTAGAAATATCATTTCAGTCAAGTTGGTTGCTGTGGTTCAAATTTTCTATAAAAGCTTACTGGGTGTTTTTGTCTACTTGTTCTATCAACTCCTTGGAGTTCTACCAATTTTTGCTTATTTTGAAGCTCTATTAATAGATGCATACATGAACAAAGCCCACATGGAAGTACACCAGCCTGTGTGATCACGAGGTGTCAATGGGATCAGGCATCAAACACCCAGAACACAACAATCATATCTATGTGAATGAGGGGGACCGCAGAGTGGAGTCCCCAAGCCCATCTGTAGACAATTGGACATCTCCTTACACAGGGGTCACAAGGAGGAGACAAGCCAGTCAGGGTGCAGTATAGCACCAATGAAACATGCAACTTTTCTCTAGTTCTTTAAGGCTCCCTACCCCACCCCCACCTGCCCACTATCATGACCCCAATTCTACCTTAAAAATCCGGCTAGACCAGAGCATATACACTGGTACAGATAAGAGCTGGAAACACAGGGAATCCAGGACAGATAAAACCCTCAGGACCAATAATGAGAGTAGTGATACCAGGAGGGTAGGGAGAAGGTGGGGGGAGAAAGGGGAACTGACTACAAGGTTCAATATATAGCACACACACCCAGGGGCAAGAACAACAGAAAAGTGGTGAAGGGAGACAGCGGCCAATGTAAGATATGAAAATAATAATAATTTAAAATTTATCAAGGGTTCATGAGGAGGGGATGGGGGGGAGAAAAATGAGGAGCTGATACCAAGGGCTCAAGTAAAAAGAAAATATTTTGAAAATGATGATGGCAACATATGTACAAAAGTGCTTAACACCATAGGTGGATGTATTGTGATAAGAGCTGTAAGAGCCCCCAATAAAATGAGTTTTAAAAAATAGATGCATACATGTTTAGGATTATTATATCCTCTTGATGTATTGACCCCCACTTTTTTCCTTTCTTTTTCATATGTTTGAAAGTGAACTTGTATGTCTCTTCAATTTTACTTTCCTCCTTTTTGTCGGCCGCTGGGAACAACATTCAGATGTGTGGGGCAAGGCGTCTGGAGGATTGTGGTGGCTGTTTTCTGAGGCTGTGAGCCTTCACGCTTTCTCTTTCCTTTCGGTTTTTAAGAAAACATATTCTATTTACTTACACAGCCTATCTGAACAAATGAAATCAGTAACAGTACCCTGTTAAGCCTCTCATAAATGTGGTTTTCTGTTTCATTTTTCTCTCCCCTCCTCCCTCCCTCTTTAATTCCCTACCCCTCCCCTCTCTCTAGTCCCAACCCCCTCCCTGGCCTCCTGGATTTTTCAAAGTCTTACCTTTTGGTGTAAAAACCATGTTTCTTTGTCTTTGTTTTTTTCTTATGTCATTAAATATTTACTTTTACAAGACTGACTAACTGTAAGCACAATGTTCTCTAGTTTTGTCCATGTTTTGTGGTATTTAAGAGAGTTGTTTCTGCTTTTTACTTAATGTATGATATTCCATTGTACGAATACACCAGAGTGTTTATCATTGGAGTTTGGGGTTGTATCGCCCCCTTTATTGTTATGAAATAACCGTCTTTTTCCCTGGTAATAATCTTCGCCCTGACAATTACTCTGTTTGATAATGATGTAGCCATTCCAGCTTTCCTCAACTAGTTGTATTCAGGCTATGTTTTTTCCTATCCTGTTTGTATCTTCATCTTTAAAGCATGTACCTTGTAGGCAGCTTATATTTTAATTATGATTTTTAGAACATTTACATTTAATGTGCTTATTGATAAAATTAAATTTAAATCTGTCTTGCAACTTGTTTTCTGTGTTCCATAAATTCTTTGTTCCTCTGTTTTTCTCTGCCCTTATATGAACTGAAAAAAATTTTAATTGCCTTTGTTAATTTATTAACTATAGTAATTTTAAGAATTGTATGTGAATATATATGAATGTATTTATAGTATGCACATCGATGCTGTATAAAACTACATACAACCCTCCAAACATATGGAATACAAGTAAAATAACTACTTTAAGGTACTTATCTGCTTATTTTAACATTTGTGTCAGTGCTGAACCAGTTTCAATTGATTAGTTTGTCTCCTCTTCACATGCTTGGTAATTTTTTTTTTTACTAGTTAAGGTTTTTGTATCATTTTATTGGGGGCTTGTACAACTCATCACAATCCATCCATCATTGTGTCAAGCACATTTGTACATTTGTTGCCATCATCATTTTCAAAACATTTTCTTTCTACTTGAGCCCTTGGTATCA
>NW_022103914.1:3098719-3112687 GCF_000313985.2 Echinops telfairi
GTTGTTTTCTCCTCCGGATTGTTTATCCCGATATGCTTGGTAATTTTTAAACTCAACACCAGACTGTGATTTTGAACTTGTCAGATGCTGGATATCTTTGTGTTCCTGTAAGCCTCTGCAAGCCCTGATCGGGACACAGTTGTTACCTGAAAACAGTTTGATCCTTTGGTCTTTCGTTTATTATTAGCACTGGGGCAGTCAAAGGCTCATTCTTTCCCATGGCTGAGGCAGACCCTCCTGATACTCTACCCAGTATCACAGGAATCATGGAAATTGTCCGGGTGGGAATAGAGGCTGTTCATCCCTAGACCTGTATGCCTCCTGAGCACTGCTACCTCTAGTTCTCTCCACTGTTCGTTTCCCGGGTCTCAGGTACTTTCCACACACAGGGGCTCCTCTGCAGATCTCGGAGGTTCTCTCCTCCCTAACACACTGTCCTGCGAATCCCAGCGGTCTTGCTCCCCTGGCCTCTCAGCTCCCATTTGCTCAGAGACCCAGCCAGACATCACGTCAGTTCCCTTCTCTGAGCTGTGACTGGAGAGCTCTCGCCAGCGGTCAGGCAGCAGCTAGTGGAGGGCTCACTCTGGTTCCCACCCTGCACGATCCGGTATTGGCTGACGCAGTGTAAGCCATCCTTTCGTGTTTGGTTTGGTTACGAGCCCTGTTGGTGTAGTGAGTAATGTGTTTTGGTTACGAGCCCTGTTGGTGTAGTGAGTAATGTGTTTTGGTTACGAGCCCTGGTGGTGTAGTGAGTTATGTGTTGGGCTGCTATCTGCCAGGTCAGCCGTTTGAAAACACCAGTAACTCTGAAGGAGAAAGATGAGGCGTTTTACTCTCATATAGAATTACAGTCTCGGAAACCCACAGGGAGCATTTCTACTCTGACCTGTGCGGTCACTGTAAGTCAGAATCAACTTGATAGCAGTGAGTTTGGGTTTGTTTGTTTGTTTGATGTTTTGGCTGGGCAGGTATATAGATAAATTCAGACCCTATACCCCTTCTCGACTGGAAGAGTCAATCCTGATAGCTGTCTGTATTGTTGGGTTGTCATCAAGAGAGAGGAAGAGAACATTTGTCAGAGAAAATCAGCTTTGCCAACATCATCCAATTCATAGATTCCTGGAGTTACCAAACCCTTAAAGACCCTTTAAGTCTTAGGAGCAGTTGTCTTCGGATATGGACCTTGCATTGAGATTCCTAGAGTCTACATTTGAAAAGGCCTAAAAATTTGAGGACATGGATTTGCAGCACAAAGGGATTAACAAACTAGCATCAGTACTTGCTAGTTTGAGATCAAACGTAGGGACCCTAGGGGACCATGTAAATTTTTAAACAGAGGGTAGAGCAGGAAGTCCTGCTGAAGGCAGTCTCTTCAGGCAACTGGAGTCATCCTCCACAGAGCAGAAGCAGGGTGTCCAGTAAGAACGCTGTAAAGGGTAAACTGCTTTGTGAGATTGAAGTGCTTCCTCAACAAGACCTGCACACAGAGAGCAGTCTCCTGACCCATCCAGAGTATCTCTGCCAGAAGAGGGAGGGCTGTTTCCAGAGAAAGCCAGTCATGAGGCCCAGTGGAGAAATGATATCTGGGGAGTCTCTTCTCGCCACTGACTAAGAAGGAAAGCATGCAGCGGGGAGAAAACTGAGCAGTAACGCCATACCAGCTCGTCGGAAAGGGGGGTGGACCAAGCGACAGCTGACATCGAGGGAACTGTCCTCTAAAATTCTCACTGCAGACACCCCCCCCCCCACTGGATTCAAGATGTACACAGACTCAGGACAGCAGGTTATACCACAAATAAACAATTGACTTGGGAGACAAAAGAATTGGATTTGAGTTCTGATGCATGATGCTTACTTAGGTAAGTAGCATTGGCCCACAGTTCCACTTCTCTGTACTTTGGCTTCCTCATCTGTGCCACGACGATCCGGAAAAGGCAGAGTAATGAAAGAAGGGATGAGGTCTGTTGGGCCTGGGTAAAGTACGAGGGTTTGGGGGATCTTGTGTCTGCTCTCGGCCTCTTTTCCCTCAGGCTCATGTATTTTTGCTCTTTTTTCTTACTGCTGATCGGTTCCAACCATGCCGGCCCGTAAAGAGATAATCACGAGGATTGAGGTTCTGTCCCGGTTGCCCCCATCTCTAGTTCACTCTGCTCCCTTGTTAACAGTGATGACTTTGGACCGCACTCCTCCTCATCCCCAGGATATAGAGCCAAGAATGCCAACGCCGTATCACCCACGGAGGCGACTCTTGGCTCAAGAAGTGGTTTTTCTTCACCATCTTTCCAACCTTTTCCTTCAAGAAGCATGTTCCTTGCCCCTCTGCTTCATCTCAGGGATCTGGAGCCATGCTGGTGGAGCAGGGATATCTGTACTTTCTGAGTCAAGTGTTCAGAGATTTTTCTTTTTGAGGTAGAGTTATTGGCTAGGAAATACACACTCACAATTCTGGGTTCTCCAGCGTTTCCTGAGAGGAACTGAAGCATTTCTTAAAAACCTCTCTCCAGTCAATTCTGGTAGCATTGCTGAGAGCTGACTGTAGCCTGGCCCCCAGCCCCAGGGTTCGCCCCTGATTGGCGTTCCACATCTCTCCCTGAGCTTCCTTGTGACGCTGGATGACTATAGATTTGCTTTCCAGAATCGGCGTGCCTCTCCTTAATGCTGTGGCCAAGCCCTGTCCCCACAGGAGGCTGGCCTTGCCCAGGGGGGCGGGATTTCTCTTCCTCCTCCATCTCCCATCGCTGCCACTTCAACGCCCCAACCTTGGGGCAGTATTTGTCTTGGGGAGCTGCTTTTCAGACAGCATTGCTTATGGCTCTAGAAGCCAGGGAAGGCATTGCGGAAGGCCTGCCCTTCTCCTCCAGCTTGTATGCACATCCAGTCCAGAAGGGGAACTCAGGGAGGTTCGGTCCCGGGCCTTTGAGTTTGTCCGGGAGACTCACCAGGCGATCTGGAGGCCGCTCCACAGGCAACGAAGAGCGGGACGAAGCCCATTTTAATCCCCACTTTTCGTGTTCACCAGTGGCTGCTGCTCACCAGCCTCCCGTTGTCAACAGCAACCGCACGTGGACCACTTCCCAAACATTGTACAGATATTAAGAAATACAATGCACATCTGAGTCATCAGCTCTAAGTCAGCATCTAACAGGGTATGTTCTTCAGGGAAGCCTGTGGAGGAAGCATTGTATACATGGCGTATAATATCGTCATCATGATAAAAAGGCCAAGACAGCTCCTATTCTGATGAACAGTACTTACGGGTTGGGGCTAGAGAAGTGTGCAGGCGTGTGTGTGTGTGTGTGTGCGCGCGCGCGCGTGTGTGTGTGTGTGTGTGTACACACGCACTAGCTTATGAAACATAAAGTCACCAGACTCCTCCGTGGCGTCTCTATAAACAGCTAGCCTTCCCGGGCGCCGCCGGGAGTAGCCCGCATCGCCTCCCTCGCTGTGGTCACTTCCTCCCTGGAGCTGCTGACCCCGACCCCTCCGCAGAGATAGCTCGGTGCCAAAAGATAAACACCAGTCGTTGCGGGCGGGGGGTGGGGGGAGCAAGGCTCCAGGGACTGGTTTCCTGGCATTTTCCCTTCGGAACACAGTCTGCGTGGATCGGCAGCCCCAGCCCGAGATGTGCTGTGAGGACGCGGGCAGCTCGCCTGCCCCCCAGCTTCTTTCGGAGCGAGCCCCGGGAGGGGGCACCTGGCTGCGGCCTGGCTGCTGAGAGGCGGCGTGCGAGCCCCACGCACAGCTCCTCGGTGCCAGCGCCGGGAGCCGTGGGCTCAGCGCCCACTCGGCTCTGGGGGCCCGTGGGGGCGGGGGGCGGCACAGAGCTCACATCGCGCTGCCAGCTGACTTTCCCTCCCTGTCGCTGCTGGCAGAATACGTACACCAACGCGGACAAGCTCCTGGAAGCGGCGGAGCAGCTGGCTCAGACGGGGGAATGTGACCCCGAAGAGATCTACAAAGCCGCGCGGCACCTGGAGGTGCGGATCCAAGACTTCGTGCGCAGGGTGGAGCAGCGCAAGCTTCTCCTGGACATGTCTGTCTCCTTCCACACACACACCAAAGAGGTAAGGGGGGCGCCCCCGGGAAGCGGGCTTCGCGGGGACTCATTTGTTCTGCGGAGTCTGGGGGTGGCTTCCTAGTAAAATGGGCCCCGGAGTGTGATCCCTGTCTGGGTGGCCTGGGGTGGGGTGGGATGGTAGACCCTGCTAATGTTGATGACACTGGAAATTAGCTTCTGATCAGCCTGAACCCAAACGGGACAGATGCCTTCCCCAGCCCTCCTGCGGAAGGAAAGACAAGGAAAAATAAGTGTGTAGGGGTGGGGTGGAGGGGTACTGTGAGAGAAGAGCTCTGATGGCACAGTTGTTAAAGCACTCGGCCACGAACCAAAAGGTCAGTGGTTCGAACTCACCAGCTGTCCCTTGGGAGACAGCGATGCAGTCTGTATCTGTAATGGTTGACAATCTTGGGAACTCGGAGGGGCAGTTCTGTCAGATAGGGTTGCTGTGAGTCAAAATTGGTTGCCGCTGAGGGGTTGGGGGTTTCGATACCAGAGTGTTCAGCCTTAGCCTGAGAACTTTGGGAACGCCAAGAGCCTCTGAAAGAGGAAACAGATGAGCAGAGACTCCCTCCCTCCCCCATGCCTGGTAGTCTTTGGTTGTTGGCCGATTCTCATCAGAAATCAGAGCCCCGTAGAACTTGGATCACCATACTCCTCGGCAAGGAGCACAAGGAGGTGGCCCAGGTGGTCTGTCTGCATCTGTCTGCCCGGGTCACGTGAAAGGCATGGGTTCTCACCTGGACATGAAGGAAGGGAGCCGCATGGGTGGGACTGGAGACTGCGCCATCTCCGGAGTGGAGACAGGAGAGGGTGGGTCATGCTGGGCTGTTAGCAGGACAGACAGGCCCATAGAGGAGAAGGGCTGCAGACCTGCAATGGCCTTCCATTTCTGATGAGCACCTATGCTCTGAGAAGGCGGAAGTGGTCAGCCAGGAGGAACCTCCAGCTGCTCCCAGAATAACACTCTTGGCAGGGGAACTCCTTAGGGGCTTGCATGCTGGTGTTCCCTCGGGGATCTGTTGTAATAGAGTGTTAGTTAAAGTCTGATTGCTACTCAGGAAAAAAAAAATAACCCTACTTAATTAAGTTGATTTTTTAAATATTTGAAATGCATTTAGAAGCAGGGTTGTTAATTCTTCACAAGCCTTTCTGTCAGATCGTGGGAATGAATGCCAATCATTGCAGCGCCTATCAGAGGAAAACATGAAAAGATAATGTTTTCTAAATTGAGGTTCGTAGGCAGATGAAGGACCAGCCTGCCAGCCTGGAGCGGGCCCTGCTTCCTCTCCGCTGGGCTCACAGCCCCTCTCTGATGAGAGCCTGCAGAGCTGGGGGATTAGACAGGCTCCCTGCCTGCCTGTCTGCTTCCTTCTAGCTCCTCTGCTTCCTAGTGAAGGTACCAAAGGCCCCCGTGTTCCCCATTTCAGTACAATGGAACGGACGGGGTAGAACTGCCCCTGAGCGTTCCCCAGACTGTAACTATTTATGGGAGTAGAAAGCCTCATCATCATATATATATGTATGTATATATCAAAGCCATCGAGTCAATGCCAACTCATAGCGACCCTACCGGACGGGGTAGAACTGCCCCTGAGAGTTTCCGAGACTGTAACTATTTATGGGAGTAGAAAGCCTCATATATATATGATGAGGCTTACGATAGATATATGATGGCATACGATATGCCATCGAGTCGATGCCAACTCAGAGCTACCCTATGGGGTAGGGAAGAAGTGTCCTGTGAGTTTGTGCAACCGTAACTCTTTACAAGAATAGAAAACCCCATCTTTCTCCCACAGGTGTTCATATTAAAGGCCAGTAAAGTGAGACCTGGAGGATTTTTCCCTACCAAGGAATTTACTAGAACAAGAAGCTGTCAGGAAGTAGCATAGTCTCTTTGCCTGGACTCCCAAAATATGGAGGGAGAGGGGAGCTTCCAAAAGCTCATGGAAAAATAAAAATGATTGATGATATTTTTTCATGAACTTTTTGAAGCCCTCTCATATATGTATCTGTACATATATATACCAACATGTCTAATACAGAAAAGTCCTCAAACTATTGGGCTTACTTTATGTTGGGAAGCTAGTCATTTTTCTAAAAAGGAGAGGGAGGGGTAAGCCAGTTCATTCAAATCTTTTAGTTATGCGAGTTCTTGGGCTTGAGCTCAGCAGACAGTGCAAGTGAAGGAAGCTGGGGTGGAGCATCTGCGTTGCAAGTTCTCCTCGGGTCCGTAGAGCATATAGGAATGGAGGAATAAATGGTTCGATGTGAGCATCCCTCAATGGACTCATGAAGGATCTCCTGAGGTTTGTTCTTTCTGTACTTAGTACCTTTCATGTCGTCTCACCCCCTGTCACACTTTGCTAAGTGTGGGTCCTATTTGATCCTGGGCCCTTTAAATCTTGACCCCCTCCTCTTGACTTTCCATGCAAACTTCTGTTTTTTATTCAAGGCAGTAGGAGCTGAGTCTGATCCTCTACAAGTCTGTTACGGAACAAACTTGTTGCTGTAGCTTTTCCCCACTTACAGTGAATGAAAGTAAGTGACCTGCTTAGTGTTGCTAAACTGGGTTGCTGATAAGTTGCCTTCCTTGAGGAGCCCTGGTCATGCTACGGTTAAAACAGGTTGCTGCTAAACAAAAGGTTTCAAGCCCAGTAGCCACTCCTCAGGAGAAAGATGTGGCCATCCGTGGCCATCCGTTTCCATAGAGATATACAGTCTCAGAAACCCTACGAGGCAGTTCCCTTCCGTCCTGTGGGTGTCTCTGAGTCAGCATTGACTTGGCAGTGGTGGGTTTGGTTTACAGCCTTCCTACCCAGTCTGGTTCACTCCTTTTTTTTCATGTCGTTTCTCCTGTCCTCACTTCCTTCTTACCCATCTCAGTTGCTTGCTGAAATTTTGTATTAGGGCCGATGTGTAATAGAATGTGAGGTGTGATCCAACTGTGATCAAATAAAAGTCACCTTTCTAGAAGATTCCTGAGAGTCAACTGAATTTCTATCTCCAGAAGGGATTTGACCTAAACTTGTGACTCCCTAGGCTGAAGCTTATGCTTTTACTTTTGTCCACTTCCTGCCACAGAAGGCTTACCCTAACTAGAATCAGACAGAAACAGAAAGAAGGCATGAAAAAACGGTTAACTCCCAGCCTCGTGTGCTCTGCAGAGGAACAGTCTGCATAATGCTGCTGGCCCTGCTTTGTGGGGGGCTCTTGAGAACCCTAGGAGTTGGAAGGATTGAAATCTAAGAACCATTTCATTGCAGTTATTCATAATCTTCAAAGTAGAGGCCATCTAACCGCTTGACGCTGGGCGGTTCACTAAAGAAGTCACGGCGCATCTATGTAGTGAAGCATGCACTCATGATAAGTCACACGGCCAAAGGTCCGCCTTGGGCTGAGGAAGGGCAGGTGGTGTAAAAAGCTGTCCATCCAGCAAGACCACACTTTGGTTCATACACATGTGGAATAAAGACTAGAAGGAATCAGACCCCAAACTTCAGAATATTAAGGGTGATTTGGTTTTCTTTTGTGCATTTTTCTATTTTACAGGTACTCTTCAATGGTAATCATTCAGTTTAGAATCTGAAACTATCTCACTACATGCTGTCACACAAAAATAAAGCAAGTCTTGATCCCTATGGACAAGGGCTACTTCATAGAGAAGAGCGACCAATGTGCCCTCAGCTCCTTCTTACGCGTCCAGAGCCTCAACCTTTAGTACAGACTGTACCAAACTTTCACGTCGCTCCTTTTTGCCTGGGGCCAAGAGGGAAGACGGCTCTGTTTTCTGGCCTGGCGAGCAAGGGAAGGGGTAGGGAAAAGGGCAGACCCGAATCCTCATTTTCTGTGTCCAAGGATGAGGCATTTGGCATTTCCAGCAAGTGCCGTCTGCTCTGCAGAGATTGTCAAGACAGGATTCTCCTTCCTTGCTATGTTTCCATGGAGATGTTGCAATTCCTGGGCTTTCAAAATAGCCACTTTTAGGTACTTTTGCACTAAGAATATGAGAGTCAAACTGATGAAGGAGATTGGCCAAAATAATCAGGCTCAGCACTTGGCAAGAGCTTCATTAAATGCCCACTTCCCTTTATTCCTAACCTTGCAGAAGCATCCTTCCATGCTTCTCTGTTCCCAAACAGGCATGCCTGCACTTGCTCGCACACACATCAGTCCCATGGACCTCTATCCACCTACCCTAGAACCAGAAGTAAAGCACTCTTCAAAAGAAGGATAATGGTCACAAGAACAAACTAGCTCCTTGTCCACCCAAAGGTTGATGGGTCATTCCTAGCCAGAGGCGCCTCAAAAGAAGGGCGGGCCCGGTGATCGGCTTCCACAGGGTCCCACTTTGGAAGCCTAATGGAGCAGCTCTCCTCTGCGCTCAGGGGCTCTGGGTGGGTCGGAACAGACTTGTCAACAACTAGCGTCAGCACAACATGATAGTGACTTAACAAATAAAAGCTGGTGGTCCAGGCCAAGGAAAAATGATGTCTTCCAGATGAGGGAGGGGCGCTTCGCCCTGCCGAAACAGTGCTCCTTTCAGCAACCCTCTGGGCACAGTCAATTGTATGGGTGTGAGTCGAGAAGTATTGCCACCCAAGTTCTAGTTCAGACCTGCTCAGGTTTAGCCCATGCACAGCATGTTGAGACACGCCTCTACCATAGTGCGTGGCTACAGACATGTTCTCTCCATGTCAGTCTCCTTAGTGTGCCTGCCGAGGGGATCTGCGGGCCCAGCGTACATGCAAAGACAGAGGTTATCTCAGAAGGGTCTGGTGACTGTATTGGGGACTCCAAAGCTGTCATATTAATAGACTGTCTTGAGGCACACAGATCACATCATGAAGATGTTTAAGAAGATAGAAAATGGCACGGGTGAGAATAAGACCAGAAACATTGTGTTAGGGAACTGCTTTCTGTGGCCACAGTGGACCAGCCCGTTCTTTCAGGTCAGCAAAGGCTGTCCTTGGGAACTTTTGCTGGGAAACCTTACCCCATCCATCCTACATCCTTTATCTTGCCCCTTCAGGCGTCTTGTTGTTCCCCAAACTCACAGAGCCTTTCAGAAGAACACAGTGTGAGTCCCTTGAGAATTCCAAAACTACCATTTTGGGGTGCTCAGAATTCTTCAGAGAAGGGCTCTCTCCCACTGCTATCAAGTCCATACTGGCTCATAGCGGCCCCATAGGACATAGGAGAACGGCCCTCCTGCATTTCTGAGACCCTAACTCTTTGTGGGAGTCAAATGTCTCATTTTTCTCCCGTGGGGCAGCTAGCAATTTCAAACTGCTGGCCTTGTGGTTAGCAGCCCAGCATAGAACCCACTCTGCGACCAGGACTCCTTCCGGGATGAGCTACAGGTATGGACACACCATCTTCAGAAAGGTATAGACTTAAGTGGGGGACACATCGAGAAATAAGCTGTTCACGTTTTGGTATTTCTGTTTAATAAGGCCTCTTGTGGTTTCTCTAGTGCGGCTTTCTTACTTACCCTGACATGCAGCAGTCTGCCAAGGCCGTGGAAATGGGCAGCCAGTCAGCAGGAGAAAGAGAGGGTGTGAAATGCCCTCTTTCCTTGGTCCCTCAGCTGCAGCGCACTCGATCTCTACAAAACTCCTTCCTTGCCCCCTCCCTTCCCGCAGTTTTCAGGGGTTCTTTCCTCAGGCTGCTCCCCAATGGAAACTGGCTATAGGGAGGGCCTGTGGGCTGGCCCCTCCTACCTGCACACAGATTGATACTGTGGTTCACCGCCATTGGACTGGTCCCTAATTCTCAGAAACTCCAGGCACAACTATACAATCTTGTTGTGTACTGGGACTTTGGGATCCAGAGGGTTTCCACGGACTGATTTTCAGAAGTAGATCATGGGGCCTTTGGTTCTTTGCTTTGTTTTGTTTTTTCCCTTAGTCCACCTTAGTCTGGAAGCTCCACAGACAGCTGCTCAGCATCCCAGGAGCACGCGGGCCTCCCCCGGCAGTGAGCGGGAATCGAACGCACGCGGGAAGGCGGTCTCCTTACCGACGAACCACCACCGTGCCCAGGGTTTTAAAGCTAGCCTCTTATATAGCAGTAAACATTCTCCTTGGCTGTGATCCTACTGAGGTTCCAGAATTTTCCAAATGAGACCCACGCTCATGGATTGGGTACCCTTGACTGCAATCACACGAATTCCATGGGGGAGAAAGTGTGCTAAACCATCCCGTGCGGAAAGCAGGGCTTTGTGAGAATCCCACAGCGGCATGCTGGTGGAGGGGCATAGCATTCTCTTGGTGAGGAAGAGGATGGGTAGAGCGGGTGCAGTGCTCACGTGTTAGCCCCTAGACCAGCACAAGGTGGACAGAATTACCCAAGGAGAGAAAACCCCAAACTGAAGATATTTCAGATCCAAGGACATGTGTCTGCTGCCACGATACAAAGGGGCTCCTTGATTTACTCAAAGGCTCCCAAAAGTTCTGGGTAGAACATGGGCTAAAATAACGTATCTCTGACTCCCTCTCTACCTATTGTTTTCTTTCTCTGCTGAGCTGTTTTCCCCCCTGGCCAAACCCCAGAATGTATCTGTCCCACTAGCTCTGCTAGGTAAAGCCTCCTGGTTTCAAAGCAAACACCAGTCTCATTTTTCCCACCCTCATTTATAAAAATGTTCACTATGTGGAACCCTGTGACCTGGTCCTGGAGACCCATCTTAAACAATAGGAAGAGCTATCCAAAAAAAAGTGTTTTCAATAAATCCGTCTAACTCTTCAACATGTTCAGTGCTTATTGTAGTTCAAAGCTCTACTGAGCTCTTCTAAGTTGGTGAGACTCCTCACAGCACCCAGGCAGCAGTCCCTCACCTTGAGTACCATAGGGGAAAGCTTGCCTAGTTGCATTGAAATTAGGATAAGGTACATCTTTAGCATCCCACATCCCAACCAACCATCCTGAGAAGCACAACACCATCTCACACCGCACAGGTCATGCTTCCTCATCTCCATCTACTGCTTATGGAGCAGCACATCCTCGGTCGCCTCTTCAGACTCTCATGACAACTCCCGGCAATCAACGTCTGGCTGCCCGGACGCCAGTATGCCCAGTCCTCTCTTCACTCCCTTTGCAAAGGATGCTGTCGTTTCTGTCCCCGCTCGAAGACGACACCTGTGGGCTTCGCCACACTGCAGGGGGAGTGAAGTCACTTGTGGGGAATGCCAGTTCTAGTGGGGTCAGCATAGTAAGGATGGGAACTGAGTGCCACTATTGGAACACGCTGAGCCCTCCGTGTGCCGAGGAGGAAGCTCAGTCGGATGTGGCAGGGAGTCGATCCGTGCCTCGCCCCCAGCCCGCTCTGCCCTGAGTGCAGTCTCCGCTCTCTCCCCACAGCTGTGGACATGGATGGAGGACCTTCAGAAGGAGATGCTGGAGGACGTCTGTGCAGACTCGGTGGATGCAGTGCAGGAACTGATCAAGCAGTTCCAGCAGCAGCAGACAGCCACCCTGGATGCTACACTCAACGTCATCAAGGAGGGCGAAGACCTGATCCAGCAGCTCAGGTCAGCGCCTCCCTCCCTGGGGGAGCCCAGCGAGGCCAGGTCAGCATGGCAGTGCTTCCCGGTGGGAGATGCCTTGGGCTCAAGGCGAGATAAGTCATGTCCCAGTCTTGACTCGGCCGTGTGTGAGCGTCAGTTTCTCCCTCTGTGAGACCGAAAATGCCTGCCACCGTGTCTCCCTTGAGCTTCGAGTGAAATGATGAATGTGAGCGCGCTGATGTGTCAGAGCCTGCGTTATCACCCATGATGTTTTTCAACACCGAATAACTAGTGTTGCCCTTAAGAACTCTGGCATATTTGGTCACATGGGGATGGGCCGTGACAGAATAGAGTGCTATTTGGCATCGGATCTTAGGCTGAACTCCGAACGCCAACAGCCCAGTCGGCATTGTTACCCTGTGCTGAAGGCTGGCTTTGGCCCCAGGAAGATGTAGATGTTGTATGAGTGCTGTGGTCACACTTAGTCCCCTTAACAATCCCGTGTATGACCTCTCCCCCTTGACTCTGTGCTGCCCAGAAAATAAAACAACTCCAGACTCACCTTAAACAGAGATAGCCAAGAGGGGGTGGGGAGTCCTTGTGGGAGAGCTTGTGGTCACATGGAGTTAGCACCACTGCCTCCTTATGGCTGGCATTGAGTCTAACGTTTCCCACTCCTGTCGAGGGCGCTGACTCCTCAGATGAAGGTGCCAGGAGGCCTTGAGCAAGCCCCCAGCAACGTGTGCCCTGCCCAGGTGCTGGAGAAATAGGACGCGATCGTGCTAATGATGCCTGTCCACAGGGACTTGTTCCTCTCCCCAAATTACGGTGTGCTGGGACCCGTGCCAGCTATGGGCAGAAATAATCTCATCAACAAGTCCCAGGCCAATTTGGAGGCCCCAGGGGAATTACTTCCATTGGAGAGGGCTTTCTTGCCCCCCTAGACCACTTGTCCAATTAAATAAACGATGAGAAAGTACCATTAGAAGGCCCTAGTGGGTTTTCCTGTTGGAAATTAGCCATTTCTATTCCAAACACATGTGCAGTGGCCTGAGCCCTCCCCACTATTGTATCCTGGCCAGGCAGATTCTTTCCCTTCTACCCACCCCCGTGCATAATTATGAATATATAACTCATAGCAGTCTGCCTATCAAGGAAACTCCACTGCTATTTGCTTGTGAAGAAAAACTCAACCTCTCTGGGCCTCAGCTGAGCTGTTTCATCTGTGTAATTAAGGGGATTGCTAGGGAGGGGGTGCGGGGGGGCGGGGGGCTCTCTCAGCTCAGGAATTTAGTGATGATTTTGTGCTATCTCGCCAAACACTTTTCACAAGCCTGCATGTCCTCACTCTGCCCAGGTAGATGTCACTTACTTTTAGCATCTATCCGCCAGCACTACACAATGCCTCGGGGCTTAAGGCTACTACTGCAGGACAGGGAGGGGAATGATGCTTGTTGTACAGGTTCCGTGGGTCTTAGACAGTGCCACTGGCAGGTGACCAAGAGCCATGGGTGACCATTCACTCCTTCGTTAGCCCAACTCTGCCTGGGATCCCGTCGTAGTCAGGACCAATGTCACAATGAGGTGCTTTTAATGAAAATAAGTCTGTCCTCAGACGGTTTAGTAAACTAGAAGTAAACTAAATTCAGGGTGCTGCCACTCAGGGAAGATTTCATCCCTTCTTCTCTCTGTAGGGAGAAATCTTTCTCTTTTGGCTTCTGGTCTTCAGGCATCTGTCATCCATTCTGCGCTTGCTCCTCTTTCTGATCAGCACTTCTTCTATAAACCTCAAAGGCCCTTAGGTTTTGACCCCAGAAGCCAGTAGGTTGAATGCACACTCTATACTGGTAGGGCCTCACTAACTTAACAAAGGGTGCTCGAGTCCCATTTGGGATCGCACCCTAAGTTCTGAGGATTACCCACACACATTTTGAGTCATATTATTATTAAGATTCCCACACATATGTCAGGGACAACACAATTCAGTCCATAACCACTCCTCTCCCTGACTTCAGGACCAAAGACAGCGAGAAGGAAGTGGTGCTCAGTGGTCCTGGTCAGGATGCCTCACACACATCGCCACACGTCATCTATAGGTCTCCGCGGCTCTTCTGGCCTCGTCACGGAGGCGCTTGAATGGCCACTGCATCCTCTCCGATTCCCAGCGAGTGTGACGCTGACCCTCTGTACTGTACAGCACAGTCAGAAATCATCCTCTTCCTTCCGGAAACTGGTGCTGGAAAGACACTGAGATGCATCATTCAAAGGACAGTCATATCCCACCACTAAGTCCCCAGCAAATGCATGATTAGTAGTCTTGAGTGCCTCTCTTCGCTTAAAAACCAGAAATTTATTTCCTCGCAGAGTGCCTGCTCTAGGAGCAGGCTTCTCTCTTTCTCT
>NW_022103914.1:3112792-3122279 GCF_000313985.2 Echinops telfairi
TCTCTTTCCCACAGCTCTGGGGGAAGGTCCTGGTCTCTCTGGGCTTCTGCTCTTGGCAGTCTTCATGTGGCTTCCAGCTCTCTTCTGCATCTCTGTTTGCTCACTTGCTTGTTTGATTCCTTTTGTAGCTCCAAAGCGATTGAGTCAAGGTACACCGTATACCAATCCTGCCTCATCAGCGCAACAGAAACAAGCCATTCCCGAACGAGATTCTAACTACAAGACATTGAGGTTGGGATCTGCAACATATACTTGCCTTTAGAAAGGAGCACAATTCGCTCTATACCAAAAGCCTTCCAGAAAGCCCACTGGTGAGAGGATCTAAAACTGATTGTTTTCCGCTTGGAATCCTTAAGCTACTAAGAAACACGGGGCTTGAGTTTGCTGAAGACCCTAAATCTGAACGTGTGAACCTCAGTGGTGATCTCTTTGTGACTCTCTGAGCAGCGCAGGGTGTTGGCCTCTGGTTTCTGTTCTGCAGCATCATCTGCTTGGTACAGATTCGCTCTGCCCAGAAAGTGCACCCCCTCCCTTCCCATCTACGGGCCTGTGTTCATTCTTTCCCCAGTCTCCCAACGAAAACTCACCCTCTTTGGGAACCTTTACTGGCTGTCCCAGCTGGCTGTGATCTAGCCTTGCCTTTTTCCCCCAGTGAGCAGCTCGCCCTTCATCCATAGCCTTTCAGAATTAACCGCCGTTCATACAGCGTGTGAGTGGTCGCAGAGCGCCTTCACACAGACTGCCTCTTTGGGCACTTAACTGAGTAGGGCAAGGTTTTTCATCCATTTTACAGGTGAGGAAACTGAGGCTCAGAGAGGTGATTTCCATAGGCCACCAGCACACACATATCCGAGCTGGGCCTTCGGTCAGCTTGCAGACTCATGACCCAAGGCTTTCCCAGCCTCAGCTTAAAGCTGGTTGAGTGCCAGTCCATAACTTGCCATCGCACTGGGACACGTAGGGCTAATTTTGGCAGCCATGAGTAGTCCTGTGAGATAAGCAAGGAAGGTATACTCTCCATGGGCCTGTCCTTGGTCTCCCCACGTGTCCTGTGATCTATGTATGCATGTGTGTGTGTGTGTGACCACTGTACTTCTAGATATTGACCCATGTCTCTCATACGCTGTGCTGTGAGAGACCCTTGCTAGATAGTATTTTACGGGATGCATTGCACAATTCTATCCGAGGGGCCGAAGGGCAACTCTTGGGGGAAAGGTGGCCCTGTGAGCCCCAAAGAGAATGCCTCTGCCTTGGGTTCACCGGCTCAGCAGAGTGAGCCGCGCTCGCAGGAGGAACTGGATAAACGCCTGTTGATGGAATGACTTGCCCACCTGCTCAGATGCGTCGGCCTCCTCTCCCTCTGCCACTTTTAACATGGCAAGGCCCCTCCCCCCTTCTCTCCACCCCGCCACAGGGACTCCGCGGTAGCCAACAACAAGATGCCCCACAGCAGCTCCATCAGCCACATCGAGTCGGTGCTACAGCAGCTGGACGACGCGCAGGTGCAGATGGAGGAGCTCTTCCATGAGCGCAAGATTAAGCTGGACATCTTCCTGCAGCTGCGCATCTTTGAGCAATATACCATTGAGGTAGGGGCGGGGAGGGGCTGGGCTGGAGGGCCACGGGGGAGAGGACTTGCAAGGTTGTTTGCTTTCTGACTAAGAACACCACTCAGGGACAGGGCAGTCGCCTCACGGGGTTAGAGGGGAGTGCCCATCAAGGTGGTGTAGATGGTTACATGCTGGTTGGGAGCTTGAATTTACCCCAAGGTGCTTGGGAAGAAAGGTCCGGCAATCCACTTCCCCAAAAAAGTAGCCATAGAAAAATTCTCTGTGGCACAACTCTACTTTGCCACACTTGGGGTCGCCGTGAGTCGGAACAGCAACTGGTCGCTGACAGGCATCAAGAATGCTTTTGAGAAATCTGCAGCTGTAGATACCATTGTGTGACAGCCCTTCCTGCTCCTCACTCCCACGGCCCTGCGGCCAGCAGAGCCCTCTCTCGGCCTTCTGTCTGGGGTCACGGCGTCGCTCCCTGGAGGGGTTCCATTGCTCTTCGTTGCACTCTCATGGAGGAACGCAGAGTTCACTGCTTGGTGAGGTAAAGTCACCGGAGTCCCACAGCTTCATGAGCAGGCAGTTGTTCAAACGAGGTGGTTAAACTGCCTTCTCTTGGCTTGTGGTCACTTCTCCATCCACCGCTTCTTTTGGGCCTTGTCTTGCATTCCAACGCTCTCCCTAGAGTTGTGGCTTCTGAGTCTCTCAGGCCTGATCTTCCCAACAATATCTGTGTATGTGTGTGTGTATAGAAACACACACACACAATCTGAAAACCCACTGCCACCGAGTCAATGCTGACTCAGAGTGACTCTATCGGACAGGGTAGAGCTGCCCCTGTGAGTTACCCAGACTGACTCTTTTTAAAGAAAACAACAGTTTCATTGGCACTTAATCCACATACCACACAATTCAATATTTTAATTATATCAGGAAGAGTTATACAGTCATCACCATAATCAATTTTAGAATATTTCTCCGCCCCCTCCCATGGTTAAATCACTTTTAAAAGGAGTTGTGTAATCACCAACAGTTCTAATACTCTATCCCTCCTCCCACATACATTGTTTGCTTCCCCAGCCCCCCCTCAGCCTCCCTACCTGCCCCCTCCTTATCTCCCCTATAAACCCTTGAAACAGCTCTTATCTCATGCATCTACTCCTGTGCTTCACAAGCTGGAAAACCCAACAGAAACAATATAAAATAAAGACAAAATAAGGTGGTAAAGATAAAATAATAATAATACTGAGATAAAGGTACAAGTAATGAGAAAGAAACGAACACCATGAATATTTAAAAGGCCGGGGAATGGGGGAATTTGTCTGGAGCAAGCAAGAAATGACTGCACGTAGAACAGTTTCAGGTTGGGTCAAGAGGGAGGTCAACTGACCGAGTATCCAGTTCAATCCAATGCTGTGACTCTTTACATTAGTAGAACGCCCCATCTTTCTCCCTCAGAGGAGCTGGTGGTTTTGAACTGCTGGCCTTGTAGTTAGCAGCCCAACATATAACCACTGCATCATCCTCATACTCTCCTACTGAGAGTTCATATGTACTTTACATATGTATATGTGTGTGTACTGAATATATGTTCAGTATATATATTCAGTGTATATACATTCAGTATGTATACATATTGCGATCTTGTGAGAAGACGGGCACGTCAAGCGTGTTTCCCAGGAGAATCTGCCATGTAAGGGAGAAGCCATGCTAAAAGTAGTCCTCTTCCTAACCCTTCATCTCACGTGCTCTTTCTCCTCTTCTAAACACACCTCTCCCCCTGCCTCCCTGGGACCACGGAAATTTGTTGCCTAAAGATTTTATGTTCTAAAAGGTGGCTACTGGACAGTTTCTGGAGCACAGGAAAAGATAACGTTCGATCCAGATCTCAATTATCCTTCCAAGTAAGCCCCACAAGTTCAGGTGAATTTATTTCCATGTTAAGTGGTATCATTTATTTTGAATCTGCCCTTGGGTGGCAAGTTGTAGTAAAACACACATTGAACAAACAATGAAAATGCCAGAGGGAAGATAGAGAGCGTGGCCTCCAGGGAAGAGTGGGTCTGTGGACTTTATCAAGGAGGCGAGTCAGCCAGGGTACTACCGGGAGGAAAGAGGAGGGACATGAGTTATGATTCTTTAGTAATAGCAAGCGGGACTCAGAACCAGAGGTGACACTTGATCATAGTAAGCTGGACCCTGAGCATCCTGTGCTCCTTCCTCTGTTCCACTTTGCCCACTGGAAGCAAACGCCACCCACCAGGGCAATGCCATGAGCAGGGGCGGTGGTTTTGCTGGTGTAATCTTTACAGACTCTTCTGTCATCCCACAACCTCACCAACAGAGTGCTCAAGGGGAGGGCACAAGGCGAGGTTTGGATGCTTCCCTTTGATTTTATTAGATGACTGGTGGCGGTTCGGTGCTGGCTGGTTTTCACCTGGCCTCGACTCTCCTGCCATTAGCATGACCATGCGCAAGGCTGCCTGCAAAACGGTCCCAAGTGTATGCAGAGAGTGTTCCTTAAGCAATTAGTATAAATCAAATAACTTCACATTAGATCCTAGTGAAATGTAGCAGTGGAGTCACTTGACGTTTAAATGGTAGGATGCACATTCTGCAGCCCTCGGATGTGTGGAAATGCCCGTTCCCCACCCTGGGCAACGGTCAGCAACTCCCACCACCGCTACACGGCAGACAATGCGGCAGAAGCTGTGCAGTCGCATGCGGCTCTCTGCCACCGCGATGAAGTCAGCGCACTGATTGGGTTCTGCATCATCAGATTTGGACAGCGACATCCAGGTTTGGGAGTGGGGTCTTTCTTGTTCCCCATTTTGGCGGGTAGCTCCAAGCGGAGCGGAGATCCTGCCTTTAGCCTGAGAAATGGAAATCCTGCCAACGCCGTAGAGAACCTCTGCCCCCGAGTCATTGTCAGAAGTGATGTTTGCGCATGCTGGGATCAGTTCCAAGACCAGCCAGCATTCCACTGTGTGGATGGAGAGCAGCCGTGTAGGGAAGCCCCGGAGGGCGAGACGGAGGGGCTTTCTGGAAAGAGAGACTTGTCAGAGCTGACGTTATCCAGGGCCAGGTTCTGACCACAGGGCTACTGCTGTAGTTTAAAAAAGAAGGCATTTGGGAACATACTCCAAATTCCTGGGCATGGCCCAAACCCAGCATCCTGAAACCCTCTTATCCTGCGACTGGGGGGCTCTAAGCATGACTTCTTCATTGTCTCTCTGATGGCTGGAACGGACTCGTTCCCTTTAAAGTAGAGAACGCGGGAGGCCTGAGGGATGGGACCGTGAAGAGGACACATGCTCCAGGCTCCTCGCGCCTGGTAAGTGATGGTGTCTCGCCCACTGCTGTGGGGTCAGGGCCCATCCGGCTCCACAGTCCAGCCTCAGAGCTTCCCTAAGGGTGACCCTGAACACCAAGTGAAGCCGATGCTCATTACCAAGGCTGCATTCCGAGAGCCACGGACACAAGACAGAGTGGTCCACAGGGAAACATGACGTGCTCAGAGGTCCTTTCCTCTTGGGTCAGCGTCCCTCCACAAAGATATTTCAGATGAGCTGCTAATGGGAGAAAAGGTGCTTTACCGAATGCTATTGTGAGGTGGCGTCACGTCGGTTGTGACCCTGAGCGACCCTGTGGGCAACAGAACGAAACGCCACCAGCCCTGCGCATGTGCACCATGGTTTACATGGATGCAGCCACGCGTCCATCCGCCTCCCCGAGGGCCTGCCTCTCTCTCTGCTGCCCCTCCACTTTACCAAGCATGACGTCCTTCTTCAGGGACTGGTCTCCTGGCCACATGACCAAGTGTGTGAAGCAGAGTCTTGGAGAACCGACCCAACAGCACAGAACAGTGACATCATGTGCTCAACACATAGTCCCAAGTAAGAGGCGTGTCCTCCCTGCTCGGCCCCTGTGCGTTCCCTATGAGTTCGTGATTACAATGCTCTTCGAGGGCACTTTCTTTTCAGGGGCCTGGTGAAGTCACGTGCCCTTCTGTGAGCGTCAGTTTCATTAAAACTGGGTGTTAGATAAACCGGCTGCACTGGGTCTGTGAAGACACCCTTGCATCTCAAGTGACACCGCCTGTCGTGTGGTGCCTTCTAGGGAGAGTGGGTTGTTTGGGGTTGTTCTTTGGTGTGGTTTTGTTTTTTTCTGTTGCTGTTGATTCTGATTCATGAACATCTCTGAAGCTTAATTGTTTATTGATCTGGTAAAATAGGTATGCATATAATGCACATCTCCTAGTGACTCTAGAGGCCAGATAGAACACTCCCTGTGGGTTTCTGAGGCTGTGAATCTTTACAGGAGCAGAAAGCCTCATCTTTTTTCTGCAGATCAGCTAATAGGTTTGAACTGCTGACCAATGCATGTCAGGATCAACTCACTGGCAGTGAGTTTGGTTCTTATCATACAGACATGTGCACACTTACATGCATATTTTTATAAAGAATTCTCTCTATTTTCCATGAATAATCTGGGTGATTCTCTGCAGTGGCCAAGGCCATGTGGGTATAGACACACACCAAGAAAAATACTCCGGACAAGAGACCCTCTGAGAAGTGTGGGCTGTACTTACGGCCTTTCTTTTAAATCTCTCATTCAAATTGTAATTGCACTATCAGGTGCCACAGCTCACCTGGAAATGAACCTGAGTAGTGAGCCTGAGTACATCTCGGGATTCACATTCGGATGAGCGGAAGTCAGCCTGAGTCGGGGAAGAAACGGCCTTCAGAGGAGAACGCAGCCGTGAGAGCCCCGAGCTGGTCGCGACTGCCTTGAGATCTCGACTCTCTAACGTGTGGTCCACAGAAGATCTCAGCCTTTTACACTCAGAGACTAATCTTGACCTTTCATAACGTGTAGAAATTCGAGTTGGGCCATATGTCATGAGCACCTGCTGTGTACAATGAGAAACTGTGAGATACAGTTCTTAGTGGTTAGTGGGCGAGAAACAGAACCAGCCCTCGTACAATGTACTAATTCTATGATAGAGTGGTGCTCGCAAGGCGTTGAGAGTGCTGTGCTTTGGTGGGCAGGGCGCTTAGCCTACTCAGACGCCCATGGAAGTTGCTGGACGAGGGTACACCTGGAGGACAGAGAGAAGGTGTGGTCTGGATTTGGTGTCCCAGGAGGCTGCCACCCAGCTTCTACCCAGACTGTCTGGATAGCCCGGAAGCTGGGGCTGGATGGGTGACAGGCAGGTGTTCAGGGTTTCGCTGTGTTGAGCCCAGACCTCCGCTCATTCACGCTGTGGTCTCAGTGCCTCTCTCTGGAACCACAGAACAAAGCTGTGCCCTCTTTTACTTGGCAGCCTTAAAAATAGTGGAAAGTGCATTTCATAAGCCTTGTTTCTCTGATCTGAAAAGAAATGGTGAGGTTATCTATCTAAGTTGTTCCTGCATCCCTTCCAGCACTCAACATGCTGTGACTGTTTCTCCTCTTTGTCAGCTCTTCCGCGGTGTGCATCCCTAACTTCGTGGCCTCTTTCTGAAGGGAGCACGGTTTCCAGACCCTGACCTCTCCCGGACAGCCTCTGATGAAGGGAATCGTCCCCACGCCCCTCTGAAATAGGAGACCTGTGACGTCCAGTGGACGGCTCTGCGGTTGTCGACGTGGAGTGAAGGTTCTGTGGTGACCTTCCGCCATGTCCCCTGATCCCCACCAGAGCACTCTCACAGGGTAGCCCAAGAGATGGGCGCCTCCCCAGTGGCTTTGCAGCGATGCACCACCTGTCTCGGCTGGGCTCATGCTCTCTTAAAAGCCTCTGGTTGTTTTTTCAAAGGCAGTGCTTCCAGTACACTGACTTTTTTTTTTTAAGTTTTATATTTTGTTCTCTCAAAATATACCTTGGCTGGTTTTTATTAAGTTCTTCAGCCTGTCAGAATGCATTCAAGTTTAACATATCAACAGTGTGGTAACTAAACTGTGGGGTGGCCAGGCGGATCTTCATGGGAGGGTCTCCTGGACGCCTAGCTATGGCCTGCACAGCCAGTCTGCTGGCCAGGAATCATCCAAGGCCACCAGCCACCATCTAGCCCAAGGTCTTAGCCCTTTCTTCCATCCCTCTAGTGCGAGACCTTCATTGATTCTCAGAGCCTGGCTGCTCTCTGTGCTTGTAAGTCGCCCCGGACCCACCTCATACTTCGTGTCTCCAGGAAGGAGATGGAAGCTCTTTAAGATGAGCGATTGTCGTCGCATTTTCTAAATGTGCCACAGGCTCTCGCGGGAGGAAGCGCAGGATAAATACCGCTAGGTAGACCCAGACCCTCACCCAATGTTTAGTCCACCATTTCTTCTCAGCTTCTTGTGAAGTCAATTGTGGGACCATGGGAAAGGCTTCCCACCATCTCTCTCTCGCCCCTTCCCTTCCTTCTTGTCATTATAAAACCGGGGGTCACCCAGCAAGACACCTGCCTTCAGTCCATTCTCAGAGATCCTCTCGTAATGGGGTGGGACTGAGCTCGGGGCCTAACCCTTAGGGAGCATCGCAAACCTACTGCCATCAAATTGATTCTGATTCATAGCGACGCTGAATAGGGCTTCCGAGAGAGTGGATCTCTACAGGAGCAGACAGCCTCAGCCTCCTCCTGAGTGGCGGCTGGCGAGTTGATACCACAAATCGTGCGGTTAGCAGGCCCTTGCTTACCCCACACGGCCACCAGCGCTCCTTAGAGGAGAGACCTGGGGGTCGGCCACGAAGAACCCTATGGAGAGCACCCCTGTTTGGTAATTCCCTTGGCAGCAACGAGTTTATTTTGTTCTTGTTAGTATTATTATTATTTGTGGTATATTTTCATTTCCTGTGTGTGTGTGTGTGTGTGTGTGTGCGTGCGTGCACGCGCTTCCAGATCGCTAAGCAGTAAACATCCCATCTTCCCTTCCCTCGTTGTTTCTCTACTAACTTGCCAGCGAGTCTTGTCAGGAGACCCTGAGAGTTGGTCCTGCATAACTGCTGAGGTTCCCTCTGGCCCCGTGGTCAGAGATCCCAGCAGGAGGCAGGGCAGGCAGGTTGCAGTTCTCTCTGCTGACAGTTTAGTCCCTCTGTTCATCCCCAAACCAGACTGCAGATGTGTCTTCAGGCATGAAAGGGCCTGGAGCACCAGAGTTCTTTTTAAAAAATCATTTTATTGGGGCTCGTACAACTCTTATCACAATCCATACAGACATCCATTGTGTCAAGCACATTTGTACATTTGTTGCCCTCAACATTCTCACAACATTTTCTTTCTACTTGAGCCCTTAGTGTCAGCTCCTCATTTTCCCCTCCATCCCCATCCCCCATCCCTTACGAACCCTTGATAATTTATAAATTATTATTATTTTTTCATGTCTCATTCTGTCCGACATCTCCTTTCACCCACTTTTCTGTTGTTCGTCCCCCAGGGAGGGGGTTATATGTAGATCTTTGTAATTGGTTCTCCCTTTCTACTTCACCTTCCTTCCACCCTCCTGGTATCGCTACTCTCACCACTGGTCCTGAAGGGATCATCTGTCCTGGATTCCCTGTGTTTCCAGTTCCTGTCTATACCTGCATACATGCTCTGGTCTAGCCGGATTTGTAAGGTATAATTGGGATCATGATAGGTGGGGGGCAGGAGGGGAGGGAGCATTTAAGAACTAGAGAAAAGTTGTATGTTTCATCGTTGCTACACTGCATCCTGACTGGCTTCTCTCCTCCCCGCGACTCTTCTGAAAGGGGATGTCCAGTTGCTTACAGATGGACTTTGAGTCTCTACTCCCTCATTCACAATGATATGATTTTTTGTTCTTTGATGCCTTATACCTGACCTCTTTGACACCTCATGATCACACAGGCTGGTGTGCTTATTCCATGTAGGCTTTGTTGCTTCTCAGCTAGATGGCTGCTTGTTTATCTTCAAGCTTTTAAGACCCCAGATGCTATATCTTTTGATAGC
>NW_022103914.1:3122811-3138991 GCF_000313985.2 Echinops telfairi
TTGTTTTCTCCTCCAGGTTGTTTATCCTGCCCATCTTATCTAGATAGGCCTGCATAGATATTAATATGCACAAAAACAAGACAGCAAAACAAAGTAACAAAAGACAACAAAACCAATGACAAAAAAAGAAAAGAAAAGCCTGTAAATAGTTCAAGGTCTGTTTGTTGATCTTTAGGAGTGTTTTCCAGTTGAGTCTGATGGGGTACCATGCCCTGGCCCCAAAGTCTATTTTTGGTATTCCCTTGGGACTTCCTTGCTCAGATCAGAAAGTTCTTGATAGATTATTATTACCTTTATACTAAGTAATCTGATAAAGTCCATTTTGAAAAATGAAAGAAATACCAAATTCTTCAGCAAAGATACCCTATGTATTAGGGGGAGGCAGTGTAGCCTCTTACAAGAGTGAATGATGTAGATTTTTAAAGAATATGAAAACTCAGATGTTAAGCTTTTCAAAGAACACATGATCAATTTTGAGAGTTCATGGGAACTAAACCGAGTTTTCCTGGAGGAGAAAATGAGAGAAAGAGTAGAATGCACATTTATCAGAAATGAGAATCATAAAGAAAAGGGTGCTTCTAGCAGTCAATGCTGGGCCCAGCGGTTTTGCTGTGACACCATGGTTAAGAGCATTGGACTTTGCAGCTGACTGTTCACCAGCCCAGAGGCCCAAGGAAAAAAGACTTCTCTGCCTGCGTTTCCATTTAGACCGGCAATGAGAGTTATTGCATGCGAGAGTTTGTCAAATGCTTAACACACTGAATGTAGCATACCAGTAGTACAGTATCATATTCCTCACCTACATCATCCTCTTCATCGCGTCGTTCACCACTCTCCTGATCCTCGTCAGCATCAAGACATGCTCTGAGGGAAATACTGTTGATGTTAGTTGCCTCCAAGCCCATTGCAATTCATAGTGAACCCCTATGTGCAGAGCAGAACTGCCCCAATGGGTTCTCCAGGCCTGGACCCTCATTAACTGATTGCCAGGCCTGCTTTCCTGAGGAGCCCTGCTGGTGTAGCAGTTACTCATTGGCTTGCTAACTTCAAGGTCAGCAGTTCAAAACCCCCAGCTACTGCTTGGAGGAAAAGACAAGACTTTCTACTCTTGTAAAGAGTTCCAGTCTCAGAAACCCCCAGGTGCAGTTCTGCCCTGTCCTGTAGGGTCACTGTGAGTCGGCAGTGACTCCATGGCGGCGAGTTTGGTTTTGAGGTTGAGGCCTGATTTCCTAGGAACTTCTAGGTTGGTGGGTTTGAAATACCAACCTTTTGTCTAATCGTGGAGCACTTAATGATTTGAGGCTTCCTTCCGAGGGCCTCCTACATAGTGAGACTTCTACCTTGACAGGTGCTAACTTGGAAGTAGAAGCAGAAGGAAGTCAGTATACATTGGATAAAAAGGCAATGTACCGGGCAGGCCACAGGCTACATCGTTTTTAGGGGTTCACATTTTCTCTGAGCTGAAGTACTTGGTAAAGCCCAGAAGATGGAAGGAGCCAACAGCACACTCTGAGGACAGAACTCAACGTAGAAATAAAGGCAGACTCTGCTTTCCATGCTTGTGGTCTTAGTTTTATTGACATCCCCTTAAGTTGTAGGCAAGGAAATGGACTTAAAAAAACTGTGATTTCGGCTATTTGCAATGGAATGCCTGAAAGTGGATTGTATCCAGAATGCATTAAGAACTCTAACAAATCAAAAGAGGATTGAGCAGTTTGGTTTTTTTTAAGATGAGCAAGGCATGAAAAGGCACTTTATAAAAGGAGCTATACAAATAACCAATAACTACATGAAAATGAGCTCAGTCTTATCAGTGCAATGGGAAATCCAAAATAAACCCATAATAAGAGATGACTCGTGCCCATTAGAATGGCTAAATTTAAATAGATGGACAATCCTAAATGATAATAAAGATGTAGAGCAACTAGAGCTCTCATACATTTCTGTTGGGGATGTACAATGCTATAATCCCTTAGAACAGTGGTTCTCAACCTTCCTAATGCCACGACCCTTTCATACAGTTCCTCATGTTGTGGTGACCCCCCAACCATAAAATCATTTACGTTGCTACTTCATAACTATAATCTTGCTACTGTTACGAATTGGGCGACCCCTGTGAAAGGGTTGTTTGGCCCCCAAAGGGGTCATGACCCACAGGTGGAGAACTGCTGACTTAGAAGCATTCCCTCTGACAGCTTCGTATAAACATTTATAATGCCCTGCAGTCCCTCTCTCAAGCAAGCCAAACCTGTCCATGGAAACAGTACATGGGGGCTTTCACGGCGGCCTCATCTGTAATAGTCAAACACTGGAAACCAGCCAAAAGCTTATCAGCAGGCAAGCGGATAAACAAATGACCCTCAGGATACACGCTAGGATCCTACCAGGTGTGCTGAGGAATGAGCAGCTGACGCGTCCACCATGGGTGAATCCAAAATAGAGCACGTGGAACAAAGAAAGTCAGGCCTCAAGGAGTGGATGCTGTATAGTCCATTTGTCTGAGGTGTCAGAATAGGCAAAACCAGAGCTATGCTAAGAGAAGAAGTCAAAGTGCTTACCAGAGGCGGGGGAGGCCGGAGTGGGCTTCCCACTGTGAGGGCAGGGATCCCTGTCCTTTAGGGGTGGTCAGAACGCATAGGACTAGATGCTGAAAATCTCTGTGCTTTAGACCTCATCTTCAAATCAGCCAGAAGGAAAAGTACATTTATAGAGCTAGTTCTGTAAAGATGAGTGCTTACTATTGCTCTCGTTCTCCTCACTTTAGGCCCCTTCTCTAAGTTAGAGCATGCAGTCCTTGTAAAAGATGTGGCCACACAAAAACATGTTTTATCCTGCCGACGCTCAGCCCCGTTGCTGTCGTGGTTACGCGTTGGACTGCTAACCTCAAGGTCGGTGGTTCGAAACCACCAGCCACTGTGGGGGGAAAAAAGGAGGCTTTGTTACCCTTGTGAAGAGTTTACGGTCTCAGAAACCCCCAGGGGCAGTTCGACTCTGTGCTTTGGGGTCGCTGGGAATCAGAATCGACTCGAGGGCAGCGAGCTTGGCTTGGGTTATTTGTATTGATTTATTCACTTACTTTTGCTGAGCTTCATGGGTTGCTAAGCCCTAGCCTGAGAGGTCGTAGATGGGTGACATGTATCTTTACAGCTCTCCCGCCTCCACTCCATCGAGAGCAGCTACGCCTTCAGCTGCGTGCATTCTGCTGGAAGAAAGACGTGACGTGCGTAAAGCACACAGTCCTGGGCTGCAGACCACAGCCCCTGGTGCGGACAAGCTGGTCTTCCCTGCCCCCGTCTGAATGACACCTGCAGGGGGCCTGAGGGTGCAATGCCAGATGCCCCAAGGAGCCTCCCTTTGGCCTCTGGTGCTCCTGGCGCAGCAGTGCTGGGCTGCTGGAAAGGCCATGTGACTTGCCAGCAGGGCTGGCACTACAGGAATCACTGACAGGGAGGGGCTCTGGGACACATGGGTGCGGAGGCCACCCTGGGGCTTGTGACCTGAATGAGATTTCTCGAGCCCCTCCTTGAAAAGAGGATGCCCGCACCAGTGCGCCACGGTAGCATGAGGTAACAGATCTGAAAACCACTTTGTTCTAGATAGCGGGTAGAATGATCACCCAGTCCAGCCAAGGCTTCTAAGTCCCCACTCCGGATGATTGCAGATTGAAGGCCCACCTCTTCCTACAGCAAACCGCGAGTCCGCTGTATTGCAATGAAAACTTGGCACAGTCGTACAGGGGCTGTGTGCCCATTCATTACCTGCGTAGTCGTCGTTAGAATCGATGGTGCCTCTGAGCAACTGATAGCTGCTTGGACGCCGAGCAGTGTGCCACCCGTTCACAGCTGGCTCAGTCACCCTGTGCAGACTCACCGAGAGGTGCCTCGGATGGAGGGCCTGTTCTGAAAGAGCACAGCCCTGAAAGCCCCACGGAGCAGAGTGCCACCTCTGGGTCACCACACTGGGTCATCACGTGTCAGAACCAACCCAGCGACAGCTGGTTTGGATTGGGGTTGATGCCCACTGGCTCGTGACCTGTGATTATGTAACCATCCATCATCCGTCTCTATCCCTCAGGTTCTCTCTCTCTCGAAACTCGCTGCCAGTGAGTCGATTCTAACTCCGAGCAGCCCTGCAGGACAGGCTAGAACGGCCCTTGTGGGTTTCCCAGCCTGCACCTCCTGATGGCATCAGAAAGCCTCGTCCTTCGCCCTCGGAGGGGGATGGTGGTTGCAAATGGCTGACCTTGTGGTTAGCAGCCCGGCGAGTAACCACGACCCCACAGGGGTAGCTGCTTCATTCTGAGCACCTGTCCAACGGGGACGCACGCCGAGAGCAGTCACTGTGGGTCAGCAGACAGAGGCTGTGCCGTCAGGAGAAGGACCGAGCTCTGTCTGAAGCCTGGCCCCTCACTAGCAACCTGAACTTTGGGCACCGTACTGTGTCTGCTTAAGGATCAGCTCCCTCTTCAATAAGATGGACCTGCCTGCCTTGCTTGGCTCAGATAGGACGGAATGTGTAATATTCTATACAATGAACCTCGTCATCCTATCAGAGTTGGCTGCTGTTCCTTTGCTGGTGGCTCCAGGTCTTGGAACACACGGGGGACACTTGAGAGCCACGAATAAGTGGGCGTGTGACAGGACCAGCACCCATTGCTATGGAATCCATTCCGACTCTTGTGGCCCCATCGGGCAGAGGAGAACTTGATGGGACAGGCACCCACTGCTGAGGAATCCATTCCGACTCATGCGGCCCCATCGGGCAGAGGAGAGCGGCCCCTGCAGGGCATCTCTTCCTCCCATAGAGCAGCGGGTGCCTTCAAACCACAGACCTGGCAGTTGGCAGCTCCACTCATAGCCCACTCAGCCACCAGGGCTCATGACAGTCTTGCTTCTAAAGGCACAGGGTGGAAGAGAGGCAGAGTAGCGGCTGATGGGAAGGGCACGTAAGACTTGCAACGGCTGTCGGGGTGATGGTCCAGGGGGCGGTGCCTGGACTGACCGTCTTTCCCTCGCAGGTGACAGCCGAGCTGGATGCCTGGAATGAGGACTTGCTCCGGCAGATGAATGACTTCAACACGGAGGATCTGACGCTGGCAGAGCAGCGGCTGCAGCGCCACACAGAACGGAAGCTAGCCATGAACAACATGACCTTTGAGGTCATCCAGCAGGGCCAGGATCTGCACCAGTACATCATGGAGGTCCAAGCCTCAGGTAGGCGGCCCCCTCACGTTCTCCTGGCTGGGGTGGTGCTGGGAACGAGAATACCAGCTCGTCTCCCACGAGCTCTTCTGCCCCGTGAGTTCACTTTATTCCGACCGATAGAGAGATGTTTACTCCCATTTTAAAGAGAGAGGCTCCCCAAACCAGGAGAGCTGAAGTCATGCCTCCAGCATCAGCAGGTTGGGCTCTGTGTACTAAGGGGGAGAGTAGGACTGGGGTCTCCTGGTGCTAGAGAAACGCTGAGAGGACCAGTGCCAGCGTTTGCACGGATCCAAAGAAAGCTGCCCTGGAAAAGCACACAGTGGGTTGGCTTCAGATGCAGTCAGACACGGGGTGTGCTGTGCTGGAGTGGGCAGACAACTCCCCCACCAGGCTCGCACCTCGGCTCCAGTCCGTTGCTCGCGGAGTCTAGAATTGCGTATGTATCGCGGGGCTGTGAGGGTGCATCAGAAGGGCTAACAAGGACTTATGGCGAGCTCATCCAGTCCAAAACCAGTCAGCCTATTCACAAATATGGCTGGCTTGCTCAGGATTCATTCGATATTTGTCCAGCACTGGAATATTGCCACTGCCCCAGGCAGCCTTCCATGTTCGAACTAGACGAGCCTCTGGGTCCCTAAGGTCCCAATGAAGTCAGAGAAGTGACTGGGTTGGTCAGAGAGAGCTAGAACCCAGGTCTCCTGCTCCCTCACCCACACCCATCACTGCTACCTGGGTCCTACCCTAAATGAAGGTTCCTTGTTCTCTTGGTCAGGGAGACGGGCTGAGGCCATCACCTCTTTAAAATCCTGCTGGTCCATGTCCCTGCTGATCATCATGAAGGTTGTCAGAATCAGAAGATTATCAGGGGACGCTTAGCAATCACTCTGAACTTAAGGGTACCGTGTTTCCTTGGACCACCTGAAAGTATAAATGCTATCACGGAAAGGAACTTTGCTTCCACGTGAACATACAAGTACTTCCCCGTCATTTCGATTTTCATCCTCAGATGTTTACCATGTTCTGAGCAGGCTGCAGTTGCCTCTGAGACACAGCGTGCATGTAGCCGTCGTGCAGATGCCGCACAGGCCACCCACGCTGCATTCTCTCTGGGACAATGTTCAGGCCCCACCTCCCGAGATTCCGACACCGATTAAGACTTCCAGAGATTAACACTTAAAGATCGCTGATGACCCTGTGTGTTAGGGGTTAGGCTGCTAACCACAGAGTCTGTGGTTCAAACCCACCAGCCACAGGAAAAGATGAAGCTGTCTGGTCTTGTGAAGGCTTAAGTTTCCCAAGCCCTCTATAGGGTCTCCATGAGTCTGGACTGACTGCCTGGCAGTGGGTCTGGGGTTGGTTTGAACAGGACGTGGGCATCAGCGAAAAGCTGTTCAGGTGAGTCAACTGTGTGTCCAGGGTGGAGAATCCCTGTTTCCCATCTTGACCATGGTCAAGGACAGTGACTCTTCAAGCGTGTTCCCTCCCCCCCGCAGCAGTGTCAGCGCTGGTTAAAAATGCAGGTTCCAGGGCCCACTCCAGGCCTTCCACACCACATTCACTTGAGGTGGATCCAGAAATCAGTGTCTCAGAACGCATCCCAGTCATTCGGACACCTGCCCCTGGCTGCTCAGTCTGCTGCCTGGGCCAACCTCGCCAGCGTCACTTGCTGCTGTTGGGGAGCGGGTTAGACATGCAGAACCCCAAACGTATGCACCTGAATCTGCACGTTCTCACAGTCTCCAGTGATGCATGTGCGCATTAACGTTGGAGAAGCAGTGATCTAGGATAAGGCCTGTACTTTCTCCGTGCCTTATTAGGGAAGCGGGCGATGGCCCTTTCTCTGTGATTGAGAACCTTTTGCGTTTGGGCTTCAGCTCTCCAGTTTGTCCTCCTGGGGCTCAGGATGATAGCTGTCTATCCAGCTAAAACTGTGACAGGACGCAGACACGGTGCCCAGTAGAGAGGCTGCCACTGAGAAGCTAGGCAGGGATGCCGCCCTCATGCCTCAGAATTGACATGTCGAACAGGAGAGGCCCTGTCTGCCTGGAGACTGGCAGCAGTTTGTACCTCTGTGTGGCAGGCCTTGAGCAAGCCAACCTCTGTCCCGAGAGCTAAGTATCCATGGTAACAGAAAGACTGCTGGGAGCTGGCAGCCCCTGAGGACTGCTTGTCACTGTGGGCTGGCTGTGCTTAGCGACCAGGAGGACTGAGTGGGTGCAAACGCCCCCAGGCAGATGGGCTGTCTACCCCCATGTGATCCTGTTCAGAGATGAGAGTTTTGTCAAAAGATGTTTGATTGGCCACTTCAGCCCCCTCTGCTGAGACTGGCTACTGCCTGGCTTCCACCGAAGTGACTGTCCAGTCTAACGCAGCCCGTGAGGTTTGGGGGGCCTGGACCCAAGTGTCTCAGGGGATCTGCGACCTGGTTCAGCAGAGGAGGCATCTTCTCTCCGGACTTAGAGCAGGGAGGACAGGTCGCACCAGCGCTGGAGGCGGTGGGTGGAATAGGAAGGACAGAGAGTGGGCCGTGCCCCGGGTGGCTGCAGAAGAGAGTCCTCCAGACGCAATGATGAAGACCACAGATAGCTTGGACAGTTGCAAGGGATAGCCAGTACACGTATGCTGATTAAAAATAAAATAGGCTGTTGCTTTAAAGAAAGGACAGTTGGCAACATATGGGTTTGGTTGCTATTTAGAACTCCGTGTTAAATCAATTGAGGGCTCATGCTTTGACTTTACCATCGTCAATGGGAGAATGGAATTTCCATATGCTTAGTTTCAAATATAAAGTTGAAGACATTGAACCAGGTTCTCCTGAACCCTTCTGGCATGCCAACAACTCTGGAGCAAAAGCCTTTGCCTAATCAATGCCAGCCTTAGGACTGGAAGGCAAAATGGGGACAATGTCCTCATGATCTTTCCTCATTAAAGTACCATCTGTTTGATGGTTAGGAGGTGCTGGTTTGGCTGCAAGGAGCCAGCTCTGGAAAACAAGCTGAATTCGAGGTCTAGCTTCACCACCGTGAGCAGTTAGACTTTGGGAGTCATTTTTCTGTAGGTTTCGGGTGGCTCCTCTGTCCAGCCTTGACTCCTGACGTCCCTCCCCCAGTTCTCACTGCCATGCTGTAGCCTGCTCGTCTTCTCATAGTTGCCATCTGGCCATGCAGCTGTTACCCTTGGCCTGAGGAATCAGGCGTATCTCTTTAGCGTGCCTGCCGAGGGGTCATTGTGAGGATGCTGTAGTATGACACATGTCAAGCCCATGGCAGGTGCTCAGGAAAGCACACCTGCTTGTGTAGATCTTCCATACAAACCACTTTCCATCTGTGTTCTGGAAGATTCTTCTGCAGCACACGTGCCAAGACTCCTTCCTTCTTCTCTTTTTCAGCCCCAGCATCTGGCAGGGTAGCTCTGCCTTGCACATAGCGAGACCTTAAACATGTTCGCTTAGTTGATGGAAAAGGAACATCGGTGTGGGTGGAACAGACATAGGTAAAAATAAAGCCCTGCCAATAACTCCCCACGGTCCACAGAGGAAAGAAAAGGACTGTGCTTTTCTAAAACCAAAGCCACTCTGGGCTGACTAGGAGTGGGGACCTGCTGAGGGCCAAGACAAGGGGACATGAGCCTTGCTGCAGACTGTGAATCTGGTGGCTTATTGAGAATCTCCTGGCCCAAGAATCTTCCAAAGGCCTCAAGTATGGTGGCGGGGCACCCCCTCAGGGATTCTTACTTAATTGGTCTGAATGGGGCCTCAATTTTTCCAACTTCTCAGGTGATTGTGCTGTACAGCTAGCATTCAGAACACTGATCTAGAAACCTGATTAAGGCCTTTGTCCCTTCTGAGCTGATTATTGCGCAGAGGGAGTGACACAGATAGAGAAAGGGGGGAGGGACAAGAGAAGAGACGATGTCCACTGGGGAACAGACACAAGGTTTTAAGAACTCAGAAACTGTTGAAAACCTGTTAGGAATATGGGCAGCAGACCCAGGAACACCTAAACCGTTCCCTGGATCCAGCTACCCCTCTCCTCAAGAAAGTTAGGTCCCCTGGGCCTGGCAACAAAGGAAAGCAAAGTCACGTGCTTGTTACTGGCTGTATCGCCTTGAGACCTAAATGACTGCAAATGCATAGCCTCCTGACAACGTTGTGTCTCGTAAGGAGACCCTGGCCTCTGGATCCAGTGGTTCAGAGTCTCATCTGCATCTTGGCCTCATCCTGGGGGCTCTGAGAGTTACTGAGGCATGAATCCCATCCCGGTTTTTTGGGTTTTTTTTTTTAATCTCCAGACAAATATAATAAATTAAAACCTGTGAAAACCAGAATCTATGTAAGTCAGAATGTAAGTCAGAAATCTGTCAGAAAAGGAAAACCCAATGTTTTCCACTAAAATGAACCCTAGAAAGATGGTAAGACTTCACACGCTCAGACACAGACAACGCGCGAGACCTGGACAAACAAGGCAGCCCCATCAAGTCCCAGCTCCCGTCAGGGTGAAAGCGATGGGCTAGGACAGGTGGGAAGGTCCAGCCTGTGGGCCACGTAAGGCGCACACAGTCATCAACACAGCTAACGTCACACACCTCCCCAAAGAGAAGCAGTTCCAGCCATCACATAGGGGTGAGTTAATTAAATGTGAGCAAAGATAGCAGGCTGATTTTCAAGTTGATCATTTTTATGGCCCGTGAATGATATTAAAAATATCCAAATGGCTTTTGACAGGGCAAAAAAAGGTTCCCCATCCCCAGTCTAATAGCATCCTTCTGAAGATAAACACAATGACAAGTAAGCATAGGACACTAATCAGTATGTTTTTTAAATTTATATACACATGCCATCTAATGATCTCATCAGTAATCGATGGTGAGTAAATTGCGTTTTCCCCCAAGGAAAAGAAAAAATATGAAAATGAATATTTCTTGAGCAAATAAATGCCAAGGACTTTATTTCCGTTTCTTACGTAGTAATCCTCATGCCGTCCCAGGAAAGGAGCTGTGATTCCCATTCTAACAGGGACATGAATTCAGGCTCAGAGAGGGTAAAGAGCCCAAAGTCTCACAGTTCACAATTGTCAAGCGTAGATCCCGATCTTAGTTGATCCTTCTCCACAGCCCACAGGTACTTCCCATCACAGCGCATCATCGCAGTGCAGAGACAACTCAGACAAGTTAACGAGCAGCTTTGTCCAAGGCAGTGTGATGGGGGTAAGGGTGGGCGCACCCCAGAAAGAAATCTCCATGCAACATTTTAAGAGAGCCTGACCAACGATTTCACTGCCTGGGCTTGTTTCACCACTGGTTGGAAAAGAAGCCACACACATGGCTGTGTTTGCCTTTCCGGCCCCTGATGAAGGTGGTGAAGACGATGATTAGACTGAGAGTAGTAATGTCAGTACAAGCAGATGTGGGTTTTAACTGTGCTCCTGTCACTGTGTTGGGCGGTGGAGGGATCAGTGTGGAAGAAGAGGGGTGTCTGTTCCTCTAGAAGGGGCCGGGGTAAGTCTCCGTGCTCCTTCAATGCACAGTGTGCTGTGGAGAGCTAGGGTGCAGCCATCATCTCCCTTGTCCGTTCTGGGTTCTGGGTTCATCTCACATCAAACAGTATCAAGTGAGATTGATCCAAGTGAGGAGTTGGCCAGGAGCCTGTTCTGGGTGAGGGTCCTAAGCAGGTGGCTGGCCTCTTGGATCAGTTACCAGGTGTGGGAAGACGAGCCACATGCTGTGTGCTAGGCGTCCACCCTGTGAACTTCACGTAGAGACACGTTTGCCAAGCCCAACATATTAAACACCAGAGACACACACGCCGTGGAAATTCCCATGGGAGCTGGGAGCAGGGAAGGGTTCCTGCTTCTCCAACTGGGTCTTAAATTACATGTCCAGAGAGTAATCATGGGGGAGTCAGGGGTCATCCCCCTGTGATGAGCACCATTGAAGTAGAACTCGTGTTCCGTTTTGCTTCAATCAAGAAAATCCCCTGGGTGACTGAAAAGAGCAAGGAGAGAGACCTGGCAGCCTGAGGAGCAAGACGCCCTTTCCTCTGTCTTCCACAGATATTTCAGGAGTGGGGACTTGAAATTATGAAACTGATTTTTAAAATTAACCTGAAAAGAAGACTGAAATCATTACCATATAACCAGAAAGAAATGTTTCCCACGCGACCATATTGTCCTTATATAAAGCACTATTTTTGCTTCCAGAAGTGAATTTCCCCTAGTGCACTGCCTTCCTTTAGACTCCCCCCTCTGGATGCTGCCAGGATGGTGGCTGCGGCGGTGGCGGTGACAGGGAGATGGTGTTCTGATGGTATGAGTCAGCCGCAGGGAAGTCTTCCAGGGGGGAGACTGTCAAGATTGTGGGCTCCTTTTGGTTTTGCCTGCATAGAGAGACACTTCCCCTTGCTGACTGACTTGTGCGCTCTTGAATCGGAACCCCGTTGTTGGTTGGGTCCCAGGCAAGGGTCAGCATGAGGACCACAGTTGGGTTGGTACAGTGCTTACAGGATGATGAGCAGGGAAAGGGTTGGACAGAACTAAGAAGCTGCCATGCAAGTAGACACCGACTTAGTGCTGGCTCGAGTTACACGGGGCCTCACACTCCTTTGTGTACACCCTAGTGTTGTAAAGATGTGTTGCAGCCAGTGTCACGTGGATAATTTGCTAAAGTTATCATTCTCCTGCCCACCCCCAAAGGCAAATAAAGACAAAATTAATAGCAATAAAAGGCAATGATACTGAAAACAAAAAGGTGAGTCATTCAACTACATCGGCAGGAACTTGCAAAGGAGTCATTGGGCTCTAACCCCATGGGGCTGTAACCCCATCGTAAGTTGGGCTTACGATGGGCTTCAAGTATCCCCGTACTACCTGGCTGTTCATTGTTTACCTTTTATTTTTGTCCTCAATCAGGAATTGAATTAATCTGTGAGAAAGACATTGACCTGGCAGCCCAGGTGCAAGAGCTACTGGAATTTCTCCATGAGAAGCAGCATGAACTGGAGCTCAATGCTGAGCAGACCCATAAGCGGCTAGAGCAGTGCCTGCAACTGCGGCACCTCCAGGCGGAGGTCAAGCAGGTGAGCCTGGCCCCTCCCAAGCCGCCCCCCAACCTCCCCTCCCCTATACCTCTCCCCATATCACCGCCTACCACCACCATCACCCACCAGCCTCCACCAGCAGCCACCTTGAGCCTGAACTTCCCAGCCTGCTGAGTCAGGCCTGAGGCTAAAGGATACAGAGCCCCAAGTGCATCCCCTAAAGTAAGCAGCATGTAGAAGACACACAGGTGAAAGGCTTGGCCGTCTTCATCTCTGAAAGCTAGGCTGCTATTATGAATGGACCCAACAGTGCCATGGCATGAACTCTCAGAACAATCGCAGGAGTGCATTCCAGACTCTCCTGAGTGGTCAGTCCCTGAACCTCTCCTCCTCCTCCTCCCTGTCTCTAATCCTGGCACACCATCCATGAGAAGGGCACACCCCCTTCAAGAAGCATGGTTAGGCATTATTAGCTTCAGGGTCCATCCATATGGGGGGCCTGCTAGTGTGCCTCCAAACAGTGCCTGATGCCTGGTTGACAGCCGATAAGTTGTAGCAGTTGCCCTCATTGTTTTCAATGTGTGGGGTAATCTTGTAAGAAGCCTTTCTTTCCATATTAAAGTTGATTTTTAAAAGAAAAGAAAAAAGAATCCTTAGTGGCAGGAGACATGGCGAGACATGTTTTTGTGAAAGGGCATACTCAGGTCTTTGAGCGTTCAAACCTCAAAGAATGGACCCACTTTGGCACATGTTCACACTAGTGGGAAGAGATCAAGTGTTGATCCCTGTCAACAGAATCCGCAGGAATCTCATCTTTAGAAAAAGTGGGGTTGAAGAAGCAAACATCTGGTCGTCCATCCCATGGAATGAGTGCTCTGAGCTTTTGGAAGTGCCCTGAGGATGCTGTGGGCCGAGCATTGGACTGCTAACTTCAAGGTTGGCGGTTGAAGGCCAGCAACCTCTCCCCGGGAGAACAAAGAGGCTATCTGCTCCCACCAAGAGTTACGACTTCAGAAACACAGTGTAACGTGGCTGTGGGCGGGGGAGGGCTCGGTTCCTTTTACACACATCTCAATCCAGCCTCACAACCACTTCAGAAACAGATGTAGTCTGTTTTACAGATGAGGCCACTGGTGTTTAGACAGTGCCACCGTGGGGCTAGAACACTGTCCACAGGTCTGGACGGGCCCTCAGCAGGACAAACTTTCTATCACTTCAGGGGTTACACCCTTCTGCAGGCTCTTCCAGCCACCACCACCCCTACTTTTAGGCAGAAAACCTGTCATCAAGTTAACCCTGACCCATCCAGATCCCCTAGAGAGTGTTCGAGACTGTCAATCTTTATGGGAGCAGACAGCCTCAGCTTTCTCCCACAGAGCAGTAGATGGGTTTGAACCTTCATCCTTCCAGTTAGTGGGCCAGTGCTTACCTCACAGCAGCTCTTGGGCTCCTTTCCTCTAGGCTGAGCCCTGCTCTCCCCACCCCACCCCCAAAAATTCTGAACTGAAACATCTGTCTCTTTTTAGCCATTTTCCCCCTCAGGTACAGTGTGGCTTCCAGAGCCTTTGGACTTGGTTTGAATCTAATAATTTAGCACAGGGAACAAAGATAGTCTTTAATGCAGCGATCGCGTCACCTTGTGTAGTCAGGCTACGCGTGCTAGCGTGCTGGAGAGACTGCATTGTTCTTCGCCCTCACAGGAAGAGTGGCCTTCCTCACCCCTTTCCTCTTCGAGCCAAGACATCACCAGAACCCCCACACATTGTCATTGCCCTCCAGCAAGGCTGCGACACAGCGCTGCCAGCCCATGGCATGGAGTCGTGGCCCTCTGGGGAGAAATGGTGTTCCTTAGGACCTGGTGGAATCCTCGCCGGCCCAGGACACAGTGAGAGGCAGGAAGAATCCATAGTCTTTTCACACGTGCAGTGTTGTCTCCTTTACAAAGTCACTTTCCGAGTAGAAGGGGCCCCTGGGAGAAAGGAGGGTTACCTAGATTTTACAAGGGAGGCACCATAAGGATGGTGCTCCCTGGGGCCGCGTGACCCCTGAGCCGAGACTTGAGCCCAAAGCCAGACTCAGAGCAGAGTGAAAGTGGTCCGAAGATGCCTCCAGGGCTGTTCATCTTCGAGGAAGCAAGTGGTCCTGCCTCTCTCTGCAGCGCGACTGGTGTGTTTAAATTGTTCACCTTTCAGTTAGCAGCCGCGTGCTGAATCACTGTGCCACTAGGCCACCTGAATTTGATTTTTGCCTCTGCAGGGGCCGCCAAAAAACCCCAAAAACCAACTCATTGCCTTCCAGTTGATGCCACTCCTAGCGACCCTGTAGGGCAGGGTAGAATTGCCCCTGTGGCCTTCTGAGACTGTAACTCTTCACGGGAGTAGAGAGCAGCATCTCTCTCCCTAGGGGCGGCTGATGGTTTTGAACTGCTGACCTTGCCATTTGCAGCCCAACGCGTCACCATTACGCCACTGGGGCTCCTCTACTGGAACCTACTCCTGCCTATTTCAGGAAAATTAGGAAGAAATCCTCCAGCAGAACATGGCCTAGTATTCTCCGGAGCTTCTCAGCAAGACCCTGGCTGAGAAGACAGGGTAGGTGTGGCCTAGACTTCTCGGAGGGCGGTGCCTGTCTGGTTGGCCAACTGGAGTTCCCAGCAAGGCAGCCAAGTTCTCCTCGGCTTCCCGTGCTTGGCGGTTTCTGCCCGTGGAGTTAACTGCGTGGATAATCTGAACACAGCAGAGAGGAGGAACACATTCCTCTGAGACTTAAGAGATGCAGTCTATGATTTCATTTCTGGCCATGTTTGCGCTTCGCTGGAACATGAGTAGTAGAACTTAACTCCCTGCTTGTGTTGGTCTCGGCTGATCTTCAATCGGAATGGATGTCTCTTTCCCTAAGTACACATTCTGTGTGCAAGGAGGACTGAGGAGATAAGTCGCCCTTCAAAGGCAGAAGCTGAGAATCTATAACCGCATAATCCAACATTGACAAATATGTGTACATGTTACCATTCAGAATCTCATGGGTTGGGGACAGAGGAAGAATTCTTCAGTGTGAGTTGGGACAATTCCTTCTCCCAGCCTCGGGAGAAGGACACACAGTAGAAATGCAGCTCAAAACCGTGTGGTGTTGACTGAGTCAGGCTCTTTAGGAAACCAGCGAAGGCCTGGGCAAAGGGCAACGGCCCTGTGAGATGCCGAGAGACTGCTGCTTGGTGCAGCCCCCACACCTCATTAGACAGACTGCTCCCCTGCCAGTGCTAGGCTCCTTCCTGAGACGTCGGATCCAGTTTCAGAGAAGGCATTGCTGTTTGATGGAAATTGGTGAAGCGGGAAATATTGATCTGGAAGCTGTTGACACTTCGAAAGAGGTAGTTAATCTAGATGTCAGTATTGATCCCTGAGCTTAAATTTAGACACCAGCTTGAAAGTTTCTTTTTTGAATATACTCTTAAAAGACAAAGCGGGGTGGAGGGGTGGGGGCAGCTTAATCACAATGCCACCAATGGGAACAGAACGGGGAACAACAATATGTGGCCACTATAACCTTATGTGAAATTAAATTATATTAAACTAAAGCTTTAGCGAGTGAGCCATTGAAGTACTCAATGATTCAGACCAATGAAACTGATGAAGGCAACCTCTTTTCTAAGGGATTTCCTAGGATTCTATATCAACGATGTATGACTGAAACACCTCTGGAGAAATGGTAGACGCTGAAGGCAACTCACTCTCCTGATCATGGTCTGTGGCTCAGGGCCCAAGACCACACAGATTTCCATTTCTCCTAGAAAATCAATTCTGTGTACACACACACACACACACACACACACACCCCGCCACCCGATAATGCTCTGATTGCCTTCCAGGAAAATGACTATCCTGGTAAACATGACCTCACATCTGAATCAGAAACATTTGAAAAACCCATTTAATGGGCATAA
>NW_022103914.1:3140712-3142351 GCF_000313985.2 Echinops telfairi
CTATATCTTTTGATAGCCGGGCACCATCAGCTTCACCACATTTGCTTATTCACCAGCTTTGTCTTCAGCGGTTGTGTCGGGAAGGTGAGCATTAGATGCCATTTTCATCGGTGGGCCTTTATGTCCTTGTACCCTAATGCAGTATTTTCCTTACATGGGGTTACCATGGCTAGCACGGCCGAAGGAAGCCCTAGAACTCACCAACCAGGTCCCTCCTCAGCTCAGATGCAGCTGAATTTCTGACCTAGCTGAGAACTTTCCAAGGACCAATATTGTTTGAGTCTCTCGTTTCTACAAAATTAACTGTTTTGCTAATATCTTCTGATAGCAGAAAGGGGAGCACATTTCATTTTGAAAGAAGGGTAGAATGTTAGAGATAGGAGTGATCTTTAAAGATCATCTGATCTATTAAGTAAGCCTGTCTAAGATGGCTGATAAACACGTTGTGATTTATAAAATTGTACTTCTGCGTTACTTTGTATATCTTTATCGTATGACTGAAGCAAGTAAAGTATTCCAATTTTAAAGATGAGAAAATTGAGCCTTAGAAATTGTGTGTTTCCAAGATCACATAGCTCAAGGTTAGTAGAGCCAAATTTTCTTACTTGATTTAGCTTTTTTATTAGTTGTATTTCCTCTGTTGTTAGGTGCGCTCTGTCAGTTCTGATTCATGGCAAGGAAGGGCTTCCTATCCTGCTCCATCTCACAGTCATTACTGTGCTTGAACTATTGCCGCAGCCACTGGAGCCATCCATCTGGCGAGGGTCTACCCGCCTTCACTGTCGTTCTCCACAGACTAGTCCCTCCGGGCAGCACGTTAAGAGTGCACGAGATGAAGTCCATCCTGGCTTCTAAGGAACATTCTGGCTGTCCGGCTTCCAACAAAGATCTGTTCATTCTTCTAGTGGTGCATGTAATAGTCAATATTCTTGGCTAACAACGTAATTCAAAGTCATTCGTTCTTTAGTCTTTCTTACTCGCTGTCCAGACTGCACATGCAGAGGAGCCATGGAAAATGCCAGTGGCTATGTCAGGTGCACCTTAGTCCTCAAAGCGACACCTGCAGGAGGCTCCCGAATGCTTACGGAAAAACTTCATTTCCTTTGATTTCCATTTTTCCACAAGCTTTTTGAAGTACCCTTGTATTATCTTGCGCATATCTGGATGCTTGCAGAAAAATAAATACCATATATACTCGTGTATAAGCTGAGTTTTTCAGCACATTTTTAATGCAGTTTTTGTGGTAAAATTAGGTGCCTCAGCTGATAGTTGGGTCGGCTTATACTCATGTGTACAGTAACCAGTTTTATGAAGCAGGAAATAAAGGACCTCAGTAAAAGTAAATTATCCCATCAAGAGTTATCACAGGTCAGAGCACAAAAATTATGATAACAAAACACCTGTAGTACGTACATCATATCAGGTGCCCCAGTAAGCTCACATATAGATACTGCACGCAAATGTAAGCTTGTAATTCATATTCTTCCTGTTGGGTGAAGTGTAAATAAAGAATTACAGCTTTGCTCCAGAACTAAAAATCACTACCACCACTGCCCAAAACAACCCTGTAATACAAAAAGAGAAGGACCAATTATCCTTATCTTACAGATGGAAACAGCCTGAAGCTCGGGGGGGAGGG
>NW_022103914.1:3143351-3187854 GCF_000313985.2 Echinops telfairi
GGGGGGTCTGAAGGCAACTAGGCAGCAGATTGTGTTGTCTTTCCTTTGCCTTGAAATAGCAAGTGGATGGTGTTTACTGATCTTGACATTTCAGAGGAAATTTTATTTCTTCTCCAAGCAAATTGTCAGATTCAGATTCACTAATTTGCGCTTTTTTCTTTTCTTTTGTGGTGACCCCACACAGGGTCAGCTATCAGAGCATGACTCTTCCAGTTTGATGACCTGGATTGACTCAATTAGCTGCCGAGGGCACCACTCGCCTGCACCTCGACGTGTCTAGCCAATGCCAGTTGCGTCTCCTAGTCTCAGATTCCCCTGGCTGTGTTTCTGTCCCTCCACTACTCAGTGAGGTCCCCCAGATGGTACATGCAGCCTAGTCAGAGCTTCTAAATAATTTAAGTTAAAAAGGATTCTCACTTTTTCTGATGAACGATTTGGTAAATTATTTGTGCTTTCTTGCTTATTTTACTTCTTTTTCCTCCGCCCTTGGAGTTGTTTACTTGCTAAAACTCAGAGCTGTCTATGTTTGGCTGTTTTCCAAAGGCATAGGGGGTTGGACTCACTGCTCAACAGTAGTTGGGTATTTTCCATCTACCCTGTTTCAAAAACAGTACTGAATACCCATCACATAAGGGCCTATGGTAAACACTACATGATATAAAAAAATATCACTAATAAATATTTCCCAACTTTCAGTAGTTTACATTCTAAGACAGTGGTTCTCAGCCTTCCTAATGCCTCGACCCTTTCATACAGTTCCTCATGTAGTGGTGACCCCCACAACCATATAATTATTTTCATTGCTACTTCATAACTGTAATTTTGCTACTGTTATGAATTGGGCGACCCCTGTGAAAGGGTCACTCGACCCCCAAAGGGGTTGCAACCCAGAGGTTGAGAACCGCTGTTCTAAGAGGAGATGTGAAACAGAAGGGTGACTGAACAAGACAGTCTTTCGTGAATGCGAAGAGGGGGTACAAACAAAATGCCATGGGGTTTCTAGAAGAGAAGGGAATTCCTTCTAAGTGGAATGCTTAATTACAGAAGATGTTGTGGATGTTTGAAATTGGCCTTAAAGAAGGGGACGTAATGCCACCAGTCAAACTTGATTTACACCACCTATGCTCTCCAGAAAAGAAGTCTTGGTGGCTCAGTGGGTTAAGTGGTGGACTGCGGTCCATAAGGTCAGCAGTTCAAACCCACCAACCAGTTGGCAGGAGACAGATGAGACAGTCTACTCTTGTAAAGATATACCACCTTAAAAATGCTATGGCAGTTCCACACTGACCGGTGGGGTCGTTATAACTCAGAATTGACTTGATGGCAATGGGTTGGGGCTGTGTTGATTAGGTTCCAGAAAGAACCTCTGCTTCTCATGTGCGAAACAGTGAAATAGAACGTTGTTCTACTTAAGCAGGTGAGGAAACAGGCGTGGGAAAGAAAGAAACCATGGAGCCAGGAGGAATGTGGGCACATAAAATAGTGCCCCTGGTACTAGGCACCAGGTCCAGTTAGGGAGATGACCATTTAAATTATCCAGGCTCGACCTCTCTTCTTGCTAACGATGGACACAGGGGAGTGTACTCTCAGCCTGAGCCACCCAGCAGAGGAGACTTGAGCTCTGGGGAAGCCGTGCCAGCTGCTCAGCATCTGCCCATTCTGTCTCCACAGGTCCTGGGATGGATCCGCAACGGGGAGTCCATGCTCAGCGCCAGCCTGGTCAACGCCAGCTCGTTGTCTGAGGCAGAGCAACTGCAGCGGGAACACGAGCAGTTCCAGCTGGCCATCGAGGTAACGGCCAACTCTGGCTGCCCTGCGCCCCCTTTCTGCTCTGTGCCTCCAGTGGGATGATCCCCTGAGGTGTGGATGCTCCCCCAGGGGCCAAAGCCCTTGCCCTGTTCAGTGAGCGGTGCCAGGCAGCCTCCCTTTTACCCAGGAGTTGGCAGGGAAGCAAACCATCCCAGGGGCCTCATTTTAGAAAGCAAGTGTGCGCAGCACAAATCATATGTGTGACTAGCCTACTCCAGGGGAGCTTGATGGAGCGCATGCTGCATAGGAACCGTTAACCTGGAAGGCTCCTGGCACATGGGATGAGTCTTCATGGATGATAAACGGGTCAGGCCCAACATGAGAAGTGTAAAACTAGAAGGTTAGAAACCACTCGGAATCGGAGAGCACTCAGAATTGAGGATGAACAAGCATGGACATCATTGGGCAGCGAAGGTTTTATTTTTAGGCATTTGACCTCTGTGTTGCGTTTACAAACTGTTGTCAGGCTCTGCCTCTAAACAAGGCCGCTAGACCAGCAGCCGCCTGCAGCAGCTAGCTTGTCTCGTGAGGAACTGGCTCTGTGATGGTGGTGCAGGTCGTCCGGAAGGAAACTTCACCACCAGAAATAGCTTGCCAACAGAGACTTTCCTCAAAGTCCGTTTTAACATCAAATTCCACCTGAGCGCCATCTAATAGGAGTATTTTCATACTTTCAATAATGTCTTTAATTAGCCTTTCCACGAGAACACTCTCCTTCCCAAAGAGATTTGGGTTGATTGCTTTGATGTGGTGGGGAAAAGATTTGGAAGTGGGACAGGGGCCCTCAGTGAAAAAGAAGTCCAGTACCAGTGGGGAAAGAGAAAGAGCGAGCAATCCAAGGGCACTCGTTACTTACGGGTCAGTAAGACCCTGCCCACTTCGCGGAGTGAAAGAAATGTCTCCACCACCATGATAGGCAAGCAGTACAATTTCAGCTGACTGCTTAGAACTACATGTTTTAATTTAGTGATTCAACTCAATTAATTAATCTTGAAGCCAGTATAGACTGAACTCAGTCGTGTAATGGTCCAGAAAGCCTCTTACATGCCATGTTCAGGTAAATGACATTTCTGTAGGGTACCTTGCTATATTTTTAGGAGCTACTTAATTGTGTTAGGAACACAGGCTTCCCCCACTATCCAAAAGTTGAGTGTACCTGTTGAAGCCTCTTATAAGTCCAAAGGGACATACAGCGAAGAAGCAATTACCATTAATTTGCATATGGAAAACGATCCCTCCCCCCCAAAATACCAGGTAGCACATACAACCTGAAGTAACACTAACATAACCACAAAGTTCATGGGAAAATTACTTTGCCTTCTGATTCCACGTTTCCACCCATTTTTGGAGTCCCACTGTAGTACAAAGCTGTGGCAACTTGGTAGAGGGGCGTGCTGCCTCTTGAGGGGCTGGCTGCAAAGCAAACACTGAGAAAAGCCTTGTTTTTTGTAAAGTAAAAAGCCTCTGCAGATTTGGTTCAGTTAGTGAAAAATAGGCAGTGCATATAGGACTTACACAGACGACGTGTAGGGCATATTTGATGCAGGACACACCCATGCAGTGGGGTCTAGTGAACTTTTAAAAAGTAGGCGATGCCTATACGACCCGGGATGCGAGATTTCAAAAGAACCACGCATGCCCTAGGCGCAAATCATTTAGAAGGGGAGACGCTCTGTTATCACCAGCTGTCTCTGTTGCAGTTGACTGACAAGGACAAATCTGATCGTGGGGTCTGATCCGTGTAGAACAGAGCTAGGTCAGAAGACCCATGGAGCAGCATTCACCCGGTAGTGAAGGTCCGCCGAGACAAGTCAACAGCAGTGTGGGCTGCGTGCAGTTGGGCAGTCACTCTAGAGACAGAAGCGCTGCTGGAGGGGGAGAGGGCAGCACTGAGCTACACCAAACCCCCAACCAAGCCCAACTGTAATGTAGCCAGTTCCAACTCATTGTGACCCTCCCCTTTCACCCGCTGACCTTGCAGTCAGCAACCCCGTGTGTAATCCTCTTGCACCAGCAGGGCCAAGTCTCGTCTTTATCTGCCTTGACAGTGAAAGTTTACCTAACCTGTCCAGATAACGACATGTCTATTCCCTTAGCCAAATGGTGGCCGGTAAAACCCAGGGTCATGCCACATGGGCGCTGCAGTATGCTGGTGGGAAATAGTGGGCAGATGCCTCTACTGCTGCCATTGTCCTGTGCTGTCGAGGCGATCCCCACGCACGGGGACCCTTTCAGAGCATAAATGCCCTGTAGGGATTCCTAGGCTGGGGTCTTTATGGGAAGGGGCCCTGGCAGTGCAGTGGGTAAGTGCTCGGCTGCTAACCGAAACGTGGGTGGTTTGAGCACACTAGACTCCATGGGAGAAAGCTCTGCCCTCCTGGCTCCATGCAGATTGTGCTCTTAGAAACCTGGTGCTTGTGCGACAGCTGGACTCTGCCGTGTAGGGTTACTGTGAGTTGGTATCACACCTGTCCATCATCACCATGACCGTGGGTTTAATCTTTATGGGGACAGAGCACCTAGTCTTTTCTCCTGTAGAGTGGCTTGTGGGTTCAAGCCACGGGGAGGGTCTGCAGCATGGCTAGAATAGGAGAGAGAGCAGGACCCAAATTTCGGCACCAGCGTTTCCTCTAAGTGGCGGCCGTGTGCTTCTTTCTAAATGTGTCCATGTAGACCATGTTCCATCTCCTGGGAAATAGGCCAGCGAGGCCTTAAGCAACTGACCCAGCAGCATAATCAAAACTAATGTCATTGAGTCAATTCCAGCTCTTCATGACCCTATATACAGGGTTTCCCAGGTTATAATTCTGTATGGGTGCAGACTGCCTCATCTTTCTGCCTCAGAGATGATGGTGGGTTTGAACTGCTGACCTTGTGATTAGCAGCCCAACACTACATAACTTAAAAAGAGTATAAGTAGTCTAGTTTAGCTTGGTCCATGTTGAGGGTGTTCCATGAGGCCTTTACAATGATTTCCTGATGGGGCACGTGCTGGGACTGACTGGCTTATAGAAATACCAGCTGTCCCTGTAGACTGACCCTAGGATGGACCATTCTTACCTGGACAATTTTAACGTGAAGGAAGGGATTATTAATAACTCAGGCAAAAAAATAGACACACACTGGGCCTGGCATGTGGGGAAACCAGAAGACTGCTCACCCTGCTGTGTGACCTCATCACATTGAAGGTTTTGCTCTCCCCAAGGAGTGCCAGCCTTTGCCTGAAAGAGCCTTGACTTAAGCAGCCCTCCCTGCCCAGCGCCATTCAGAATGGAGAGGAGTGCATTACGCCCAGAAGCAGCATGGTTTTATCAAGCAAAGCTAGTCTGTTATCTCTTTGTAGCTAAGATATTGTGGCTGGTAAGCCTCCGGGGACTGTGAACCTCATAGAAATAGATTCACGTTTAAAATCCATTTTTATTTGAAATTTTCTTACTCATTTTAAGCATGGGTATTTGTATCAGGAAAATTGTGAAAACAGTATAGTAAATTCAATTGATTTTCTGTGTACTCCTACTAAACATTAATATTTCTTATAATCCATGTCTTAAAGATATAGAGCTCAGTCTAATTGGATATGGGGAGTATAAGGAAGTAATAAAGAATGACGATTTAAGTTTAGCAAAGCAGATCATGATGTTTGGATAACACCTCCTTTTAGAAAGTAAAAGAGGAGGCCTTTCTAGGACCATCCGATAATGATGACCCGAGGAATGGGAAAGAGGACTCACCACTACGCAGGTGAGGTGAGCCTGCAAGTTGCGCCTCCACTCTCAGGGAAGAAGGCATAATAACGTGATAATAGTTAAGTGCTGCTTTCATAGCTTGAGATCTGCCAAATATTGACCATAATTACTACTATTTATTTGGTGAACCCTGTGCTCTGAATGGGATGCTGCAGATACCAGCCTAATTATCAGAGATAGATGATGCAGTGTGATAACAGTAGAAGGATCATAGCTCTGGGAATAGATCAAACCAGAGGCGTATTTCCGGGTTCAACACTTCCTATATACGTATTCATATTTCCGGGTTCAACACTTCCTCGGTCGTACATCTTAGGACAAGACACTCAACTAGCCTCAGGCCCATTTTTTTTTTTAATCTAGGAAATGGAAATATTGTTATCCACCTTTGAGTAATGTTACAAGAACTAGAAAATATGCATTAAGTACAGTACCTAGCACTGAGTAGAGCCTTGGGAAATCTCAGCTATTAGCATTATTTTTAACAGTCTCTACCCTGAAAGTTTCAGCCAAGCATTAGCTAAATAACCTAGGAGAATCATCTTTCATGACTTTCAGGTTGTTGGGAAAGAACTTAATTGAAGGAAGGGGGACTTGGAATCAATTTCAAAGGAAGACTGGAACAAAGATGGGGGGGGGGGGTGGCGGACCTAAGAGACACCTGTTAAAGACAGAGCAATGACTAGAACAGAAACAGAAAAGAACATGGACAGTATACATTCAAAGGGTTTTTGGCGAGGAAATGTATATGGTTATGTTGGAGACCATGTTGTAGACATTGTTTAATGACAGCCTCCCCTATTTGGACTTAATTTCATAGCAATGAGGAAAATCCGAAAGACTTTAGGATTGAGACCAGGGCATGAGGTAAAGCTCCTTGTGTCAGACTAGAGCTTTACTGCTAAAGGGAGTGGGTTGTGATTCATGCCCACGGAATTGATTCTGACTCAGGGTGACCCCACGTGGTTTTCAAGGCTGGGACCTTTCATAAGAAAGCCTCTGTTTTGAGGCGACACTGGGCGGATTTGATCGGTGTAACTGATGGCAGCACACTGGAAGGCTCTGGGGTCTGGGAGCAGGAGGCGACCAGAGGGGAGAGAAGCTCACTAACACCAAGTGCAGATTCAGGGGCAGGAAGGGAAGCCCGGAGGCTGCTGACTGGAACATTTCACAGTGTGTAGAGTGCAGTTTGGAATGAGAAGGAGAAGCAAATGCAATATGGGAAATGTTGAGCCAACTGTCCCTCGGGAATTGCCCCTGCATGCTGCCCAAGAAGAAGATCAGGAGTTAACTCTGGAACAAGTTACGGGGCTGCTAACTCATTCCCTCCCACTGTTGATTAAGCTACGCTTCCCTCAAAGTGGAAAGGCCAGATTAGTCTTACTCTCTGAAAAGGGTCCTAGAGACACAGACGATCTGTACGTGACTAGTAACCTGAAGATGGCCAGTCTGACTCCACTCACTGGCCCTCGGAGACGCCTGATGACCTGCTTCCCTCCTCTAGCCAAAAGGCCCTATGGCAAGACTCTTCTGCTACGTAGCTGAGGGACCATGAGTTGGAACTGATTCAGCAGCAGTGGGTTTGGTTGGATCTGGGGGGCATGGAAGTGAGCCCAGCAACAGAGGATGAGATGACATCAGCTGTCAAGTCACTTGGCCTCCAGCATCCCCATGTGGATCATTTCATTTTAGTAAATTTTCATCCCATTTAGTTAAATCCCCGCTGACCCCATCCTCCAGTCTGGCCTCATCACCACTTGCGTGTTTCATAAACACAGAGAACGAGAGCCCCGTTTAGCTTGAATCAGGAGGCATGGTCAAGGTAAACTTTGTACCAAAGCTTATATTATACCATAAAGCCAAATATAAATGACGTGGGAGTTATACTTTGAGCTGTAGCCGATGTACTGCTTTGTCCCGGGGTGGGGTTACTGGAGGGTAGCATGAGAGGATACTTTTAAAGTTTTCTTACCTTGAAAACTTTAATTTCTTCCACTGAAACCCTTTCCGACTGATGATGCTTGCTTGAAATGAATCGCACTGCGTTTGGTGGACGTTTTTGACACTCAGAGAGTTTTCTTCTTAATGAGCTGCAAATGTTTGATCTAGAAACGGGCTCTAGCAATAACTTGTCTGAAAACTCAGTCTGGTGAACAGTTTTAGGATTTGACTTGGAAGGGACCTTTATATAACGTATGAACCGACCAGAGAACAGATGCATAGACATAGACACTGTTTCTCCTCCACAGAAACCGGACCCTCCTTAAAACCCAGATGCAAGTAGTGGAGGAGAGAGGAGGGACAGGGGTTACAGAGCCGAGAGATTAGTGTGTTTTTTAAAAGATGATGCTTTGAATACAATGATGTATTGATCTTCATAACAAAAATGCTTGAATCCGTCATTTAAAGCTCTTTTTAACTTTTCTGCATCTTTCCACTCACGCCTCACTCCACCCCCTCCCATACCACGCCTGGGTCGTTTCCACGGACTGCTCGCTCCTCCCCTCGTGCCCAGTCCCTCTTTCATGCCACTTCCTTGCAGAAGACACACCAGAGCGCCCTGCAGGTGCAGCAGAAAGCCGAGGCCCTGCTCCAGGCTGGCCACTACGATGCGGAGGCCATCCGGGAATGTGCCGAGAAGGTGGCCCTGCACTGGCAGCAGCTCATGCTGAAGATGGAAGACCGGCTGAAGCTGGTCAATGCCTCGGTGGCCTTTTACAAAACCTCAGAGCAGGTGAGGGGAGAGTTGGGGGGGGGGGGGGCGCGTGGGGCCAAGGCTGACAATCTGCAGCAAGAAGCCAGGCCCCTCTCTCCTAAGCTCTGAGAGTAGGGGAACCGTTTGTGGACCACCACAGTCGGTTTCTTTGTCATCCTTTCCATCAAATGGGGGGACCCTTTGGATGTTTTGTTCTGTTGTGTTCTTAGAACATAAATGATTCAAACTCTTGCGATCTTTACTGAGGTATTGAAATAGAAATTGGGCCTTCCGGGATGCTAGATTTGAGGAGCAGTGTATCAGCCATTATGCTGATGATACTGTATAAAAAGCCACTCCCCAAACTCGGTAGTACAAAGCAGTGAGCATTTTTCTTTTCTATTTTTTTCACACAAGTACCTGTGGTTCAGCTGTCTAGACCAAGCCTGGCAGACAGGATCTAGATTTCTTCTAGGGCTTTCCTCCTCCTTGATCAGTAGTTATTGGAGGCAGGAGTGCAAGAGCCTAAAACCTACTGTGCTTGAAACCTGCATTCTCTTAACCTTCCATTGCCAAAGGAAGTCAGTGTCCAAAGCAGCATCAGGGAGGCAGGCAATACATGGCTCCTGAGAAGGCTGAAGGAGCTCTGGGGGGTAGTGGGCTGTACATTGGGCTGCTAACCGCAAGGTCAGCAGTTTAAACCTACCAGCCGCTCTGCAGGAGAAAGACAAGGCTTTCTATTCCGGTAGAGTTGCTGTCTCAGACATCCAGTGGGACAGTTCCAAGCTGCCCTAGAGGGTCTGAGTCAGAACTGACTCACGGGCAAAGTTTGGTTTTGAGTTTTCTGAAGGCCGGAAGAGGAGGGGGTGCATTTGCTTGAAACACACACCTCTTTGCCTCATGGGTCTCCATCTAATGAAGGAGACTCTGCTCTGGGTCTTTGGGGAACTCGGAGCCTCGCCATCGGAGGGATGGTGCTGTGGGGAGAGAACAGGCGTACCGCAAAGCCAGGAAGGTGCAGACTCATTGCCATGGTGTCTGCTCAGTAAGTTGCACCAGGCCTTGTGTAAGAGGATCTTCTAAATGATTGGGGTGCTATTTGGGAACTTGGGGTTTAAAGCTGCCGTCAATCATTTTATAGTGTGAAATGGTTTGCTCATGTGCATTGCTCCCTGGTAGAGAATGATCAGAGAAACCTGTTTCTCCAAAGTGATTAATTGGGACCATGGGAAAGCCTAGCCTCAGAGCAAATATAAAAGGCCCTGCAGCCAGGGTTACAGGCTCTGCACCCTCTCCCAGTGTGCTCTGGGGTTACTTGCTTGGATATGGCAACAGGGAAGAGCTCTCTCTCTCTCTCTCTCTCTCTCTCTCTCTCTCTCTCTCTCTCTCTCTCTCTCTCTCTCTGTTGTTTCAGAGAGATGGCATCACAGAAGTGGGCGCAGCAGCCCAAGATGCTAAAGGCTCTCTTAGCTGTTCTGTATATTCAGCACAATTCTGATCAAATCCCAGGAAACTAACTTTTATCAAGAAAATTAACTGATTGTAAGGTTTACATGGAAATGCAAACAACCCTAGAATAACCAAATAATCTTGAAAAAAAAGAACAACATTGTAGAAGTTATACTAACTGATTTTTAAAACATGCTGAAGCTACACTATCAAGACAAATCACGTTGGAGTAAGTGTAGACACATCGATTAGTAGAACAGGCTCGAATGCAGATTACAATTGCCATATGTCATCTACTGAGTTCTCACAAAGCAATTAATTCAATGGGAAAAGGAGTCTTTTCAACAAATAAATTTTCATATGGGGAAAAGGAAGCTTAGTCCCTCTCTAATAGCAAACAGATATGTTCCTTTGGGTCTAGATGCTTATGGGGACAGTGCATTGATTAAGGGTGAGAAACTTTGACCCCGAACTGACTTTGTTCAAGGTTATTATTACCTTTTCTAGATTTGGGTTCCTTGTTAAATTCAAGAATTCCTACTTAATAATCTTTTGAGTTCTTCTACCCGCTACGTGTATTGGCTTTAATCATAGTGCTGTGATAGAGCAGGTCTCCAGTCCTCTTTTGTCTTACAATGTTCTCTATCTATTGCCCTGTCTTATCGCAAGACCTGAGCCTTTCTGCAAATTTCCGTGCCTTGAATAAAGGGAGGTGCGTGCAGGCCTAGAGATGGGCCTGGTGAAATCAGCTAGAGTGTGGGGACAGCCCTCTCTGGCATGAGAAGCATGTCTGGACTGAGTGTGCCTGGGACATGGTGCAGACCACATTGAAGGCTGGCTCATCACTCAGTAAGCATCCTTCCCAAGCCAGGCCCTTCATCGAATGGGATGACACTCCCAGACCACGATGGCCAAGGGTAGAGTTGAAGCCATTCTCCCCTGCTTTCAGAGCCAAGCAAGGTATCAAAATCCACTTGAAGACACCTAAGTGAGGATGGGTTTATATTTTAGGGATCAGTGTCCTTGGTCCTGGGTTGCCCTGAGTCGCAAACTGTGGTACCCAGCGTAACTTGTCCTTCCGCAAATTGTCTTTGCCAAGCTTAAGTGGTTTTGTGAGGTCATGGATCAGGTTGCTTAGCAGCACCTCTCAGCAGTTGAGAACGGGAAAACTTCCCAGCTGTCTTTTCTCACTACCACCAAGTCAATCCTGACTCATAGTGAACCTGCAGGACAGAGTAGAACTGCGCCTGTGGGTTTCTGAGACTCACTCTTTGCAGGAGAGGAAAGCACCATTTTCCTCCAGAGGAGCATCTGCTGGTTCCTAACTGCTTCCTTTGGGTTAGCCTCATGTGGAACCACTGTGCCACCATGGGTCCTAACTGTCTTTTAGGTTAACCCAAATTTGTTAGCCCTCTGAAAGAAATGTGTATTTTGTGATAGAAGGCCTGTAACTGGCATGGCCTTGTGACATTTTTGCTGGGGTATTTTTTTTCCCCCAGTAGTGGGGAAAATGATGTCATTGATGGCCCACAAGTCACCCCCCAGAGGCAATGCTCTTCCTTCCCTTTGCCTGAGGATACCCACTGCAAGGCAAGCACAGAGGATTAGACAAGGCCCGGATCTTCTCCCCTTCAGTTTCTGTTCTACCCAATCCGCAGGATTACGGGGAGGTTATAACAGTGGCACCCAAAAATATCAGTTTCCCCTCCCCCCCTCTCTACCTCCTTCCAGGCTGATTGACTGACTGCATCTTTTCCTCCCTGGTTCGTTAGGTGTGTAGTGTCTTGGAAAGCTTGGAGCAAGAGTACCGGAGGGATGAGGACTGGTGCGGCGGACGAGATAAACTGGGCCCGGCAGCAGAGATCGACCACGTCATTCCTCTCATCAGCAAACATTTGGAACAAAAGGAGGCCTTTCTGAAGGTCAAAGCACATTGCCACCCACAGTCTTGAACTCTCCTGTCTTGTGGGTTCATTCACCTTCTCTCTCTTGCCCCTTGACTCCTGCCTCCTTGTCTCCCATTGATATGTTCTCTATGGGACCACCTATTTGTGCGTGGTTTGTGTTCAGTGTTTCATTGAACATGTAATTACCATCAGAGCAAAGTAATGCTCTTTAGAGAAATTCAGAAAATACACAGCCTTGAGAAAAACTAGCCATAGTGTCAGTTTCGGGGGGCCTCAGTCTCCCCCATGCGTACAAGGAGCGTTTCACCGGCCCATTCTGCACTCGCAGCTAATGTGAGTCTTAAGGGATGTATGATAATGGCTCTTCTTCCACCACGTCTATCAGGACCTCCCAGCAGTAGGATGTCTGTTAGTGCTGTGGAGGTGAGAGTAGATTTCATGGGCAAATAGGATTGGAAAATGTTGATCATTTTCATCTAGATTTTGAGTCATATGCTCAGATTATTTGTTTTTCAAATTTACTTGCTGGAGTCTAAATTAAACGCCTGTTGAAGTGAGATTGTGTTCCCTGGGCTCAGCTGAGTGGCCATCAGAGAGGCATTGTCGGGGCACAGGGACACCTGCCTGACAGGGAATGTTGAGAAAGCCTAATTCACATATAAGTCGCCAAGGATGACTGCCTTATTTGTATCCCAGGTGGAAAAGGTGAGCCATAAGAAGTAGTGCTTCATTTGATAACTCGAAGGCTCTAAGGGGGAGCCATCCAAATTGACCAGAAATGACCTCCAGAGCTCCTCTCCCCCTAACTAGAAAAAAAACAAACCCCACTGACATCTAGTTATTCCTGACTCATAGAGACCCTATATAGGATATCCAAGACTGTCAATCTCCATGGAGCAGACAGCCTCATCTTTCTCCTATGGAGTGGCTGATGGGTGTGAACCATGGACCTTGAGGTTAGCAATCCAGTTTCTAACCCACAGTACCGGCAGGGCTCCTTTCTTCTCACCCAGAGCTGCAGAACGCTCACCACCACAAGCGAGCACCCTGTGAGCACCCTCCAAAGGTGGGAAAAGGGCAAACTATCTGGCATCTCCAAATCCCTGCAGACAGAACTTGGACGGGTGGTCTCACGCCCTTGTCTGTTTTAGGCCTGCACCCTGGCGCGGCGGAACGCGGAGGTCTTTCTCAAGTACATCCACAGGAACAACGTCAGCATGCCCAGTGTCGCCAGCCATACCCGAGGGCCTGAGCAGCAAGTCAAAGGTCAGTGGGAGACCGGCCAGGTCACTGGTCACTACCGCAGCATAGAACAGAAGCCCCACCCTTCCCACCTTCCCCAAATTTCCTTTTTCTTCTCTGTAGAGAAGAGCAAGTGATGTGGGGTGGAGGAGGCAGCGGTGAGTCACGGTCAATCTGTTGCTGTGCATCAAAATGTAGAATGGAAGGGAGGAGCCTAAGCTGTCCCCAGAGCTTCTGGCATCTAGGGCTGTAATGGTGTGGGATAGAATTTTCTAAGATAATGGAACTGTTCTGTGTGGACATTGCAATACCTGTAGACATAGGTAGTTACTGAGGAGCTAGATTTTCATTTGTATTTTAATGGTAATTAAGGACCATATGTACTTGAGTATAAGCTATCAGCTGCGGCACCTAATTTTACCACAAAAACTGCATTAAAAATGTGCTGAAACACTCAGCTTCTACAGGACTATACACAGTACATTTAAATGTTAGAAAGAAAGTCCTGGCAGACCTGCTCTTCAAAATCAGCCAGCGCGTCACAGCAGCCCAGCCTCCGTCCACGCTCAGGGGGGTGCCGGACTGGGTGGGGTCTAGTTCTGTTCGGCCAGGTGTCTGTGAATTGGAGCCCAACTCAGTGGCAGTTGACAATCATCTCCATGCGAGCAATCGGAAGTGGCCAATGACTGCCGCGTTGAACAGCACAGGGCGAAGGCATCTGGTGGCCAAATCATCCGACCCAGTTCTAAGCCTGGCTCTGCCACTTACTGCTGCCCTCCTGAGAAAGTCGCCATGCCCAGTGCTGGCTCTGCCGTCTGCACGCGTCCGGTGGAGAGGCTTTGAAGGCCTCCGTTACGGGAGGACTGGCTGGGGGGCTGGAGCCGGGGGTGTTTGGTTGCATTTGTTCAGAGCCGTCCCGTGACCAGCGCTGCCCCTCTGCCCTGCAGCCATCTTGAGTGAGCTCTTGCAGAGGGAGAACCGAGTCCTGCACTTCTGGACCTTGAAGAAGCGGCGGTTAGACCAGTGTCAACAATACGTGGTGTTTGAACGCAGTGCCAAGCAGGTACGTCCAGAGCTTTCCTTGGCTTTGCCTTGCTTCTGGGAGTGAACAGAGGCCCCAGTGACCAAGGCGTGGGGCAGTCCAGACGGGAGCCCAGCAGCAGGCAGAGCGGACATGGGATGTGTGGGTGGAGAGAAGAACGAGGGCAAAGGTTGTCATCCTGCACGCGGCTTTTACCAAACCCTCTGTTCAGAGTGGGAGCCCAGAGGTTGTGAGAAGATGTCGGAGGCCATTGTCCTGAACTTGTGGGTGGGACGGTGGCTGGCCTCGAAAGTCCCTAGTCTGATGGAGGAGACGCGCTCTGCTGCCGGATGTCCCAAATCTAGCGACTCCTTTATAGATTGTTTCAGAGTCGCTTCCCAGTCACATTGTGTCAACAGTCCCTAGATCCACCATGCTGTCCCAAGCCACAAGCCTTTGTGGTAGCGTGGTTTGTCTCCGTACTGCCCTCTGACCTTGGGGACTGAGTGTCTCATGTTCTTCCCCCACAGGCCCTGGACTGGATCCAAGAAACAGGTGAATATTACCTCTCAACACATACCTCCACCGGAGAGACCGCTGAGGAGACTCAGGAACTGCTGAAAGAATATGGGGAATTCAGGGTGCCTGCCAAGGTAGGAGATGTTCAGAGCCCCTTCCCCAACCCAGCCAGCCCCGCCCCCCACCCCCACACTCTGTCCAACTTGACATCAGAGAAAGGAGAGCAGTCATGCAGGAAGCTAAGGCAAGGGGAAAGAACGTTAAGCATTCGCCTTTGAGGCCTTAATTATCCAAAGAATGCAGCTGCTGGATAGAACAACTCTGTGCAGGAACTCCACTCCTCGATACTGCACGACCGAATACGCACCTTCCTGCTCAAGGCGCTGAAATCTTCTGCAGTCTGGACCACCCACTAACTCAAAGGGCTGTGTCCATGCCCAGGTGCATGTGTGTGCTGATTTGGGCACCTACCAATGCATTCCTGAAATCGGAGCGGCAGAGGGTGCCCACCCACTAGAAAGTTCAGTAACTGTGTGTGTGTTGGGGTGGGGATGGATTCACAAAGCAGATGACGCTCTGTTCTCCTAAGCTGACTGATTCTATTGCCCTCAGGCCTGCTAGTGAGCTAAGTAAGCAAATTGTACATGTGTGGGCACACACATGCACACACACTCACACTCTGGTTGACCCTGAGTGGGAGAATGCACTAGTGGGTGGAAAATCTGATTTGCCTCCAGTTTAACAGTCAGACTTTGATCATCTGGATGAGCCTTGACTCTGAATGGCACTCTGAGCTGCCCAGCTCCTTCTGTGGCTCACCTGGGCTCCCTGCCACGGGGTGGCCTTTCTTGACCTCACCTCCACCCGTGGCAGATATTACCCCCGCCGTGCCAGAGGCTTTTGTGTGGGTGAGGAGACAACAGGTGAATGCTCACACTACCTAGAGACCCCCCTGCCACTCGAGGGACTGACGGTGCCAGAATTAAGCCTTCGCTTCTTTCTTGAGCTGGTAGTTCCAACGTGGTTCTCGACTTTGGGACTCCCGTGCTATGAGCTCTAGATAGGGAAGGCCCATCGCCTGCGTCCTTGTGAACATTTGGACCGTTTTCATCTGTTGTCAATAGCTGTGAGTTCAGTACCAGCTGCAACCAGCAGTGCCAAGAAGGTGGTAAGTGCACAGGCTCCTTTCAGAACCCAGTGAGAGGGACTTTTGACTGACCCGCGGCTGGTTGATCCGTCCTCTCGCCTAGTGTCTAGAACGAACAGGCTGAGAATGTCAGAGCCTCCGAGAATGGGCCGCAGCAGACACTTTGGACTTCGTAGGATCTCAATGTGCCCTCACCCAAAGCTGAAATGTGGGAAATAATTTGATGTTATGCATCCATCTTTATAGCTTTCTCCTCTCACCCATTTGCATCGTTAGCGCCCTGGGATGTAGTAGCTTCCTAATTCAGTTCCATGCTTCTGGCCTGCTCTTCCTTCCCGTCTGTTCCGTTCTTCCTCCCGGTTCATCAGAAAAGACTGCCTGAATCATAAGGCCACTCAGCCCAAGAGCAGCAGAGACTCTCCCCTGGAGTCAGGCCAACACTCAGCTTCTCCATGTGCACCCCTGCCTCCCGAGCAGTACCTTCACTTGTTCTTGGGTGTCAAGTTCACGCTGCAGCAGAACGGGTGTACTTGCTTACTCCCTGAGAGACAAATCACGGGCTTTGCGTCTCTGTGCCTTTGTGGACCGTTCCTCTGGCTAGAATCCTCTACGCTTCCTGCCGGTTCTTGGCTCTTTCTTCCTCAGTGCCGCCTCCTCCTCTGTCATGCTGCCTAAAAGCAAGGAAATGACCTGTCCCATCCCTGCCCCATGGCCCTGGGGTCTGCATGACATGTTCGGCAGCTGGCAGGGACGCTCCCGTGCTCCAGTCACCCGTGTGCTGTGCCGTCTCCTGTACAAGCCAGTCAGTCCTGAAGGACAGGAAGCATTCTTCATTCATCCTCTTGGCCCCGGACTCTAGCCGCTGTGCTGTGAGCATAAGGGGAATAGAGGAGCTGGGACATTTCAACACCTACTCCCAAATCTATATTTAAAATGCTGCTTGTACTTTAGCTCCATAAGTTCTTGCTCTCAATTTAACTACCGTATTGACTCGTGTTTAAGCCAAGTTTTTCAGCACATTTTAAATGCAGTTTTTGTGGTAAAATTAGGTGCCTTGGCTGGTATTCAGGTCAGCGTATACTCGAGTATGTATGGTATATCTGTCAGCAGATTATCACTCTCCCATCACTCAGATTCCAAATCTCTGGATTATTTGTCATTAAAAAAAAAAATCTATAGGCTAACAGAACTAGGTGAAGAGCTGCTAGGGCCTAACAGCACCCCCCTGTCCCCACTGCCCCACTTCTCAGGCTCAGATCTCATCCAACCAGGCCCCTCTGGTCTTAACCTTTATAGCCAATAAGACGGACTTGAATTGGAAACAAAATTGTCCTCGTTGGATCATGAGAGAATAAATGGCATGGCTCGAGACTGAATACTAAACCCTGAGTTACAAAACAAGTGAAATAGAAGAAATGCTGAATATGAAAAGCTGCTGTCTCTAGAAATCCACTTATGTGTAAGACTCACAGTAAGATAGAGGCCGTTTACGTGAGGCTGAGAGGGAAAGCAACGTCTCCTTGTGCCTCGCTGCACACACGTGTGGGAGAGCACAAACGAGGTCTTGTGAGTGTGAGTTTCAGAATTCTCAAGGGGGTACTCGATGAAAGGAAATCTTCATCATTTTGGCATCTGGAGAAACTTCTAAAAGCAACCTGTCTTTGTTTTTATGATATTTTTCATCAGTTTTTTGTTTTTTGTTTTTCATAAATCGGGGGGTTAGTACGTAAGACTGTGCTGCAGCTATCACCACTGGCTAACTCCAGGACATTTCGTCACCCTGAAGAAACCCCAGCTCGCCCTTTTCTCAGCCCTGACTGTCCCTAATCTGCCTTCTCTCTATGACTTGGCTCGTTCGGGGCACTTCCTGTCAATGGAATCCCACAAGACGTGGCCCGTCATCCCTGGCTTCTTCTGTGTTTCGTCATGTTTCCCAGGTTCATAGCAGGCCTCCAAACCTATGACTGAAGAGTCTTCCATCAATAGATAGACTGGATTTTTGTTTCCCTCTCATCAGTTGATGAATATTTGTTTCTAATCCGGGGCGATCATGAACAATATTGTGGACATTCGTATCCAGTAAGTCTTGGTGTGAATAAATGTTTCTGATTCTCTTTGGCAGACGCCTAGTAGGAGGGTGGCCATCTGGCCCCCCTGTTTAACTTTCGGAGGGGCCATCTAGTTATCTTCCACAGTGAGGCCGCCAGTTTACAATGCTAGCAGCAACCATCCGAGGGCTCCAATTCCCCCACGTCCTCTCCAACACTTAAATGTCTGTTTCTTTGAATACGGCCATCCTACCACCACCTCCAGTCGCCACCAGTCGGCTCCTACCCATGGTGGCCCCTGTAGGTCAGAATAAAGATGGTTTCTCACTGTGATTTTGATGGGCTCTTCCCTAGTGATGAATGATCATGAGAAAACATGGTGAGCTCCCAGTGGCCCTTGCTAGTTCATGGGCCAGATTTATCATCGATATGTCCCCAATCTAAATCCTCAGCTCTTATTGGTCTAGCTCCAAGAAGCAAACCCCGAAACACAAGACCGACTCATTCATCCGCTCATCTATCCAACATCTATGACAGGCCTGCTGTTTTCTCGAACTTGAGGTATACAAATGAACAAGGTCTAACGCTCTCAGGAGCTCGCAGCTCACTGAAGAGCCTCTAGGAATAACTTGATAGGCTGCATGCGCAAAGGAAGGCTCGGTCTGTCTGTGGAGCACTCGGAGGTTAGCACCCATTTGTCTGGGGCAGGAGAGGAGAGAGGGCCACTGGATTTAAGAGTTGGGGGTGCGTGGGAGCCCCTCACCCCGGGAAGTTTGGCATGACGAGTCTAGGGCCGTGGAGGCAAGGAGTGGAGACGGGGTTGCCGTCACAGAGGTAGGTGCAGCCACATGGAGAAGAGTTGTCTGTATCAGGGTTCGGCAAACTTTTGAGACACAAGAGCCAATCCTGTCCCTCACAACAATTTAAAAATTACTCAGCAGGCATCAACACATTTTTACAAACAAATAGAATCATCATGATCTGAATCATAGCCTTTAAAATGTCTCAGCTTTACTTCAGAGCCACACGTAGGGACCGAAAGGGCTGTCCAGGGCTGGAGAGCCGCAGTTGGCCGACCCTGGGGTAGACAGTCTGATCTGCTGCGTGCTTCCCTAGGCGCCACATGCACCCAGGATGCTCTTGGTTGTGAAGCATCTTCCCGGCTGACTGCATCCCAGGTTTGAAACTGTGGGATACGATGTCCTCTGGTATGATGGCTGCCCTACAAGGCCGCTGCTGCCACCATCTGACTGTTAGATGCCATCTCGCAGGGGACAGCATCATGCTAAAGACCTCAACAACAACAAAATAACTCACTGCCACTGAGTCGGTGTCCTGGTGACCCCATGAAGCAGGCTAGAACTGCCCCTGTGGCAAGTTGCCCAGCCTTTTACATTAGGGGAAAAAAAGATTTTAAAAATGATAACTACAAAAAATTATGCTATTTTACGTAAGTAAGAGGTCTTTAAAGAAAGATATGTATAAATAAAGCGTCGTCCATGGAAAACAAAGCACACAGAATCCTTCGGGTAGCTATGCAAGTCGCCTGACCAGTTGCCAATACTGTTATTTTCGCCTTCTTCCTTCATGAAGCCAGTTCCTGACTGAGAAGCTGTTCCTCCTGCCCTCCCACCAGGCTCCTTCCCTTGATATCGAAGCCCCCCAGCTCTGGTCCTCAGGTGCAGGAGGCTCAGTCTCCTCACTGTGGGGCCTGCAGAGCCCTCTGCTGTCTCTCCAGCAGGAAGCCAAGCCGCGTCTCCGGCAGAAACCCTCCTGGGAGGAGCTGCAGATGAGCCTGGGCAGGGAAGGGAGGGAGGGAGAGCAAGAGCCTTCTCCTCGGTCTTGTCTCCTTTCTGCCCGTGACTGTCCCCCTCCGCTGTCCAGACTGGACGCACGGCAAAAGCCTGGAATGTGCTCTCCCCAGCTCAGAAGAAGTCTTCTCAGAGTATTGAAATGTTCTTTCCTTAAAATCTCGTAGACGTCCCCGATAGAGTCACAACGTCAAAATCCAGAGGTGAACAATAGCGGGCAAAAGCCTGGAATGTGCTCTCCCCAGCTCAGAAGAAGTCTTCTCAGAATAGTATTGAAATGTTCTTTCCTTAAAATCTCGTAGACGTCCCCGATAGAGTCACAACGTCAAAATCCAGAGGCGAACAACAGCTTACGTGTTTCAGTGCCCTTTCCATGCCCATGTCGCACCCAAGGCAGTTCCGCCTCCTCTCCAAGCCCTTCCTGCCCGTGCCAGCCCGCCTGCATCCTCTGTCTGAACATTCCTGCCGGGTGCACTGTATACACGCTTCCATGCTAGCATGCATGCAATTACAGCCCGCCTTCAGTGATTTAATCAGTCGCTGTGAATCCTGGTCCCCTCTGGAGATTATGTATGGGGGGACGCCGGGGAATAATATTTCTTCTTCTTCTTTTGTTTACCCCCCAGGCACATCCCCATAGGCCTTGCACACAGTGCTGTGGGCAGAGTCCGTTTTGAACAGATTCTTGCTAGTAATGCCATTAACCCAATACCTGCCAGAGCTACCCCTGACTTAGCCATCATTAACCCTTTATGTGTAGTCTCTCATGGAAACTACACAAGGTCATGGTGGCAAAACTGACAGCTCATTACTCTTAAATCTCATTAGGTTTCTTTAGATCCCGCTGTAGTCCACTGACATGATGTTCAGCAAGCCTTCCCTCTGGCTGGTGCAGTGCAGGGAAAGAAGGAAGAGCTAAGGCTCCAAGCAAGCCCACTTTGCCCTCTGCCCCTGCTGCCCGTGGGAGCCTGGACCAGGCCTGAATCTCCCTAAGCCTCAGTTTGGTCGTGTGGGATTGAAAGAGACCGTCACCACCTACCTTCTTCCTGCCTCAAAGGGATGTTTTGTCATTCACATGATCTTCAAATGTGACATGAACATGCTCTGGGAACTGATAAAGTACCGCATTAATTCAAGGGGTTCTCATTTGCACCACATCAATCACCACAAAATAGTAATAGTCATAGTGGCAGAGATCCGTCACCATGTGTTCCAGTTAGTTGGCATGACCACCTCCCTTCATGCACACCACATCCCTATGGCTCAGAAACTAGTATTCACAGATGAAGGAGCCAAAGCACAGAGTCGAAGTACATTGCTCAAGATCTCCCAGCTAGCCCGAGACAGAGCCAGGACACAGACCCTGGCCATGTAGCTGCGAGAGAGCTCTCTGGCGGCTGTGAAAGGGGGCTGGGAGGAAGGGACATGAGAGTCCATGTAATCTAATGACCCGAGATTGTCTTTTGGGGCAGCAAACCAAGGAGAAGGTGAAGCTTCTGATCCAGCTGGCGGATAGCTTTGTGGAAAAGGGCCATATTCATGCCACGGAGATCAGGAAATGGGTGACCACGGTGGACAAGCACTATAGGGACTTCTCCTTGCGGATGGGCAAGTACCGGTACTCTCTGGAGAAAGCCCTCGGAGTCAACACAGAGGTACGTGTGGAGGCCTGCCCAGCACTGCCCTCGTCACCGCACGAGAAGGCACTTGGTTGGCCTGGGCCCTGCCGGCGGTTACCGGGCCATCTTAGGAGCCGTTTCCCTCTCAGGCATTTGCCTCGCCTGGCTCTTCTAGTGGAGGCATCGGGCCAGCTGAGCCAATCCCCTCCCGTCCCTTGTAACGAGTGCTCTGCTCTCCAGAAAAACAAACTCACTGCCATCGAGTCGGCTCCGACTCCTAGCGACCCGGAGAATGAGGTAGGGCCGCCCCTGTGGGGCTCAGAGGCTGTGGCTCTTTACAGGCGTAGGAAGCCTCCTCTTTCTCACATGATATCTACGTACATTACAAAACAGGCATCTAGGAGTGGGACCTCTTACGGCAAAGAGTTCTGCTCTGTGCAGTGTGGGCTGTCGCCTTTGAAGACTAAATCCTTTGTCTGGGGATCATCGGTACATCTTCTAGCCAACGGGGTTAATCAGCCAATGATTAGAATCCCTTGTATATAATAATAGTGCCCTTTCTAGAATAGGGGGTGTAATTTGTGCAAAGACTTTTTGACGTTTCAACTGAAAAGGGAGTATTATTTGCTAAAACACATGGGAAGATTGACTTTTAATCTCTTCTTTATAATAGGGGCCAGTGACCTATGAAGCAAAAGCTAAATACAGTCTGGCAATTTAATCCTAGGATTTCTCATTCTTAAATCTTTAAAGAGGCTCATGCTCCGCAGCAGGGTAGCCTGGAGAGTAACATGATCCACCCACGGAGAGCCGAGGCCATTCAGGGCCCCTCAGCTTGGCTCTGTGCACAACGTCTCTTCCCGGAAGCTGCTGTCATCTAAGCAGACAAGTGATGGCAGAACTAAGCAAGGCGAAGCCATTGGAAAAGTTCATCATGGTTTCGTCATTTAGCTTTCTATGCCCAAGGGAGTTGCTTATTTTAATCAGAATGTTTTTGCCTTATTGGTTTTCCCTAGACAAAGGAAAGTTTTCCCTTTGTGTATTTCTTCTGTTGCACATCTAATTCAGCGGTGACAGATCAATGAACTGATTTGTGAGGCTGTGTGTTTGGTTTGAATCAGAACCAAAGGCCTTGGGGAAGTAAACACATCATTATCAAATGTGCTCCTTGTTTGTTTTTTCCTGCTGTGGGTATTAGCGCCACACATTTGACCCTATGGGTCTGGCCTAGCTGAAAAGAAAGACGTATGTGGGAAGCAGAGTGAGTGTGCATATCAATACTGGAGTCCTCTCCCATCTTCTCCGCCCTCCCAGCCATCATGTATTTGCACCATCCCCAAGGTGACCCGTCTGTCTGATCTCTTCGTGTATAGGACAACAAGGACCTGGAGCTGGACATCATCCCAGCAAGCCTTTCCGATCGTGAGGTCAAACTGCGGGATGCCAACCACGAGATCAACGAGGAGAAGCGGAAGTCAGCCCGGAAAAAAGAGTAGGTGTTTGGCGGCAGGCTCCTTGTGACTCTGCTTAGTTCTCGCTGCCGTCTGTCCCTCGGACAGGCTCGGAACCGCCTGCCGGAACCGCCTGCCAGCCTAGGTTTGGGGTGGACAGGCATGAATTCCTGTCGAGTGGACGGATCCACTGTGAAGACATGTACATGTCTCCCAGTCTCTCTCGACGTGCCACTCTTGTCATAAAGAAAATCTTCCTCTTTAATCATTAAAGTTCGTGTCACACTCTCAAAACAACACAGATCAAACCAAATGTCTCGGCCTCCCCCAAATTGAGTTCCCTTTCCCGTCAATGATTGCCACCAGCCTTGTCGGTTCCCAGCCTAGAGTCTTGAAGTGAGCTCAAACTCTCCCTTTGACATCTCGTGGCCCATCCGTCACCAGTTGGGGTCCAATGTTAACTTCAGTTTCTCTCATCTCAGCCCGCATCCCCAGATGTCTGGATTCTTTCAAAACCTTCCCTGACTCCCTTTCTAAACCATCCCTGACTCCCTTGTTCCCAATCCATGCCTAGTTTCCCAGTGAGACCGACTTTGCTTTCTGAAGTGACATTTCAGTATTGCTAATCCTGTTTCTACCACCACCAGCACCAACGCCTACATGGTTGTTGGGGGGTAATCTCACAGAGTAGTTAGTGGGTTTGAACTGCTGGCCTTTCGGTTAGCAGCCCAATGCTAACCCCACAGCAGCAACAGGGCTCTGCCACTGATCCCAGGTACTTATTATTATTATGCGGAGGAGAAGTAGACTTGGAAAGACTAAGCAACTTGTCCTAAACCACACGACAATGGAAAGTAATGGAGCCGGCATTCAAACCTAGGACTTGCCTGCCTCTTCACCATTATGAATAGTGTGACCTATTTCTATCACTCCTCTCCAGATTTGAAATGGCTTCCCACTTGCTCCAAGTCTGTATCATCTGGCCTTGCCTCACCCAATCTTAGATCACAGTAATTTTCCATCCCAGTGACGCACTTTGATGCACAAGGCTACCGGCAGGTCTGAAGAAGACATTGTGGGCATTCTCCATTCGGTGGTTGGAACCGGACCTGCCTTTTCTGTGTGCTCCCTGCCCTCTCTCCCTGCCCTCCTCTCCCAGTTCCTTTCTGGATCATTGCTTACTTTCTGTACTCTGCACCCCTGTCTAGTTTCATTCTCTCTCTTTCTGAATCCCAGAGATTCTGTAAAATCCAACTCATATCATACACACTGTCATTGGCCCTCCTTTCTGAACTCCATCTTTTCTATATGGTTTCATATTTTATATATTCAATTGATTCCTGAGCATCTCTTCTTGAGGGCAGGTGGTGTTTTGTGTCTCGTCTGAGCCAAGGGAATAAAAGAGTGCTCAAGATGCCCAAATTGATCCAGAAACACTGTAGCAAAATAATTAAATATGGAGACAAGGCCTGGAGGAGGGCAAGCAGTTCTCTAAAACCATGCTCCAAATCAGGAATCTATCTGGGACCAGACTGCCAGTGTTCTTATTGGAAGTTGAGGGGTTTACCTCCAGAACAGAAGAAAGTAAGGCAGGGCTCTGGGAGGTGCTCCAATACCAAATGGCCCCTCTCGGACTTAACTGAGTGTTCATATTTCAAAGGATCTTTCTGTGGTGCTGGTAAAGTAGGGACGTCGGACATTCTAGGAAGTTGCACATAAATGCTAGAGTAGGAGGAGTGAAGTTGGAGGAAGGGAGGTATGACAGCTATAACTAATGAAAACCCTTTTATTTCCTTCTAGGTTCATCATGGCTGAGCTGCTCCAGACAGAAAAGGCATATGTAAGGGACTTGCATGAGTGCATGGAGGTAAGGTTCGTGGTAACCAGTTCATAGCGGTCTCAGAAAGATGGCATCCTTGCCCTAGCTCAAAGACTCGAAAAGAGTCCAATTTTCTTTGCCTTCTCCCAGAGAGTAAGGAATAAAAAAAGGCAGCCTGAGAAAAGTCTTTCTCCCAAAGGCAACCATTGCTTTCTCCTAAAGTAATTTAAGCATGGGAGCTTCACGTGCTTTTGAGAAAGTTTGGTTTTTTAATCAGATGATGCTATACCCAGCCAAAAAAATAAGACATATATATGTGAGTGTGTGTATATGTATGTATATATACGCGCATGCACACACATGTGTATGGGTATATATGTTTACATATCTACATATATATGTTGTTTTTGTTGTTCTGTACCACTGAGTGGGCTAAAACCTGTAATGACCCTGTGCACAACTGAACGAAACACTGCATGGCCCGGCGACATCCACACACTTGTTCCTACGCCTGAGCCCATTGTTGCAGCCCCGATGTCAATCCATCTCATCCCGGGCCTTCCTCTTTTTCACTGTCCCAACTCTTTGCCAAGAAGGATGTCCTTCTCAGGGTCTGTCCTCTCCTGACGACATAGTCACAGTACGTAAGATGAAATCTTGCCATCCTTGCCTCTAAGGAGCACTGTGGCCGTACTTCTTCCAAAACAGACTGGTTTGACCTTTTAGCAGCCCATGTTACTTTCAATATTCTTTTCCAGCGCCACAACTCAAATGCATCCATTCTTCTTTGGACTTTCTTTTTCAATGTCCAACTTTCACATGCATATGGGCCAATGGAAAATACCATGACTTGGGTTAGGTGCACTTCAGTTCTCAAAGTAGCATGCTTGCTTTGCAGTACTCTAAAAATGCCTTGTGCAGCTGGTTTACTTAATAAAACATGCCTTTTGGCATCTTGATTGCTGCTTCCATAACATTGATTGTGGATCCAAATTAAGACAAAATCCTTGACAACTTCAGCCTTTCCTCCTATTGGCCCACTTTGAGGATTGTGGTTTCCTACCTTGCGTTGTAACCCACACTGACGGCTGCCATCCACGATCGTCATCAGCAAGTGTTTCAAGTCCTCCTCACATGCAGCAAGCAAGGTGTGTCATCTGCATACCAGATTGTTAATAAGCCTTCCTCCAATCCAAATGCCACATTTGTGTCCATATAAGCCAGCTTCTCTGAGAATTTTCTGAGAATACAGATTGAATACGTATAGTGAGTGGATACAACCCTGATGCACACCTTTCCTGATTTTAAGCCATGCGTTATTCTCTTGTTCTGTTCACACAACTGACTCTTGATCCATATACAAGTTCCTCATGAGCACGATGAAGTGTTCTGGAATTCCCATTCTCTTCAAGGTTATCTATAGTTTATTATGATCCATCCAGTCCAATGCCTTTGCCTAGTCAATGAAACACAAGTAAATTTATTTCTGGTATTTTCTACATTGAGCCAAGATTTCTATCTGACATCAGCAATGATCTCCCTTGTTCCACGCTCTCGTGGATCCAGCATGAACTATTTCTGACAGTATACTGCTGCAATTATTATTGGATGATCTTCAGCAGATGTGTGTGTGTGTGTGTGTGTATATCACTTCTATTCAAAATAAAAAATTTGATACAGTCTTTGGCTCTAAATTGGGGCTGAAAATCTGTTCTCCACGTCCCTGCCACCCCCCACCTCCCCACACACACGTTTAATAAATAGCAAAATTGCATGGGGTTTGCACTCTTTATAAGGTTTAGTATGTAATTTACACAGCAATGCTTGGACAAAAGGGATATCAGCAAATTTTAGGAGGTTTGTGGAAAAATTAAGTTAACAAATAATGGAGTTTTAACAAAACTTTAGAAGACTTCTTATGTTCAGGTTTTTCTTGCCACTTTGCTTATTTAAAATCTCGGTATTTCCGCTCGTGCCACCTCAGTTTGAGGGGCTGTTGCTTTGCATGGGCTTCGATGACCTGTTTCTGTCTTGCAGACCTACCTTTGGGAAATGACCAGTGGCGTGGAGGAAATTCCCCCTGGGATCCTCAATAAAGAGCATATCATCTTTGGGAACATCCAGGAGATCTACGATTTTCATAACAAGTAGGTTGAGGGTGGGTCTCAGCAGAGCACATGTTGGGGTTATATATAGCAGACAACAGGGGTTCTCAAAAAAATGGATCAAAGCTGATTGGGAAATCTGACCGGGGAAGTTTCCACGCCTGTTCCCATCAGACTTCTTTCTCCCTCATTCACCTTTCTCTGCAATTCAAAATCCAACAAGGTATTCAGGTCCCTCCCCCATTCTCCTCAGGGACCCAAAGGGCACGATCTTCATCTTCCCCATCAGAACGCTCACCAGGCTTTGAAGAAATAATCTTATCTTCTCATTAGAGCTGGTGGGGAATGCTGACGTCAAAATTCATCCCTGGCTAACCATTCTACATTGTGGGAATTTAGTTTTAAATCCCAATTAGTTTTACTTCAATTCAAGAATTTTTGCATCAAAGTCTACCCTATAATTTCTACTCACAATAAAAATGGCATAAATAACCATCAGCGCCCCTAGTAGAACCCATTTCCTAATAGCTTAAAGAAGATATATCAATGGACATTCTATGTTTTCTTGAAATGAATGGAATCATTGAATCATAAAATCTTACCATCCGCCCCATGCAGAAATTAATTTAGAAATCTTTTGCACAGCACATGAGACAGCACGTTCTTTTGTTAACGGGGTGAGCAAGCACATTGCTTTGGTAAGTCACATAACCAACTAGTAGAAATAATGTAGTTTTCAAAATAGAAATAGAAGGGAATCTCGGGGCACAGGAGTACCATGATGATACGGAATAAAAGCCCAGCATTCTTTCAGGGCTGTGTTGCGCAGCTAAGGCCAGGAGGTAGATGTTCAGGGTTAAAGAACACAAATGTAGAGGAAGAACGAGAGGCAGGTTTGTCGAGGCTTTTATTGAAGTCAGTGGGCATGCTTGAGGTGAAGCAGTCAGTTTCAGAAACCCCTAAGGCAGCCAGGCAGCAGGTGTCGCAGCCAACCTGAAACAAAACTGGAGCAGCACTGTCCAAGAGACATTGTTGCAATGATAGGACCGTTCTCCACACTCAGTGCGGGAGCCATCAGCCATGCATCCGTGGCTGTGCCGCACTCTCCCTCACTGCCGTCAAGTCAGTGCAGACTCACAGAGACCCTATCGGACAGGCTACCACTGCCCCTGGGAGTCTCCAAGACTGTCAACGTTTTCAGGAGTAGAAAGTCCCAGCTTTCTCTTGCGGAGTGACGGGTGGTCTCGGACGGCCGACCTTGCAGGTCACAGCCCAGCCCGTCACCCGTGTGCATCCGGGGCTCCTCTGAGATGTGGCTAGTGCATCTGCATTTCCAGTGTTGGCAGAGTCACGTTCAAAGAGCCATAGTGGTCCGAACTGGCCATCGTGAGCAGCCCAGCTCTAACAAACGAGGCCTACGTGTCGTCCTGTGCTGAGAGTGACTAAGAGGCCAGCTAAAACTGTGTCTAAGAATCCTGGGGAAAGTCTAAATTAAGGATTCTGAGTCACGCTTCTCCTGGAAACTCCTGATCATTAGCCCCATGTCATGTCATCAAATTGCACCAGTTTTAAGAAAAGCACCTAAAATATGTAGCTCCCTTGACATGTTGACCTTGTCAGATTATTAGTATGGTACGTTCTTGAGTGGGGAGGCGGCTGACAACCACCTGATTTTCTGGGACACGCAGGAAAAGTTCCCAATCTTTTAAAAACTTTTTATTCTTGTTCCACAAATGCTGTTGATCTTCTCGTTATGTCTTTCAGAGGCGTTCAAACATCAAAATAGTCTCTCTTCATGCCTATTGTTAGTAAGATCCCAATAAAGCTACTTAAGATCCCAATAAAACTCCTCTCGACCGCTGCCCCCAGTGCTGTCTTCATCTGGGTCCTTAGCATTCCATCTCACCAGAAGATCTGAGAAGGCATCCAAGTGGTAAATAGTAAGCTCCTGTTGCTTTACCTTTATGATTTGTGAGCTCTGGGATTTAGCCAACCAGCCTCACTTTCCCGACATTCGTACCAAATCTGTGGAAATCTAGAGAGCACCGCAGAGACTCTCCAGAGCAGCTTCTTTCCACCCTGCCTCAAACCTGCTTTACTTCTGGGTCATTTGGTTCCAAGCCCTCAGTACTTCAGAACGTGGCACCATGGGCACCTATTGGGCTGCTGTCCACCAGGTCAGCAGTTTGAAACCTCTAGGGAGCCCTGCGTATATAGTGGTTTTACATGTTGGCCTGCCATCCACATGGTCAGCAGTTCGAAACCACCAGCAGCCCCTCAGGAGAAAGACTGGGCTTTCTACTCCTGTAAACAGTTACAGTCTCAGAAACCCGCAGGGGGTCGTCGTGAGTCAGCAGTGACTCAGTGGCAGTGAGTTTGGTTTGGTTTGGAGCTAGTCAGAGAGAAATACAAGGCTTTCTACTTTAATGTGTTACAGCCTCAGTAGATCTTCCCTGTCCTATGGGATCGCTCTGAGTCAGAATTGACTCTCAGTGAGCTTGGCTTTTAGTTTTAGTCGTTCAGAAACAGCAGGTACGAATCAAGACCTTCAGCATGTCATTTGATACCAACCACCTAAAATAATGCCAGAGAGAAAAATAAACAAAGTTCAAAGAACAAAAGATCAAAGCAGTCAAGAGCTGCTCAGGATTGGTACCAGCAACCCTATCCCACTGTAGGGCCTCATGCGTGATAGCTGTAATTGATAATTCTGTATGAAAAAGCGGGGACCTCTGCAATGCATTGAAAAGCCGTCCACCAACATGTAATACTGTTTTAAAGTACAACAACTTAAGGGATTATTGCCCCAAATTAAGCTGTATATTAATCCCCCAAAGTCCTAAGGAGGCTAAGGCTTTGCTTTATTTATATGCTCTCAGTTTGTGCTTTATAAGTTTTGATGGATGGAGAAACACAATACTTCTCAAACCTCTAGTAAATAAGACTCAGGAAGGCAGTTGACCAACTTTGAAAATACATGAATGGTGAACTCCATAAAAGACTGTCTTTCACTGCAGTTAGTAGTAAAACTTTTGGTAAATATTTGTGGATGGATGGTGAAGCAAAAATAGTATCCCACTTTGTAGGCTGAAGGTTATTGCCATCTAAGTCCTAATTTAACCTCTTGTTTGTGTGAGTCTTGATACAGGGAAAAACAATGAGATCTGTTGTTGTTGTTGTTATTGTTGTTGTTGTGTTGCTGCCCCCCTCCCCATGCCCACCAGTGAATCATTGCATTTCTAGGTGAAGGGGCTTCTTGGGAGTCCTAACAGGAACACCTGTCTGCTCTTCAGGAATACTTCACTGCCACGGCTGCTTTATACTCTACTAAACGTACAAAGTTCTTTTTTTATATACCAAGTGTTTCCAAAGTCATAGTTCAGTGTTATCTGATAAAGAACCACATTCCTGTCCATTCTGGAGCCTCACTCCGGCCATCTGCTCATGCTGCTTCTGAGAAGGGGACCAGGGAGGAGGGAAGAAAGGAATGTGGATTCAAGGAGAGAGAGCTTGAGAGTGGCACTGCCCGGATAACCGAAGGAGCCAAGTCTCTCGGGAAATGGAACATGAGGACCTAGAGCCTTAGACCAAGGGTTGATGGGGTGAATGTTTTCAATATCTCAGCCAGTTTGTACTGATCCTTTTCAATGGGGTCATTTTAAAAGATGGCAGCCAAGCTTTGTTTAGTGTGTGTAGGCATGAGTGCTTGTTGTCTGCCTCCAGGACCTTTGTAGTCATAGGTAAATATTGAATACGTTCATTTCCTAATGGGTTGGTTAATACAGAAATTCAGGGAAATCGTTGTTTACAATTTCCTCGAATTATTCGATGTTTAGCTTTGGTGAGGACAGCTATTTGTTTAAAATCCTCACTAGCTTCAGCTAGATCTCAGCTTCTCCCTTCATAGCTACACATCGTCCCTGACTTTGGATGGGGTTCTGTGGTGACAACACTGTCACGAGTTATTTCTGTAAAATAAACACTTCATTCGGTCCCCTAGTTTTCATTAGTATTGCCCTTTATTGTCTTTATAAACCTGAGCTGGTAATCAGTTGCCAAAAGATCAGCCACTGACAACCCTACAGAGCTCAACTCTACTCTGTAGCCCACAGGGTCTATCATGAGTTGAAATGAACAAGAATGAATAGATAAATAGACACATAGATGCTCATAATAAAATGCATATCCTAATATGAAATAAATAAATAAATTGAGAATTTTTTTTTAGTATATCACTATGGATGATACATTCTCATAGTTTGTCTTATTCAACTTTTTCTCCCTTCTCCTCCTCCACACTCTCCCCCTTTTTAAAAACTGCTGGTTGCCACAGTCTACAATGATGTGGGGACCCACTGAAACAGTGCGTTGATCAGTCTCTGCAGGTCAAGGACCTGGCTCCACTCAGTGGTGACAAGCATGAAGTGCAGGCTGAAAGGCCACCCTGCCAGGGGCTCTTCTTTCCTCATGCCTCGCCCACCCCCTCCCACACACCCTTTGCTATGGGACACATATTATCTACATAATGCATCATCACTATGACCCGATTCCATACACTTGCCCTGCACTAAATGCCTTTGGTATTCGTTGTATCCTATGTACAGAACTTGTAGAATGACTAAATGGGAAAACCTCGAAGAAACCTTCCAAGATAATCCTGTTTTATAAAATAATTAAAAACAACCTCATAATAAGCCAAGAACCTTCCAAGATAATCCCTTGCTTTATGAAAACGAGTCCATGGGCCAGCCAGACTAAAAGCAAGTCCTCACAATTGGGAGACGGAGGCATGAGATGAGGGACACGTATTGTGAACTTTCTTTGGTCCCAAAAGCCACACTGTATAAAACGACCGCTGACCTTCACAGCCCATCAGCAGGGCCCTAGACAAGGTGCTGCTGCTTTTTCCAGTAACCCGACATCATCGGTACTGATTACAGATATCAGGGAAGGCCTGAAACAAAATAGATGTTAAAAATCGAATGTGCACGTGTCAAAATGATGTTCACTACGGTTCCCACACTCGTTGCTTCAGGAGCCCTGGGGGTGTAGCCGGTGGGCTGCTACGTGTAAGGTCAGCAGTTCCAGACCACAGCCTTCTTCCAGAGAAAGACGGGCTTTCTACTCCTGAAAAGAGTTAGTCTCGGAAACTCACAGGGCCGTTCGGGGTCGCTCTGAGTGGCGATCACTCAATGACAGTGAGCTTGGTGGTGGTTGCTACCCAGCTGTGTAGCTCCGTGCCTTATGGCAAAGCAGCACATGAATGGACAGGGCCACCATGACATGCAAGGTGAATGTATTGTATTTGTTTTACTATAACAACTGGAATATAGGCGTCAATGGAGAAAATATGTTCATCATCTAATCACATAAATTTGAGAAAATTAGGAAATATTGGTAAAACATATTCCACCAGTCCCAATGCAGCCAGGGAGCTGAGAGTGGGGCAAGCTGTGTGGGCTCCGCCCTGGCCCACCTTTCTCAGCGTCTCTGACCATGGCTGGAGACTCTGGGGTGACGGGAAGGGACAGAGCCAGGTGATTCTCATCACAGCCGTGCGACTTGCCTGTGCCAAAACGGCTCTGTGCATAACCTAGTACCTTTCCCAAGTGCACGGCCGGAATCCTCATCGACTTCACAGCTGCCCCAGCCTGTTAACCAGCAGCCTCCGCCTCGTGTGAGCAGGCTGTGAACCTGTCCAGTCATTAATGGCTTCTTTGGGAATGATCTCAAACTTACTTGTAGCCCAGCAACATCCCAGATGATGGAAGCAGCGTCAGACTTCTGGAAAGTAAGTGAGCCTGGTACCTTTCTCCCTACCCGACCTCCAGTTTTATTTGGGCAGTATCCACTCCACTGCCTCTATTTCCCCCCTTGCCGTAGCTCCCCTGCCACCACCTCTAACCTTCCACACAGACATCAGATGTTCCTCTTAAATGCAGGTGTAAGAGGTGGGACAAGATTATGAGCGGCTTGGTTAAGGACACAGTTCCTTGTAGGCAGCAAAGCTAGAGAGCAAACCTGCCTGCAGACGAAATAAGGAGACGACTGAGGTCGCCTTCAGAATGGAGCTAGGTCTGTACTGTTTGATGGCAAAGCTCAGTAAGCAGTCTTATAAACAGAGCGCTAAAGGCGTCATTTCCCAGGACTCGAGACAAAGCAGAGCAGAGCATGTCCCGCAGAAAGTCACTGCCTAATACAGTCCGACACCGTCGTCTAGCGGACCCACGACAGTGCGTAGATCTTGACGCTTCTCTAAGAACTCCATTCGTTGCTGAAAGACTTCCAGACCCCCACACCCCTCAAAGCTTCAAGGACCGTCTCTGCTCATCCTTCCATATTGATGAGGCATTTGACTGAGATGGAGGAGGAGCGGGGAAAGCTGCCGTAGGACAGCGGAGGCGGACTGTGTCATGGTTTGTAGAGAATGTCGGGAGCTACTCTGCCTTCACATGAACTCATCATGTTCATTTGAAACAGACAGAATGGTATCAATCAAACTTACATCATCTCTCATCTTTTTAAGCTGAAAATTTTTTAAAAACGACAGAGTTGAATATCGCCACTTACCTTCAACAATTACATGGTGGTGGTGGTGAACCTGAGGATTTAGTACTCCTGGCACAAGTTAAATAATTGTCTTGCTTTTTTAATTGTTTAATTCCCACCTTTTCTCTTTTGATTAATGACAAAGAGACCATGTACGATATATCAGCTGTAAGCACACTACAATCTAATGCCAGTCTGTGGCCTGGCTGCCCTGGAATAACCTGGGGACTTTTCTTTAAAAATGCACACGCTGAGGTCCTCGCCCCAGAGGGTGTTGCCCAACCAAAGACGGGGGGCCAGCCACTAAGTTTGGTGTCTCCAAGGGTGATCTTTGGAAGAAAGTCTGCTATGCCCCCTCTCTCCCCCCCCCCAATGTACTATGCACAGAAAGATTTGGGAAGCACTGCCTGCTTACATGTATTTCAGAGATTTATAATGTATATCATCATATCATAAGAGTTTGGAAGTCCTAGAGTAAAGAAACCAGCTAAGTCCAGCAGTTCCCAAGTGTGCACAATTATGACCTTGGGATTCCCCTAAGACCTGCTGAGATGTGGTTTCAGGGAAGGTCACCTAATAGAGGTTTTCAGCAGGGAGTTGGTGGAGAGCAGGCCCTGAGCGCTCAATCTCCCAGAGTAGGAAAGGACGTGAGGTCCTCCTATTAATCAGAGGGTGTATGAGCTCCTAAAGACTGGAAACCACTGATCCTGGAGAACCGTGCTTATGCCGTGTCGACTGGGTGCCAGCAATCCCCCAAGGTCATTGTTGAAAGATGAGCAGAGTGAGGCGATGGAAGACACTTTGGGGCAGAGGATGAAGTCTGGTTCTCCAACTTGCACTTGTTGTGTGCAGACAGAGAGCGATGGCTGACACCCATGGAAGAGCATTTGCTGTGGGAACACGGTCCGATGCGTTCAAGTCATTTTAGAGAGTGTTTGTTTCTTTAGGCTTTTCCAACGGAACATCTTCCCATAGCTTTTTGGTAGCTGTAACCTCAAGAGGTCAAGGTGTGGCTGTACTTAACTTGCCAGAATGGTTAATATTAGATTTCCAGCGCTGTGTCTGACATCTGACTCCTTGATCAAATAGTTGGTTATCATTCCCCGCGTGCTTAAATTAACCTTCAGTGGCAGGGTCAATTGAGGTTGGTCATAAGACAAGGAAAGAGACTTTCTCCTGAGTCATTGTGGCTATCCTTGCAACGCAGAAAACAAAATCCAGTTTGAGGTCCTGTGTGGGATGTCATGATACAGGCTGCGGGAGCATTTCTTGGGCCTCGCCTGCCGGAGAGCCCACCCGCCAACCACAGAGCTGGAGTCAGAATACAAATGCTCACCGGGATGAAGTGATGCCGGGGTGCGAAGAAGAGGTTTCCTCCAGCCCTGTGCGTTTCTTCCAGGCACTGGGACCTCCAGAGTCTCCCCTCTCTCTCTTCCCCTTAGGTCCTGACAGCACCCTCTTCTTTAAAGCACTTCATATTCTGCCACTAGACCTTATGCTAGAACATCAGGTTCTCTTCCCCCAAATGGTCAAGCCATGCCCTACCCTTATGCCTCGGGACTGGCTTTCCACTCTGCGTCTTCACCCAGCTTTAGATTGAAGCTAGCCTGAGAAATGACCACGCAGAGCCTCTCAGCATCATCTGCAGAGCTACTGTGAAGACATCCCACATTCCGTTATTTTGTGTTCCTTGTGAAAGGGGCCCTATGGTATTCCAGCGAGGAAGAAAATAAACCCACATAGAGGTGTCTAAAAACATACATGTGTGTATACATATATAAATGTATATGTACATATATGGTGAGATAAATATATGTATAGGGTGATGAGCCAGATTGCTTCCCTTTGCAACAAGAATCATGCTTCCATTTGGGCCTTGAACAAAGTTTGGGCTGCAGTTATATCACACTGTATTATTTTTGCCCTGTTTCTGCTTTAGAAGTCACCTGCAATCCTTTTAAAAGAAATCATGAATTATGATCAGTAATTGATTTTTAGCACTATCATTGGCATTTCTAAAGCCCCAACTGCATTCTAATAGTTCCTCAGGCTACTCTACCCTCCTACACACTGTGGGAGAAAGATGATCATCACCAAACGGTGACTGTCCCATAGTCTAAATATTCTGTCCTCTACAGATTATCTTCCGCCGCTACAATGAAAACTTTTGTGTATCTATCATCTTGCACAATGTGGGTATCGCTGTAGGTAATTTCCAAAATGAGACTACAGAGGCAAAAGATAAACACATTTGTGCTATTGATATTGCACTTCCTGGCGATCCTACCAGTTTGCATTTCCATATATCTTTCCTCACAGCCTCCCCATTATTGCTTAGTAGAAAAATGCTGTGGTATATTTTAAAAGCAAACTCCATTCGAATGATGTTGGCTTATTAGAGTTTGTATTCCCTGAGCCTAAACCCACTCTCCATTTACCATATTAATGTGAAGTCAGTGCCTTCGGCCCTCACCTATCAACGTGGAAAGGAGCAATGGGGCAGATGTCCACATTGCCAAAGAGCCCAGCAGTCATGCAATTCAGCTTTGGAATATATTATGATTTTCCTCCCATTAGATTGGCTCAACTAATGACGTCTGCTGCATTAGGAAGACATTAAGCTGAACATACTTTTTTTTTTTCAGCACAGACTAACTATTGGTGGGTGAAAGTAAGCCAGACTTAGGAGGAGGCCAGTGTAGAAATCAAAACATTCCTACCTTATCCTCGGGATTATGGATGCTGTTTTATTTTGGTCTTTCTAGTATTTGCGTTCTCTTCTTAAAAAACACAGCAACTTTAACTCTACTTAGATTACTTGAGCAATAAAGAGGAATCCATAGTTGCTGGAAAAATTAAAGGTCCAACACATATACATATAATAATGTTTCATTAGTTTCGATCCAAGATGTACGAATTCATCGTCTCACATAACCTTTGATGGGATTGCTTTTGGTCTGTGAAAGCCACGCCATCATTCGCGCAGAGCGGAGCAGCGCGTGGAAGTACAGGATCCCTGCAGCCATGTGCGCTCCCCTGTGGTTCAAGCGGCACAGGGAGATCTGATTCAGCCTTTCTGTCTCTTTTGCAGCATCTTCCTCAAAGAGTTGGAGAAGTACGAGCAGCTGCCTGAGGATGTGGGACACTGCTTTGTGACCTGGGTAATGAACCCCAACCCCTCTCCTGTTCCATGCTTTCCAGGAGTGCCAACGGCACTGGAGACGCCATCTATTTAGTGCCAAACCCGAGGCTTGGCTGCACTGCCAGTCTGGCTTCAGGGTCCGGGGCTGTGGAGAGGGGCCATGCGTGGGCTAGGGAGCAGCAGTCCGTGGAGGAACTTTCATGGTGTCCGCCTTCCAACTTAAGGTCTCTAAGCTCTTCTAAACCTCTGAGGGCAAGGAAGTGGAACAAGACCACCCATTCTGGCAAAGGGACCACACCTGCTCCAGCCATGCGCTCTTTTTACAGGATGTGGGTGAGGGCGTTAGAACTTTGGGAAACCACCTAACCATACTCTCCCTCAACTGGGAAGAACACTCCTTGGGTCTCAGCGCCAATTCTATCCAACCAGATGAGTGTCCAGGCATTCTCTCTCGGTGTCATTGTCATGGACCAATTTAATGGGCTGAATCTGCCAGGTGGCTACATAAATTAAAACACCGGTCTCTGTTACTTGAGCTCAGCCTCAGAATTTCTCCAGAAAAGTCCACTTAGGACACGAAATACAACTAAACATGGACATTTCTCCCACCACCAGCACCAGGATGTATCATATTTAATAACTACCCCAGGCTAACTTCTGTTTAAAATGGGCTGGTGACATTCGAAAATGTCTTCATGCTTCAGAGATTGTGTTCTCAGCAGCCTATGGAGGGGGCTAGGCTTTGATCCTGTGTTGGATTTAAAAGATGGGAACACTTTTAGGAAGCTGACTAGCCCACTGACACATAATAAATACGACCACAACCTGTCCTCTAATTGAAGACCAGACGCCCAGAGAAAGTTTCTCTAATGAGAGCCTAATGTTGTTTCCTAGCATGCTCTCATTTTGTCCTAATGCATTTTACTTCTCTAAATACAAGGGCCCATGTTCAGCTCATATTGATACTGATAAAAGAAACGAATCCTTTGCAAAGTCAGGATACAGAAGAGCAAGATCAAATTGACCATGAAATAAGCACTGGGGAGGGTGGGGGCGCATGGCTCTCCCTTACAGGGAACCACCTGCACGATGCAGGATCACCTCTTCCAGATCACGAATGCTGCTCTGGGTGGTGTAACCACACCTGACTCACTGTCGTCTGGGCAGTTCTTTCTCGTCCATAGCAACCTGTAGGAGTTTCAAGGTCGTCATCTTTAAGGCAACAGACTGCCACATCTCTGTCCCATGGGGTGGCAGCTAGGTTCAACCCACCAGCCTTTCTCCCCTAAAATTGATTTCAGAAACTCCTCATTGATTGCACGAAGTGTGCACTTGTGGCCAAGAATCACCCCAAGGTGTCTTTCTTACATCTCACCATCATAGTGTGTGTGCACTTGCGGGGAACGCGTGAAACAAGAAGCTTGTAATCAAGTTTTGAAAGTCAGCTGTTAAGACCACAGAGATGGAGGCCCGGGCTCAACCCCTTTGTAAGTGTGGAAACCCAAAGTCCACTAACCATAATGAAGAAAGAAGAGGCAGACTGCTTCTGAAAGATCAGTGTGGAAGTCTAACAGGGCAGCTCCACTCTGTGCTGTCGGGTCGAAATGCCAACGTCGGTGTGGACCTGACACACACAGTCACCACCACCACCAATAGCAATCTCTCTGCTGTAGTTTCCTCTTGTGAAAATGATGGTAATGGACAGAACTCACTACATAGGAACCTTGTGTGGATCAAGTGGACACGTCCCTATACATAGGTACTTAGAGCAGTTCTAATGAGCACGCATCTGCAGTGCTCTCTCTCAGAAGAGAACATCCCAGAGCTGTTCTGTGGACACCGAGATGCGCATGCCTCCCCAGAGCTGAAGGCACTAAATGGCCAAGTCACACACACTTCCAAGTGAAGAGGGTGTGTATGGAGCACTCAGTGAGAAGGCTGTGGGGAAAATGAAAAATCAGAAATGGATTTGCTCTGAACCCTAAGGATCCTGATGGTCTGATCCTCTGAGGGATTGAGCTGAAGAGAGACCCTTGTTCAAACTCTGGATTCAAGGTGTTGCCTTGCTTTTCTGTGTCCCGCCCTCCTGTTGCCTGTGGGTAGTTGGGACTGGCAGTAGACAGTAGCTGTGTGTGGCCTCTAAACTGTGCTCCAGGGAGGCATTTGCAGCCCAAGTCTCTGTACCTCTGAGACCGTGCTTCATGTTCATTTGGGGGGGTGGGGGGGTGGTTTGAGCAAATGCTATCAACTGTCAAGATGGGGAGCATAAGGCTAGGTCCTCAAAATGGGGGTGAATATCTAATTCTGCCTGACTGGAGAGCACATGTGTGCAAGTTGGTTTTTCTGATTCTTTCCAGCAGGGGCTAATAATAAAATCAGCTCACTTTCCCCCAAGCTTTCTCTCCCTGCCAAAGTACACAAGGGGATCATGGGCCCAGGACATTTACTGCAGATAATTCAAGCATCAGTATCTGAGGGTTTAACTGCACCGCCCATGGGTAGCTCTCCGGCTTAGTGGCCAGAGAGCAGCAACTGAGGGATGCTTATCTACCATTGTCTTTGTTCTTTTTAGGCAGACAAATTTCAGATGTATGTCACCTACTGTAAAAACAAGCCTGATTCCAACCAGCTGATCCTGGAGCACGCAGGCACCTTCTTTGATGTAAGCTGCGACTTCCCATTCTTGAGCATTGCTGAGCGGATGGGAATGCTTCTCTGCTTTGGGAGGATGAATGTTTAGCTGCCCTTTCTTGCTCATGTTCCTTTACTGGCCACTGAAAACCAATTCGTCATGGAGCAAAGCAGAAACAGTATTTATGCCTCCTGTCTGACCCCAGCCAGATCAAGCGCAGTGAATTTGGCTAAGGCAAATTGGTCACCGTGCCTCCATACCAAAACTAGCTAGCCATATATGTTTAGAGATACCAATTAGGTTGCAGCTGCTGATTCAGAGGCCCCTCCTTTCCCCTCCCCGTGCCTCCTCTGTCAGTGGTTATCAGGGGGTGGTCTCCAGACCAGCACCATCACCAGCAGCTGAGAACTGGTTAGAAATGCAGACCCTCAGACCTCTGTTTGGATCAAGGCTTGGAACCAGTTCATTCTAGTTGGACCAACTGCAGAGAATTTGCATTTCCACTGCAGAGAAACACCATCAGCTTCTACATTTTTTTTTTTTGGTAATCATTTTATAGGAGGCTCGTACGACTCTTATCCAATCCATCCATCCATCATTGTGTCAAGCACATTTGTACATATGTTGCCATCATCGTTTTCAAAGCATTTTCTTTCTTCTTGAGCCCTTAATATCAGTTCCTCATTTTTCCCCTTCCTTCCCCTCCCTCCCTTCCTCATGAACCCTTGATAATTTATAATTTTTTTTTCATGTCTTGCACTGTCCAATGTCTTCCTTTATACCCTTGTCTGTTTTCCATCCCCGTGGGAGGGGGATATAAGTAGGTCATTGTGATCAGTTCCCCCTTTCTCCTCCCACCTTCCCCTTACCCTTCTGGTATGGCTACTCTCAATATTGACCCTGAGGGGTTTATATGTCCTGTATTCCCTGTGTTTCCAGCTCTTATCTGTACCCATGTACATGTTCTGTTCTAGCCAGATTGTAAGGTAGAATTAGGGTCATGATAGTGGGAGTGAGGAAGCATTAAAGAACCAGAGGGAAAGTTGTATGTTTCATCGGTGCTATACTGCACCCTGACTGGCCCATCTTCTCCCTGTGACCCTTCTTCTATAAGGGAATGTCCAATTGCCTACAGATTGGCTTTGGGCCGCCGCTCCACACTATCCCCCTCATTTACATTATGATTTTTCGCTCTGGGTCTTTGATGCCTGATACCTGATCCCATCGACATCTCATGATCACACAGGCTGGTGTGCTTCTTCCATGTGGGCTTTGTTACTTCTCAGCTAGATGGCTGCTTATTTATCTTCAAGCCTTTAAGACCCCAGATGCTTTATCTTTTGATAGCCAGGCACCATCGACTTTCTTCACCGGCTTTGTCTTCAGCGATCATGTCGGGAAGGTGAGCATCTCAGAGTGCCGGATTATTAGAACAGTGTTCTTGTGTTGTGGGAGAACTTGCATAGAGACCCAGTGTCCATCTGCTATCTTAATACTAAACATATAAATATATGTACATAGATCTATGTCCCCATCGTCATATATAAATATATTTACATATGTACATGCCTGTATTTAGACCTCTGTAAATGCCCTTTGTCCCCTAGTTCTTTCCTCTTATTTCCTTTTACGTTCCTCTTGTCCCACTATCATGTTCAGCCTTCATTTGGGTTTCAATCATTCTGCTCAGTTGATCAAGCCCTACCAGACCTCCTACACCCTCTTCGCCATCTATCAGTCACTTGTTGTTCTCTTCTCCCTAGGTTTGTTAACACCCACTTCCTTCCCTCCCGCCCCCTCGCCTCCCCTCTCTCTGTCATCCCGTTGTTCTCTCTTCCAGCTTGTTTATCCCACCCAGATAGGCATGCAGAGACAACAATATGCACAAACACAAGACCAAGCAAATCAAAGCAACAATTGAAAATAAAACAATAGCTACAACAACAACAAAAAGCCAATGACAAAAGAAGAAAAAAAGAAAAGCCTATAAATAGTTGAAGGTCTGTTGTTGTCCTTTACGAGTGTTTACCAGTCAAGTCTGATGGGGTGCTACGCCCTGGCCCCACAGTCTATTTTTGGTGTTCCCTGGGGACTTCATTGCTCTGCTCCCCTTGCTGCTCTGTTGCACGCGCCCCCCCCCTAGGTGTGGTGAGGTCAGGGTGGGTACAATTCCCTCCGTGTACCTCCAGTGTTGTCCCCTGTGGTGCTATGGGTCAGTGAGGAACGTCATGTCTCATAGTGGGGCCAGCCCTATGGTCTTCTCTGTGCATTGGCTGCTCGGAGCAGAAATATTGTCCTCAGGGCTTGGTGGGCCAGATGTGCTTCACTCTTTTTTCCTTCCCCCTCATTTGCCTCTGTGTCCTCTGATCAGACACATCCCTCTCCTTGAGCTGTAGCTTCAGGGCTGTCCTCTGAAATGAAGTCTTCTGGGGGTGGGTCCACTTAGTTGGTAATTACCTAGGTAATAATCAACCCAGTTACTGTCTCTCTGGTGTATGTATCCTGTATTTCATATACAGAGAGTCATACAAAACACAAAGGGAAGCAAAACAAACATAAGAACCAATGGCTACATGAAACAAAAACTTCAACTAAAAAGAAAGCAGAAAGTTTTAAAAACTGAAACAACTTTCAAATGGGTCAAAAGGGTGATCAAATGATAAGGCATTACGTTTGACCCAATCACGTCTCCATGATTGACTTCCACTGCCCGGCCAATGTCCAATAGCAAGGCTAGTCACATCCCTTTCAGGGGATTTTTTTCAACTCTTACTGTGCATGGGAATCACCTGAGACACTTGACAAACTCCCTCTTCATGGGTCCCTCGGCTGAGCTTCTGGTGAGATTGTCCTGGGTGTTGGGTTAGTAAACACTCCCCTCTGAGCCTAATGGCTGTCAGGGCCAAGGGCTTGTGCTGTAACGGCAAGAGAAGCGTGAGTACTGAGATGCTTTCTCAGGTCCTTGGATTTTAAAGAGGACGCCCTGTTTTGTTGTTGCTGCTGCTGCTGTTGTTGTTTTGGATGATAGTACTAAAGCTATTGACTGCTAGTCAATAGTAAGGTATCTCCCTTGGAGAACTCAAAAACATGCCAATGTGGGTCCTATACTGAAGCTCACAAATGTACCGTCTCTGAGCATCTTCCTAGCCTGTTATTCACACAACAGAAGTGATTCTACAAGATTCCACAAGCATCTTGTTGCCCAGCGAAGGAAAGACATTTGAATGGGAGGAAGCCAGCATGATGAAAAACTAGATCTGATGTTTATCAGAGTGGAGCATTCACATGGAATGGTTCTGGGTGTTACAAACCAGAATGTCTAGGGCTACAGAGAAACCCAGGAAAGGGGCATCCTAATCTGATAGCTCAATGTACGGTCTATCGTGTATGTCTGGACCACTGTTAGCGTGGATTGATAATGTACTTCCATGGGGATGTTTCTAGCTGATTGTCCAGTGACAGTATCCAGCAGGGTCTTCCTGAAGCTTTACATGCACTTTACCCGGTTTCTACTTTGACTTCTCCTGAACTGCATGCCCAGTGCTTTGAGCATGCCCACGGCCGCTTCTGCTTTCTTATCTTTGTTCACACCATGGTCCCTGTGGACAGTTTGCTCTCGCAGATCCTTCCTATTCTCTTTGCATATCTCTGACAGCATTTGTAGCCATTTGCCTGCTAGCAGGTTAACAACGCGCTTTTCTGCTTCACACTCCTCCCTCTGTCCCTGGGCGAGCTGGGGGAAAGGAGATGCCGGACTCCAAAGCGTGCAAGTCACCGTACTAGCGGTTATTTGCTTCCAGTTCTGCACGACTCTGATTCCTGCTTCTAGGTCCTTTTGTGACTTTAACCAATATGTCAAACTCTCCCCACCCCCACCCCCTCGGTCCCCCGGCCCCTTACATGAGGCCAGGCGGTGCCTGTGGTGGGGCCGGTGAAGAACAAACCCTCCGTCTGGTGGCCAAAGCTTCACCGAAAGCTTGACCTTGGTCTCCTCACCCTATCCATCACAGGGCTGTCCTCAGTCCCCCACCGAGGAAGCAACTCCTTGAGGCCCGGCCCCCATTGTATAAAAGAGATATGGCCTTAACCAAGGCACCTCTTATGACCCATACTTACAAAGATAACCCAGACTATGATGCTCCTGGAAAAGTCCACGCGGTCACATGATCCAGACTCTGTTGCCCTAAATATGAGCGGGTGCTCAGGCTGATGTAGCTGCTGGGAGCAGCCCCTTCCTCAGTGTCCCATCTGCAGCCTTCCTTCCCAGAGCTGGGGGTCTTCCCAGAGGCCAGAGCGTCAGTGCCTTGTCAGCTGTGCCCGCCCGCTCGCTCAGACTGCCAAATAAACGCTCAGGGTTTGCTGGCCAAAGAGTCAAGCTGCCAGCTAGATGCCCCTCGCCCGTGAACGAGTGCTGTGGAGAGAAGGCACGTGAGTGAGAGAAAGCACTGCATTCTGGGATAGTTGGGCCAACGTCGAACCTTGATTTTTTAGTAGTAGGATTCTCTCTCCTCCTCCCCCTTCCACAGCCCCATAGCAAGTCTATCTAGTCTACCTGTAAAATGTTTCCTGTGTTCTTACTAATTCTGGTTCAGGGCATGGGCCTACCTTTGGCACCTGGAGTCATTTTTATCGAAGTTTTATTGGGATTATAGTTCACATGCCACACAACTCACCCATTTGCAGCGCACAATCCAGTAATTTTTAGTGTCTTCACAGAGTTATGCGGCTGCCAGCACAGTCAGGGTTAGGACCTCTCCATCACCTCAGAAAGCAACCCTGGGCCTTTTTGCTATTAACCACCTGACACCTCACCTCCTCCAGCCGGAAGTAACTTTCTTTCTACTTCCGGTCTCTCCAGCATTCCCTATTCTGGACATGTCATAATAATGGAATCACACTGCTCAGCATAATGTTCTCCAAGCCCATCTAGTGTATATTAGTATCTCATGCCTTCGAATGACCAAATCTGTTTCACGGGATGACAGTGTCCGTCATTCAGCTGCCGTGCATTTGGGTGGTTTCCACCACGGAACACTTGCTGGTGGTGTTGCCGCATACATGTCACTGTGTGGGCCTGTGCATTTCGTCCTGGGGGATGTACACCTAGGAGCGGACTTGCTGGGCCATAGGATCGCTCAATGTTCATACGCTTGGACTTTTGCAACACCCTACTAACTGCTGGGTCTCTCACCCTCTCTCTCACCTCAACCTCAACCTCAACCCCACCCTCTGATGTTGCTGTTAGACTTCCGTTACTCTTCCAGAGCAGAGCTTTCCCCATCTGTCTCCCACATGTAAGATCTGTGGTACTCTGTCATGAGAACAGAACACGCAGCCTCCCGGTCCCCTTCCCTGTGCTCTCACCTTGCTCTGGGTCCCTCTTTTCAATCTCTTGTCTTTATCTTGATTTCTTTCTTTCTCTTTTTTAATCATTTTATTAGGGGCTCATACAACTCTTATATCACAATCCATACATGCATCAGTTGTGTAAAGCACATCTGTACATTCATTGCTCTCATCATTCTCAAAATATTTGCTCTCCACCTAAGCCCGTGGCATCAGCTCCTCCTTTTTCCCCTCCCTCCCCACTCCCCCATCCCTCATGAACCCTTGATAATTTATAAATTGTTATTTTGTCACATCTTGCCCTGTCTGACGTCTCTCTTCACCCACTTTTCTGTTGTCCGACCCCCAGGAAGGAGGTCATATGTAGATCCTTGTAATCAGTTACCCCTTTCCAACCCACCCTCCCTCCACCTCCCAGTATCGCCACTCACACCACTGGTCCTGAA
>NW_022103914.1:3188727-3212596 GCF_000313985.2 Echinops telfairi
GCCTCCCACACCCTCCTCACCACCGATTTGGATCACTTGTTGTTCCCTTGTCCCTGGGTTTGTTAACACCACTACCTTTCCCCTCACCTCCCCCTCTCCCATGTCCCCCCAGAACTGTCAGTCCCATTGTTTTCTCCTCCAAATTGTTCATCCAGCCTATCTTATTTAGACAGCCCTGTGGAGATAATAACGTGCACAAAAACAAGACAGAGCAAAACCAAGCAACAATATACAACAAAACACAAGAAAGAAAGCTTGTAGTTAGTTCAAGGACTGTTTGTTGGCCTTTAGGAGTGTTTTCCAGTCCAGTCTGTTGGGGCACCACGCCCTGGCCCCAAAGTCCACCTTCAGCACATTCCCTAGGGATCTCACCACCCTGTTCCCTTGCTGTCCTGTTGCACCCCCTTCGTGCTTTGCCTCGGTGTGGCGGGGTCAGATCGGGCGCAGTTCCCACACTGCGTCTGCGGTGCTGTCCCCTGCAGGGCCGTGGGTCAGGGAGGGCGTCGTGTTTCACAGTGGGGCCGGCCATGTGCGATCTTGATTTCTTCCATCCATTTCCGTGACCTCTCCACTGCCTTCCAGTGTCTTTGCTCCATCCCCTTCCTACGTGCCCTTCCTCACTTCTTTTCCTTTTTACCTCTGTTTCACAAGGCTTCCTTTCTTAAAGGTTCCTCTTTCATCTTTCCTCCTTGTCCCTGCACTTACAAATACATCTTAGGCTCTCTGTCATCCCTTCCTACTCCCATCTCCCCATCATAGAACATTTTCTCTAACTAGAGAAAAGTTCTCTAATTCTCTAATCATTTCCCTCTCTCTCTCTCTCTCCCTTCGCCCCTGCCCACCTCCTCCCAGAGCACCCCTCTTCCCTTCCGCATCTAATGGTGTCTGTTTCCAACCCCGTAGGAGATACAGCAGCGGCATGGCCTGGCCAACTCCATCTCTTCCTACCTAATTAAACCTGTCCAGAGGATCACCAAGTACCAACTGCTCCTGAAGGTACCACCCCCCTTCTTCTATCACCATCATACGACACGCCTCCCCAGAGCAAGGGAATCCCGGTTTTACCTCTAGGGGTGGGCAGTCTAACCCCTATGAATCTATTTTCCACCTAGAGCAAACTTCAACAGTGAGTCCAGTCCAGAATACCAGTCTCAGATCATCGGGTTTAGCTCACAAAATCCCAGATACTTACTTTGGGGAGGAAAGAGGAGGAAATATAAGCAGAAAATCTGTTGTGACTAGTTTTATACCAACCCACCACTGTACAACCTTTAGGGCAGCGGTTCTCAACCTGTGGTCGCAGCCCCTTTGGAGGTCACATGACCTTTTCACAGGGGTCCCCCGATTCATAACAGTAGCAAAATGACAATTATGAAGTAGCAACAAAAATAGTTTTATGGTTGGGGAGGGGTCACCACAGAATGAGGAGCCATAGTAAAGGGTCATGGCCTTAGGAAGGTTGAGAACCACTGCTTTAGGGGGTGCCTCCAAACTGGCACTTGGAGGTCTTTTCTGCTGCTCCCTCTTAGGCAGATTCCTCCTAGAAGCTGTGCTTCGATGGAACCAGACATCAGGGGCATAGGGTCTTCACTTGCGGGTGTTCACAGGCAGTGGAGGTCAGCCAGGGTGGCCGCTCCCGTCGCCTGAACCCCTGTGTCTGCCATGAGGACAGGGTTTTGCAGGGGGCATATTAAAACACACTGGCACTCCTCCGTGTGGCAGATCATTTGTTAGGGGCTCCTTTGCATAGGCTCGCACACTTCTTTGGCTTACCACCCCCTTTACAGAAAAAAAGCTCAGCACTCCCTGGCAATTAAAACCTTTTTCCTACTATAGCTCATCATCTGGAATAAAGTGTAGGTGTCTGCCTTTACAGATTCCCCCTGGATCAATCAATTGTGCGCACGCGCACACACACACACACACACACACACACACCAGGCAAAATGGTATCACCCACTTTGAGAAATATTGTTTTAGAGCCAACCAAAAGATTTGAACCTGTTCCCAAGACTGAAATAATCAAATTATGGGAAACACTACTAATTTGAGTTGATTTTTCTCAACTACAGACATACTGATAGTATGAAAATGACAACTCCGGCTAGACCGGCGCATGTACACTGGCCCAGATAAGAGCTCTGGACCCATGGAATCCAGGACAGATTAACCGCTCAGGAACAGTAATGGGATTGGCGATACCAGGAGAGTGAAGGGAAGGTGCAGGGAGAAAGGGCGAACCGATCGCAATGATTGATTGACGTTTAACCACCACCACCATCCCTCAGGGTGACGAACAACAGAAACATGGGTGAAGGGAGACAGCGGGTGATGTAAGATATGAAAAGAATAATAATTTATAATTTATCAAGGGTTCATGAAGATGGGAGGGTGGGGCAGGGAGAAGGAAAAAGAGCTGATACCAAGGGCTCAGTAGAAAGAAAATGTTTTGGAAATGATGATGGCAACATATGTACAAATGTGCTTGACACAATGGATTGTTATAAGGGCTGTAAGAGCTCCCAATAAAATGATTTATTAATTTTTTTTTAAATGACAAGTTGAGATTCTAGGCACCTATAGAGCCCCTCACTTTGAATATTTTGCTAACTACTCCTCAAAGGCATTGGATTCAGGCTGATGTTTTAAACAGGGTAGTTCTAGAGAAATCTGATTCATTTCAGCCCCTCTCACGAGATTCCATAGAACAGCCGGCACATTCTGTTAGATCTCTTGGGGGAGAGTTATACCTCAGTCCTTGGATCCGCGCGAGAAAGAATTCACGCCCGAAACCTGGTTTGTGATCCAAGTGAGTTTTATGAGAGTTAGAAGAAGTTTCAGGCTTACACAGGCACCCACAGGGCCCCTCACCCCGTGCAGCCTCCCTGGAAACTGACCAGAAGTCAGGCGGTCAGCTCCGGCCTCCTGCCTTTTTCAATTGTTCCGCAGGAGGCGTGGTGGACAACCCTGGTCGACCCCATTGGCTGAATTGAATTTACCTGGCCTAGGTGGGCCAATCCAGGTGCAGTGCCCACCCAGGTGTACCTCCCCTTCCTGGCCGGAAGCCTGAACCTCTGAGCATGTACAGTGTACCACTCCTTCATGGGCCTGTAACCCTGACCTCTGAGCATGGGTAATGGACGCCCCAGTCCCTAAGCTAAACGACCTAACAATTCTAGTTTGACTAGACCTGAAAGCCAGCCTAGTTTCCAGTCTCGGGCTCCAGGCACAGTGGAGTGTGCCTGCCATCCCCAGCCCATGACATCGCCCGACTTAGCACTGGTCCCGAGGTCAGGTGAGTGGGGTGGCAGGAAGGGAGAGCTTTGCAGAGCCTGTGCCAGTACACCTCTTCCCTCCTGTGTCAGTGGAAGACAAACACCAGTTTCCCTTCTGCACGCTCCCTGTGTAGTTTCTCCTTCCTCTTCCCACGAAGAGCCTGCAGGCGTCCACATTCAGGCCTTGAAATCAATCACCTGCGTGGAAATGGCCGGGAAAATTACAACTTGGCATGACACCCTTGGCCTTTATGGAGGACCAGAGTGAGACGGTACACTGTGCAGAACAGCTCGGCAATTTGGCCAGCGCCGTTTTTGAAGACCTCCTTATCTTTCAGTTTCTTATCTAAAGGCTAAGAGTCCCCGGTGATGCCAAGTGCTGCCAATCACAGGGATGGCAGTTGGAGTCTGCCCAGAAAAAGGCCGGGCGACCCCCTATTGGAGAACCAGCCACTGAAAACCGTGGAGCACAGCTCGACTGTGACACACGCAGGCTTGTCAGAGTCAGTTTCGCAACACTGGTTTTTAAGTAGACTCACAGATACTTGCATACAAGCTCAGAATAGGGGCTGGGGGCGTCCCTCTGACAGTGCTGTCTGCTTCTGCCTGTGAAGCGGGAGACCCTCTGGCTGTCAAAAGAATAGCCTGGAGCTTTGCAGGGTGACACCTGGTTCCTGCTAGCCAAGTTCTGTTTCTCTCTGAAAGCTGGCTCCTTTTAAGTTACTCTTCTTGTGCTAAATTTTTTTTTAAATCAACTTTTCTGTGCTTTAAATGTAAACCTCTCAGAGCTTTTTCAGGAACTGGTAGGGTTATAAATTTAAGAAAGGGAAGGCTCTTCTAGTCACATTGCCACTGTTCTGAGAGAGACCTGCGTTTCCTCCCTGCTGGTCAATCCCAGGAGGCTGAGGTGCCCCCGGGTTGATTAGGCAACATGGTAATGGGAGGGAGACAAGAATGGAAAACACTCCTCTGTGTCTCGCTCCAGGCAGGTAGATAAGTCGGCCCTGCTCTGAGGGAACCAGCCCCTAACACATCATCACGGGTCCAGTAGGCGCAATTGTACAGCGATAATTGGTAGAGATGATAGTAAAGTCATAGAGAGCGTGAGCGATAGAAGAGAGATTGAAATAATGGAGTCAGACACAGTTCATGGTAGCATGCTCACCTCAGCCTCACCTGGTGGGCCACGTGGACAGAGAGATTGATTGCTGACCAAGGCTTTTATATTCTCTGGGGATGTGCAAGCCCCCTAATTACAGGTAAAGGCTTACGTCACAGGAAGTAAACAGTAACAGGAGGGGGGTGACCTAGAGGTATCCACCCAATAGGAAGGGGAGGTATTGGGGGTACACATGTGACAAGGTGGGCGGATCCAAGATTCAGGGAGGCAGCTTAATTTTGGATATCACTGAGCGGGTTTGACCTGTTCTCTGTCTCACTATAGAAACCACTATCAGTAGAGTGAAAACCCCACCTGCAGGAACCAGACCAATGGCTGCAAGCCTTTAGGGAGAACTGGCCGTTGTCCTTCACAGCAGGGAGTGGGCCCTCTTGTGGTGGGCCCAGACAGTTGTCTGGCCACTGACTGCCTTCAGGGAGGATGGCTCTAAGCATCTGAACTCCCACCATATGCTGGCAGAGAGCCGCTAAGGTTTGGCATGTCTATGGGGGAGGCAAAGCTGGGGAAACGTCTCTTATAATCCCACACTCTGCTCTGCACCCTGGCACTGGACATTAGGAAGTGATAACTGAACATTGAAATCATAAGTCAGAAGGAATTTAATTGTAGAGTTGTTGTAAAATTAAGCGGGGAAGACCGAAGATCATGTTGGCAGGTTTTCAATGGGCCGGTGGCAGCATGCCTCCTGAGCCAAAGAAAAATGGTTTGCTGAGCTCTTGCTAGCAATAAATAATATGGGATTTCCTGTCTCATTAAAGCCAGTTTTATTCCAAATAAATTGATACTCTAGGCGTCTTGGGAAAGTTGTTACTCTGTGTCCGATGGAGTGCTCAATAGTCTCCTGTAAATCAGCCGCAGCTGACCTTGGGGAGCCTCAATTACATGCGGTGCTTCTCCTGCCGGTAAACAGTATCAAGGATCGGAGGAGAATTTATCGGCTCGCTGGTAGATCAGTGGGTTTGCAGACTCTGCTTTAATGGATTAAACTAATTGGTGTTTTCTGTGGCCAGCCGAAGAAGCATATTTCTTGTTCCTCTGTTTCTGCCTCAGTAGTTCCTTTAATGATGTATGAGAACAAACTGGGGAGGAGGGAGTTAGGAAAAGGGCCAGGGTCATCAAAAGTCAATGCAACGTGAACAAGGATGGCTTAGCAGGGACAGGAGCAAGAAGCCTTCTCCCCCCCAACATGGCGCTGGGGAGCCCCCCTCTTCCCTGGACTTTCACAAAGACCTGGAGTTTCAAATCAAACTCACAGAAATCAGATACCTTATCAGACATCAATTGACCAGTAAATTTCCAAGCTACAACTAGTCCGGAAGCAGAGGTGCACACTGCACATCTCTTATTTTGAAGTAAAAAACAAAACGGGGCAAAGACACCGGCAGGCCAGATAAATGTTTTTGGTGGGCCGCGGGCCATAGTTTGAGGACGCCTGTCCTAGACAACTGGTGCAGCTCCAGGTCCTGCCTGGGGACCCCGGTTAACATGCAGTGCCTTGACACAATGCGTAGGCTTGCACAGTGAGTAGGCATTGAGTTGGCATTGACTTGATAGCAGTGGGTGGGTGACAGGCACATGTGGTCATATCACCCTGAAGGCCTCCATTTTGACCACAATACATGGGCCACTTTTTACTCAGGTAGTTGTGAAACTTTCTGGAGAGCCATGATCCTAAAGCCACAGGTTCCAGTTTTATTTACCAATAAGAAGCCCTAGAGGGGCCAGATAGACCCTGCTCGTAAAAGCATTCCACAGATAAGGGCTCTTTTGCTATGAAGTAACAGTAGTTTATTTGCCAGGACGTTGGCCACTAGCATGTTTAACAGGACGTGATCTGACCAGATTTTCTTTTTTTTCCTGGATGTATACTCTTACCCACCTACCCTTATCCTCGGGGCCCTGCGGGGATAGAATATGGCTGGCAGATATTTCGCTATATCCTTCCCAGGGTCAATGTGATGGAAAGTTCACCATACTCTGATTCAGGGCCAAAATATTCCAAAAAGCCTTTATGATTCTGAAGACAGTTGGAAGCCTTTTCCTCTATCAACCAGCTAGTATGTTTTTTATGGAGACGGTGGTGATTTAGACTCATGAGGCAGTAAAAGGGAGAGGGTGTGCTCCCGGTGCCATGGAGACAGTGGAGATGGGAGCAGAGTGCTGAACTTGAACTCAGGATTCCAGCCCCTGTAATGAGTTCTCTGTGACCTGGGAAAATGAGCGCACCCCTCATAATGTTTCCTCATCTGCCAACAAATGGGTTGGTCTAGAATCCCACCCAGCGGCCCCAGGTTAGGAACGCCTGACCCGAGTGATCTAGATATCTTTTATAACTCTGAAATGTTAATAGACCTAAAATGTCTCCAACCTCAGGCTGCTTCCAATATGGTGACAGCCTTCCAGCAGGAAGGGTGTGTAAGAGGGAAGGGGATTAACAGTAGAGGTCCAGGGCCGTGTGGGTGCCATGCGTTCTGTAGCATCCCTTCCTCTTTCCTTTATGATTTCACAATTCCGTACCTCGTTCAAGGAGCCCTGGGGCATGCTAGGTTATGGACGGGGCTGCTAACTACAAGGTCAGCAGTGTGAAGCCCCCACTCGCTCCTCTGCAGAAAGATGAGGCTCCTGTAAAGATTACAGCCTCGGAAACCCAGAGAGGCCATTGTACTCTGTCTGTCCTGTGGGGTTGCCGTGAGAAGGAATGGACTTGATGCCTGTGGTGTTTGGGTTTTGGTACCTCTTTTAGATTGGGGGGAAGGGAGGGACTGTGTAATGCCCCGGTGCTGGCTGGGTGCCAGCCATTTTGGAGTTGGGTTGAATTGAGTTGGGCTGGACCAGGGCTTTGAACCAATTCATTTGGGTCTGACTGTGTCATGAGAATTTGCATTTCCACCTAAGCTGTACCAAATCAGTCTGCAGTTTTCCCAAGACCCTCAGGTGATTCTTATAGTTCACCAGGTAATTCTCCTCTATAGAAAAATCTCCTAGAGACCTCATTAACCTGTAGCTTCTGGTTCATTATATCTAGGATAGAAATGCAAATCCTCTGCAGAGGTAGAATCAGAAAGAAAGGGTTCAAAGCCCTGGCTTAGACTACAGTGAGCAGCGGATGCTCAGTCTAGGAAGAATAGAGTGTGTGTTAGTCTGGGTAGACTAGAGAAACACATTCATAGACACTCGTGTGTATAAGAAAGAGCTTTATATACAAGAGCAAGTATATATTAAGAAACCATCGCAGCCCAGTCCAGATCAAGTCCATAAGTCCGATATTAGCACATATGTCCGATGCCAATCTATAAATTCCTCTTCAGACTCACACAATACATGCAATGATGACAAATGCAGGAAGTCCACAAGCCAGTGGTTGGAAAGTCTTGTGGATCCAGTGGCGGTGGAAGCAACTCAGCGCTGGCAGGGGTCTGTCTCCACGTGGCTCCTTCAGCTCCAGGGCTGTAGGGGAGCTCCATGTGTCTTCTCAACAGGAATGTCTTGCAGGGAGTATCTGTGTGTCCCGCCTCCAGCAAGCTATTTATCTGCTTAGCACTGCTAAAGGAGGTCATTAAGCTGCAACCTGATTGACAGGCTAAACTCCACCTCTTCACTCTTAAGTCTCAAATTGGCAACAGATTAGGTAACGACCACAGAGTGGTTGGAGTTTTGAGAAGCATGCCCCACCCTGCCTTCCTTTTAGCTTATGGGGAACCATGACAGAGGCTGAAGCCAGTGTGCCATCGCCTTGTAAGGATTAGATGGTGGGCTGATGGGGAATCTTGGAGGGAATTGTTCTAATGGTGCCTGGCCTTTTTTGCAGGAGCTGTTAACTTGCTGTGAAGAAGGGAAAGGGGAGCTCAAGGACGGCCTGGAGGTGATGCTCAGTGTCCCAAAGAAAGCCAACGACGCCATGCATGTCAGCATGCTGGAAGGTAGCTGTTCTCTGAGGCCTGGTTGCGGCTTTCTGGGCATTCCCAAGACCAGGGAGTGCCAGGGGAGGGAGTGACATGCAGTCAGGCAAGGCACCAGGCTGGAAGAGAAGAAATCACAGGGACCAGCTGGGTAACGCCTTGCCTCCACATAGGGCCATGCCTAAGCTATTTAAGCTACGTGAATACCTGGCTGCCTATGACCCGTTACATTACTCAAAATGTACTAGAGCCACGGCAGTCTTGTGTTTTGCATTTGCACTGCCTCCATCCTCAGAAAAAGTAGAAACTCTACTCACGCACGCAGTCACACACTGATACATTCATTACCCAGGAGGTTAGGCAAGTCCAACTAGATGCACTTGACGGAACCTCCCTGAGTCCGTCTTGGAACACAGAAGTCTTGGAGAGTCAGGCTCTTGTACAGGGTCTGCACACCACAAAACAGATGGCCAGACCAGCCATCTCAGGGTGGACCTTGTTGGCTGAGTTAACACTCAGCATTCCAGTCTGAGATGGCAGAGAGGGGCTCAAGGAAATCAGTATTCTCTGTTAGACTCTGTGGGCTGCTTTCCCCTTCTCGTCTTTCCACCCTCGAATTCCCCCTCCATCCGGGAGACTTGGTCTGGGCTCAGCCCTTCTTTGATTACCCTGAGCACCGAATTGAAATTGAACTCACTGCCATCGAGTTAGTTCTGACTCATAGCCACCGTATTGGACAGGGTAGAACTGCCTCTGTGAGCTACTGAGACGGGTCACTTTTTAGGGGAGTAGAAAGCCCGTCTTTCTCCTCAGGAGCAGCTAGTGGTTTTGACCTTGCAGTTCACAACCCATCATGTAACCACAATGCCCCCAGAGCTCCTAACCCGTAGCACAGGGATCCTTCGTTCTTAGAGCACACGATCCCCTGGGCATCTTCTCCAGATTGGGCACTAGTTATCTGAGCACATTTCCATGGCTACAACTTCTCCACGTGTTCTGTTGGCGCCTGCTCCTCCCCACCATCCACCTCCCCACAGACACCACCACCACCATGTCCTCCAACCCGTCCCTGGCATGCGTTCTGAATCTACCTACTCCAGGTGGTGGACCAGCTGTGGACCAGCTGCTCCCGCCACGTAAACGCTTGTCAGAGGTGCAAGTTCATAGACAACCTATGACCGTCTCCTGGGGATGGGCTAAGGAGTCTTCTGCGTTCCAAGCTCTCCTCCTAATCCTTACCCTCGCTGGTCTGAGCACCTCTGTTCAGGATGTCCAGTGTCCTCTGGAAGCGCTGAAGGTTCAGGGCCACTTGAAGGAAAGAGCCGCGGGAAGGAGAGACAGGAAAATAACTGTAAGCAACAGCAGATGAAGTGACGCCAAGGGCGACCCCCGCAGGCAGCATTTGCCCTCCTCCTCAGAGCTAGGAGTTGGGAACAGTGGGCAGCTGTCAAAGAACGGAGTGGGGGGTCAGGGGCAGTGAGACAGAGCGCCTGTGCCGGAGACTCCCCTGCTGTGGCGTCTGCCCACTTGGGAGCCCTTGTGCAGGGGTGGGTGGTTGAGTCCCAGTTCCGCTGGTGGGGGAGCCTGGTTGGGGCAGCAGAGAGCAAGCAGCGCTCTAGGTGCCTGTCAGGTCCTTCCCGAGAGGACGGCGCCCCCAGAGAAAGAAACAACACGGGCGGTGGGAATGGTGTTTTTCAGGGTTCGACGAGAACCTGGATGTGCAGGGGGAGCTGATCCTCCAAGATGCCTTTCAAGTGTGGGACCCCAAGTCGCTGATCCGGAAGGGGCGGGAGCGGCACTTGTTCCTCTTTGAGATCGCCTTGGTTTTTAGCAAGGAGATCAAAGACTCTGCAGGACACACAAAATATGTTTACAAGAACAAGCTGCTGGTAGGTGGGCCCGGTCGGGTAAGGCCAGACCCCCCTGCAGTTGTACAGCCCTTGAGCAGGAAGGGGTCTGGGAACCTTCCTCTCACGTCTTGCCCCCCCTTCGCGTGACCCACTCACCCCCACCCCTACCCCCATCCCCACCCCAGGACGAAAGAGCGCCTCTCCTACAGGGAGAGCTCCCACCTCACCTGCCTCGTCCCCACAGCTCTCTCTGTCTGCTGTGGGCACCTCCTCTTCCTATGCCTTCCCTGGTACCTGCTGCTCAGGCACCTGCCTGCCGGTCCTTCCATCCCGGGGAGATGAACAGAAAGTCCAGTCTGTTTAAGTTTGATTGACAGAAGCCCCTCCCTTGGCCCTCTCCTCTCTGTTGCCTTTCCCTTCCCAGCCCAGCCCTCCCCTCAGTTTCCCCACTGCCTTCCCCTTCCCCGCCTCTCACAGGCATTTCCTGTCTACAGACCTCAGAGCTGGGTGTGACGGAGCACGTAGAGGGCGACCCCTGCAAGTTCGCCTTGTGGTCTGGGCGTACCCCATCCTCAGACAATAAAACAGTGCTGAAAGTAAGTACCCCTCTCTGCCAGGCACCAGGCCAGGGTAGGGGATGCTGGAAGAGAGCGGGTGGAGGGATGGGAGACCAGGGACTCCACTGGGCCTCTCTTGGGAATGGCAGCACCATATGGGTATTCCGAAGAGTATTCTGTCACAAGGTCGACCCATAGCTCAAAGCCAAAAGGTCTCTTTGGGTCAAGAGAGTCATGTGACTATGGAGGGCAGAGGGCAGGGAGTGGTCCCTGAGGCTCCTTCGGCAGGTCTGCTTCAGCTCTGTTATTCCATATACCCACCTCAAGTGGCCAGATGAGCAATTGACCCTTTGAGAAAAGTCACCTCTCTTCGACATTGTCACTCAAACCAAACTCAACTGCCACCGAATTGATTCTAACTCGTTGCAACCCTATAGCATCGCTGCTGATGGGTTTCTGAGACTGTAACTCTTTGTGGGCGTAGAAAGTCTCATCTTTCTCCTGCAGGTGGTTTCCAACTGCGGACCTTGTCGTTAGCTGCCTGATTCATAACCCTCTATACCACCAGGGCAGCACCCCACCACCACCACCACCACCACCAGCACACTATGACCACCCCAAAACATCTTCTATGCACAAGTCATTCTGCTCAGCTAAGGGGGATTGATGTGTGTAAGATACGGGCCTTGTCCTCTGGAAACCCGCATTCTAAAAGCTCCAGTAAAACATGGTCACACGGGAACTGCTGATTGAGAGGAGTGACAAGGAGGGTCTGTTGCCTCAGGACGGACCGTAGGAGTCTTGCTACCTGCCAGAGTATAGGTGGGCCTTAAATGAGTGCCTGTGGCCTTGTTAGTCTGGCTGAGCATATGGACCGCCCACCGATCATTTGTTTCTCAGGGACTCACCTGTCACCAGGGAAAAGACCATACAGCCCTGACAGAAGTTTCCCAGAGACAAACTCCAGTACTCTCAAACTCCTAAGGTTTGGCAGGCGCGAACCCCAAGAACTGACTTCCCGTCAGTACAAGCCTGCATTTAACCTGATGAAGGCCCATGCCATTGGTGAATAGCCATTGCTTTTAAATATCCCCTGGCTGCCCTCCCTCACCCCCATCACCCCTCCAAAACTGAAAACCAAAATCACTGCCATCAAGTCCGTTCCGACTCCTAGTGACCCTATAGGACAGGGCAGAACTGCCCTGGTGAGTTTCCCAGACTGTACCTGTTAACAGGTGTAGAAGACCTCCCAATACCTAGCAGCTAAAGGGTTCACTCCTGACATGGCAGGAGCCTCCAGAGAATGCTCCAGCCCCAGAGAAGGTACCAGGACCAGTCAGTGTCCTGGTGGTCACCAGGTTCCCTGGAAAAATCTCCCTTTCCAAGTCTACATTGAGTCTTGAGGCCATAGCCCTGGTCAATGAGTTGGAGAAGCAGGTCACTGGAAGAGTTGCAAGTATGAAACTGAACTCCCCAAATACCAGGATCTTGGAAAACACTGGAGCACGCTTGTGAGAGGACGATCGAAACGCTTGGGCAGGGTGCAGGGGAGGTGAGTCCTCATTCTTTTTTCCTGTGGCACTCCAGGCCTCCAACATCGAAACCAAGCAGGAGTGGATCAAGAATATCCGAGAGGTGATTCAAGAAAGGATCATTCACTTGAAAGGAGCTTTAAAGGAGCCAATCCAGCTCCCCAAAACACCAGCCAAACAGAGGAACAACAGTAAGAGGTAACCAGCGTCTCTCCCTCCCAACTGCCTCACCTGCTTTTGGGAGTGGGAGTGGGAGTGGGGTAAATCATTGCTTTCATAGGGGTGGTAGCACTCCGCAGAGGGCACCCCCTTCCTTGAATGACCCCCCCCGAAATTCTCCCTGGATTATCTGATCTTCCAGCATCTTGCCAGTTGCTGCCAATTAAGGTCAGCAGTGTCACTGAGCTCTCTGCTAGATGACCTTGATGAACGGCCTGCTCACCAAAACCACACTCACTGCCGACTCGTGGCAATCCTCTCATCCACAGAGCTGAACTGCTGCTCTGGATTTCCAAAGCTGTAGACCCTTTGTGAGTGTAGAAAGCCCCATCTTTCTCCCACAGAGCAACTGGTAGTTTCAAACTGCTGACCTTGTGGATCGCAGCCCAACCTGTAACCACGATGCCATCAGAGCTCCAGACACTGCTGGATACGGCAGAAGGACCCTCTGAGGGTCATGTCTCCCACACGGGATAAAGAGGAGAGCTGGTATCACGCACAGAGACAGGGAATACCTGAAGGGTTCCGAGTAAGGAGACCACAGGGGAGCAGGGAAAGACTTTGAAAGGAGATGAGCTCTGGAGCTTCCTGAACCAGTTGCATGAGGTGGCATGGGGGTCGGGTGACTTAATCATTGTGAAGGTCAAATAGCGGGTCCTGTGACCTCCATGGAATCCTGCTTTTCACGCACCCAACGTTAAGCAATGTCATTGGGTAAAGAGGACTTAGTTCTATGTCTGCATGTACCTGAGCCTTCTCACCCCGTTGTCCTCTAGACCAATGGATGACCTCCTTTGGTAAGTCTCCATGGGACAGACTCCTACAAGATTCTTCTTTGGGGGATAATTTGAAAAGAAAAGAAAAAAAGCGTATAAAAACTGCATATGCGTTTGACACCCCACCCACACCCACATTCCCTCCTGAACTGGTTTCCGCTATCCTGGACCAGAAGATTCCCAAATGGGCCAACAGTGAAAATAGGGTGCTGGGCATGATGCATTTGGGTAGTAGCTGACTCCTCTCCCTCCCTGCTCATGAATGGAATGAAGGACTCAGTTGACTCTTGGAAATCAACGGAGATAAGCAAACTGGAGAGCAGTGTGGGGCCTGTGGGGTAGACACACTGGCCAGAGTGAGGTGGTAGCCAAAAGAAGGGGCTGAGCAAGGTGGAAGCCCCAAGACCCTCGTGTTAAGGGCGCCTTCCGAGTGCTGCAGGAGCCAAGCGGAACTGTATTCACGCCTCCTGCACCAGCTCAGACGTAGACCTGGTTTAGCACAGGGAACAGCCCCAAGACAATGAAGAGAGAAAGGAAGCGGTGGTGAGGACTGGAGGGGTAAGAGGGGACTCGAGTGAGGTGAGGTGTGTGGAGATGACTCTGTGAAATAGCCCCTGTCCTAGAACTGGTGAGTCTGAGCCATTCTAGAACCCAGGGGCAGTCCTGGAGCAGGGCACGCGGTTAGCATGCTCAGCTGCCAACCCAAGGGTCAGAAACACCCGATGAGGTACTTCTGAAGAACAGTCGTTGAAAACTCTGTGAGTGCAGTTGCACGCTGACATGCATGGCGTTTCCATGAATCAGAGTTGTCTCAGGGGCAACTGGTGTGGTATGGTATAACGTGGGAGGGACAGAGCCGTGTCACCCCCACCATCCTCAGCTTCTGTTACTGCCCTGTGGTCCATCTTAGCAGGCTCCATAGCAAACAACCAGGCACGCTGCTGTCTGGTTAGCTTGGATCCCTGACTATTAGAATGAGAGTGTCTGGAGGAGCGGATTGGCTTAGGAAATACTCCCACCCACCCACCCACCCACCCCCCACACAGACAACACTTCTGGATGGCCCACAGAATCAACTTCATCCATCCTGGGCCGGAATGTACCCAAATGGGCCAAAATAGTTGGAAGCTGGAAGCAGTGAGCCCAGCCCACTCTCACCATCCCCAGATGGCGAGGAGCGGGGGTCCAGCCACCCGCAACAACACAGGATGGAAAAGCCGTATCTGGGCTATGGGATGTGTCACATCATTGCTTTTTACAGCAGCCTTCTCCTCCCACGGATGTAGGGCTGATGGCATTCACACAGGTCGGCATTTCCCAAGCCCACAAGTGGCGGGGAGAAAGCAGTCAACTGAGAAGTGTCTGCTGGGAGGAGGCCTTTTTTATGACTAATCGGCTCTGTGCACGCACACAAATTGACAGCACGCATGCACCGTATACCCATGCGCACACTCATGCCCGCAGGGGCCTCACGTGTGCTAGACTGCCATCGTGTGAACCTTACTTACATAGTGGCTTCATGATTGGGGGCAGTTTGCCCTCGCACTCTCAGGCAGTAGACATGTATGTCCCCTCGGGCCATTCCTTGTCTAGAAACAGCACCAGGAGTGTCACCCCAAACCTAAACTCACTGCCCTCCAGTCGATTCTGACTCATAGCTTCCCTCTGTGGGGGTTCTGAGGCTGTCAGTCTTTACCAGAGCGGACAGCCTCATCTTTCTCCCAAGGAGTGGCTGGTGGGTTTGAACTGCCCGCCTTGTGGTTAGCAGCCCAATGTTTACCCATTGGGAGTGCGACTTTCGTGAAAGCCTTCCTAGGAAGAGCTATTTCCCGTGCTCATTTGTCTAACCCCAGCCCTCACCTCTCCCCAGCTTTTTCGGTCACAGACGACTCAGCTTCCATCACTTCCTTTTAGTGCTGGCTGCGGTTCAGTGCGGGGTTGGCGCGGGGGAGAAAGCTTGAGAGTCAGATAGACATGTGAGTGGAGCAAGCTGTGTGATTATGATCCAAAGGCCAAGGCTGGCGTCCAAAGGCCAGGGGGCTCCTGGGGACGGTCTCATCAGCCACGCAGCAGCAGCAGCAGCAGCAGCAGCGCTGACTCAGAACTGCTGGGGGACCTGAGGCTCGTCTGTCCTTGAAAGAAATGCCGGGCCTTCTGCGTTGAGAAGAAATCATGAACAATAAGCACGAGCCTATCCCACCAGGACAAAGACCATAAAAATTCCCCTTTCACACTCAGGACTTGAGACTCCAACATCCTGAACTTTCCAAAGAAAGTTTTTCTCACAGAAAATATCTTGACCCCAATCCCAGTTGGCAGAGAAATCCCCTGAATGCCCTGAACTCTGGGACTGCCGGAGATGACCCCGTCCCACTGGATAGAGAATGCCCTTCTTCCTACTGCCCGTTGCAAACCCGTCCCCGGGGACAGCAGGCCAAAGGGATTATGCAGGGAGCTCATTTTACTTTCAGTTATCAAGGTAACGATTATGTGTTTACTAACCACAAAAGGTAGCATCATCGAAAATCGCCTAGTGCTGTTCCCTCTACTGGGATCATTTCAGATAAATCCCTGCCAGAGTGCTATGGCTTTGCTCATCCAGCCCAGCTGGGATCCCTGTGTGCTCTCAACCCACAGGGGTTCCCCCCACCCCCACCCCTATTTTTCCTCTCTTCTCTCTGCAGGGATGGTGTGGAGGATGTGGACAGCCAGGGGGATGGGAGCAGCCAGCCGGACACCATCTCCATTGCCTCGAGGACCTCTCAGAACACAGTGGACAGTGACAAGGTAGGACAATGTCCCGGCCTGCCTTCCCCCCAAGACTTCTTGTTGGCTTCACCAGGCTTCACCTGGAGGGTTAGCCCGAGAGGAGTGGTTCCCACATGGTCCTAACTGAGCAGGAAGCTGTCTCTGCCAGCAAAGGGGACGAACCCAGGGAGGGAGGAGGTGTGTCGCAGCTCGGGGACCTTGTCTGAGGTGGTTCAGGTAGACAACGCTTGCTTTCAAGAGGCTGACAGAAGTGGGAAGGGCGAGGGAGCCTCCGTCTCTGCTCCTGGTCCCGTTCCCCACCTGAGCTGCTGGGTGCTCGGGAAGGAACTCGGGAGGCCGAGGGTGAGCTGGTCCTGAGTTGGTGAATGGGCTTGGCTCCTTCTTACAGTGATTTGAATGGGGATCACTTTAAAGTTAGACCAAGACTAATGATTTGAGAAATGGCCACAGCGACGGGGCATCTTAGCCCACATCACTCTCCTGGCCTCCGCTCCGAAGCCAGGAAGCTCTGTGCCTGAGCGGCAGCAGGCCCAGGAAGTAGTGTCTTGTAAGGAAGCCTAGACCCTTGCTCTCTTACGTCTTAGAGCAAATGAACAAGAGTTAAGGGTCCTGATGGAAGTGAAAGGAAGGCACTGAAGCAAAGACACCATGGATTTGCCCAAGTCGGGAGTGGAATTCAGGAGAGAAAGGTTCGATTCCCCCCCCTGCTTCTCAAGTGCTTGGTGGGAGATGATCTTTTGCTGCCGAGCAGTGATATTATTCTTGAAGGTCAGGCTTTTCAGAGACTCTTAGGCCCTAGGTTTTCTAGATCAAGTCATTTGACCTGCTCCTTCAGCTCCTGTCCCCTTGCTCCTGTGAGTATTCTAGGAGGATAGGCCTCCACTTTTCTAGCGTTTTCTGACTTAGAGAGAAAATGCGCTGTCCCTAAGCCTTCTGAGACCATGGCACTAAGCCACCTTCATCGCGTGCACTAGCATTCAAGGGCATTCGAGGTAATTCCATTTGGCATCCTGTCTTCAAGGATTGAGCCATCTTTGACTATCAGCTCATTTTTACCTTTGTAAAAAGGTACAAAGGAGATCATTTCTGTGTGTTCCTTCTCCTCTAGTCCATTGCTTAGAAGCATAGCCTCAACTGCCCGTGGGCAAGGAACAACGTGTTTCTTCTTAACCAGTCAGTGATGAGCAAAACCAAGTGTTGGCCGTGTTCAGGCATTGCCTCATCGTTTTAAGATTCAGAGGATTCATCCCTCCCAGCTGCTACCCATCTTTCCAGCAGCCCTGACATAGACGTAGACCCTTCCGATGGGTCTGGGTGCCTTAGCAGGCCCTGGGCGCTGGCCAGTCCTTGTCCTCTTGCAGGGGCAATGCAGTTAGATCAGGACGCTTCTGATCCCTAGTCATGTAGCATCTGGTCCTCACGGTCGATGCTACCATGCAGAAAATGGAGGCCCCAGAGAGGCTGAGTGACTTGTCCAAGCAGTTCTAACAGTCCGTGGCAGTGCTAGTTCCCTGTCGTGTTTTCCCCACTCGAAAACAGTTGAAGCTTTGGATTCTCAGTGCTGAAAACAGCGCAGCCGGATAGGCTTTCTGTGCATCCCCAAGCACACTAGTCACCCATTCGTCAAAAAGAAGCCCCGGTGTTCTGAGCTCTGTGTTGGATCCTGGTGAGAGATGTGGCCTCTGTGTTCCATGTGAATCCCTACCTGAAGACGTTTATGTTGACTGCCTGCCTCTTCAGCCAGGCTGTCAATGCCTGGTGAAGGCAGGGCCATGTCTGTCTGCCCCGCCACCACCTGACAGGCAGCACACAACATGCTCAGCACAGACTGGAGGAGAAGTACATTTGTCACAGGCGCCTTTGGCTCTCAGCAGTCTTTGACCCTGACCTTGGGGAACACCCGCATTCAAAGGCAGTGAAAGCCAGGGATCCCAAAGCAGCAAAACATATCCACATTGTATTTTTAAACACAGGAAGGAATTAGATGTTTGCTTGGTTCCTTAGTTCTAAGAGGAAAGCTCTAGTGGGCTGGAGAACTTGGCCTAATGGGAACCCGAAGCCCCAGCTAACAGAGAGTGTTGGGAGATGATAAAAGATGGCATGTTTCATAACCGAACTTTGGAAAATCTCTCAGCAGTAGGCACAATAAGGGGAGTGTGTTTCTGTGGCCAGGTACGGCAAATTAGAATGTTCTCGCTCTTAGAACATGAAGGACAGGTAACGAGGCAGCCATGTGTCCTCTATGACCTGCACTTCTCTTCATTGGTGGAACTATAGATTGGTATCTGTGGACTTCTAGATGTGATCGATAGTATTGACTGTGCCGGAGGGCCAGAGGATGCTGGCTTACAAGTGGTCAGGAGAACACATTATAAGGAGAAGAAAGACAGCAAATCAAACCACAGGGAGCACATCCGGGGAGGTCGCTGTAGGAATCGGGAGATCAGCATCATCTTGGCAATAGATTCCTAGAACACTGTCCCTGGTTCATTCTCTAATCCCAAGGAGATGAGGAAATATCGCCCTTGAGGGACCATGGCAGACTGGCTTTTGCAGTAGTGGGGCCCGTGACACCTTCCAGCCCCCTCAGCTGTGGTTGGTGTGGTGTGGTTTGGTATGGTGTGGTCTGGTGGAGAGGAATTTAGACTTGAAGCCTGGCACACCTGCCTGAGTTCAAATCCCAGCTCTGGCCATTGCTTTTATGTATTGTTGCATAAGTGACTACACCCTAGTGACCCCATCTGTGACCCAGAGTTAGTAATGCTCCCCTCACTGGGTCGTGTGCAGATTGAGTAAAATATGCTTCTATAAGGGTTCATTTTCTGCCATTACTAGAGAAGGAAACAAAGACTTAAAACATAATAATCAAACAATTTAGCCATCTGTGAGAATCTTTAAATGTGCTCGAGAAGAGCCCCACCTTCCAATTTCATTAGGAACGAATGAGCTAGGAGCATATTCTTCTTTTTTTTCTTTTAATCATTTTATTAGGGGCTCATACAACTCTTATCACAATCCATACACACATCAATTGTGTAAAGCGCATTTGTACATTCATTGCCCTCATCATTCTCAAAACATTTTCTCTCCACTTAAACCCCGGCATTAGGTCCTCATTTTCCCCCTCCCTTCCCGCTACCCACTCCCTCATAAGCCCTCGATAGTTTATAAATTGTTATTTTGTCATATCTTGCCCTGTCCGACGTCTCCCTTCACCCACCTTTCTGTTGTCCATCCCCCATTGAGGAGGTCACATATAGTTCCTTGTAATCGGTTCCCTCTTTCCTACCCACTCTCCCTCTACCCTCCCTGTTTCGCCACTCACACCACTGGTCCTGTAGGGCTCATCTGCCCTGGATTCCCTGTATTTTCAGTTCCTATCTGTACCAGTGTATATCCTCTGGTCTAGCCAGACTTGCAATGTCGAATTCGAGTCATGGTAGTGGGAGCGGGGAGGAAACATTTAGGAACTAGAGGAGAGTTGTATTTTTCATCGTTGTTACATTGCACCCTGACTGGCTCATCTCCTCCCCGAGACCCCTCTGCAAGGGGATTTCCCGGCTTTGGGTCTCCACTCCGCACTCCCCCCATCATTCACTATGGTAAGATGTTTTGTTCTCATGATGCCTTATACCTGATCCCTTCGACACCTTGTGGTTGCACAGGGAGCATATTCTTCTTAGTGCTCAACTACAGGGATGCAGCGTTCACCAAACCCAGCTATGATGCAAGGCTCCACCGTCTCTACATCACCCATCTAAAAGCAGAACAGTGCCACCCCCTGCACACATGCCAGCCCTTACCGTGTATGGCTTAGATATCAGTTGCATTGACTCGTGGGCTATTTTTCTATCGAATGGGTCATAATGCATCTCAATTATTCATTCACATTCATTCTCAAATTGTACCACACTGGACCAGGGGCAGCCCTAAGACAGATACTAAAGGCTTCCTCCATGCCTTTTCTTCAGACCTGCTCATTTTGGTTAGGAAACCTCGGTTTCCATCAACATGAGCCGGAGTTCAGTGTTAACTGTGGCAATAGATACTGATGGTGGCTGCACCGCGTGATCGATGCCAATGCTTTCACTAAGTTACACACGTGGACGCTGGTGCAAACGTACTGTCTGTGTTTTTATAACAATGAAAACGTGAACCTTGGCCTCTCGCCCAAAAAACACCATACCGTGTGGTGCACGGTGCTACTTGCCACACCTAGATGTCGCCATGAGTCGGCATCAACCGAACAGGCCGTTGGTCTGACTGTTAAGTACCTATATCTCAGCCTGTGACCTCACTGCTTATGCGAGCCTCACCAGACTGTGCGTGAGGTTGGCAAAAAGACTAGGGTACATCTGCATGAGATAAAAGAGGCCTGAGCGTCTTCACCCGTTCCTGAGGGTCGTATAGCTTCAGAGCCTTGCGTCTCTTGACTGCTTTCCTCTGGGTTTACTCCCATCTGTAATCATCTGTCTAACGTGGATCATCCAGAAGGGTGCTCCATGCTCCAGGGCACATCTCACTACCATTGAACACAGCTCCTTGTTCCGCCGCTTCCCAGTGTAGGCTCCTTGCCGGGGTGCTGCGCCCTGACATGTTGGCTGTCACATCTCCATGCCGTTGTTCATGGGCTGCTCTGCTGAGAATGAGTTATTAGATTTTTCCTGGTTTAAATCCACCCCAATGTTCCAGCGTGCTGTGGCTGCACATTATTTTATCCAATACCCCATGTCTCCCAGCATTATTGGATACGTGTGCCTTCTGTATCTTCTACCAAGTTCTAGCTACAAAGGTAAGATTGTACACAGAGCAATGCCTCGCTCTCCTTCCCTTTCCTCAGTTAGACTTTGGTCCTTGGAAGCCTCTTCGTCTGGCTCTTCTTGAAGCGCTCCATCCAGTCAAGGCAGCACCCCTTTTGGCTGTAGCAGAGGAGCGGGATTGCTTACTGCAGTTGTAAAAGCCTCCCTTGATGAGGAGACGATCTCTCCTCCTTGATTCTGCGTCACCAACCTCTGTATCCTGATAAATGCCACAAATAGCTTTTCCCAGAGCTGCTTTTGCTCAGCCCTCGTGGCTCTGCATCGTCAGATCCCACCTGATGGACGTCCAGTGCTATTTATTTCTCCGAAGGAAAAATGTGTGTTGCCTTCTGTTGCCCAGCAGTGTGCTCTGGCTACGCTGAGCTGAGCCTCCCACTGGGAAGAGGCTTTTGCCTGTGGAGGCCTCATTCACTGATGGGGCTTTGCCACTCTGACTTCAGAGAACTCCGGAAATGTAGAATTCGCCGCAAGTAAGGCTGAGCTGTGAGATGTCGGCAAAGAAGCCTCTTGTTTAACACGACGGGTGTCTGCCGAGTCTTTCCAGCTCATGGCACGAAGCAGGCGTCTGCTGCGTGGTGGTCCCTGTGCATGTACTTACCATTGAGGCTGGCCATGCTGGACGCCGTCAGTAAGTGCTTGTTGAATTGGACATTGCAGATACATTCCAGGAGGAAGAGTGTCCCCCCGTAAACCATCAGTAAATTTTAGACATGTCCGGGCTGGCTGGAGACGGGGGATTGACGTGAAATTGAGCTGCAGGTGTCATTCTTTCTGAAAACAAGGTTGCCAGGGAAAGAACACGGCTAAGTGTCCCAGGACGGACGTGTGATTTGAATTAGGAATATCAAACTCAAGCAACCCAAGAGATAAGAGCTGAGAGTGGCCATGTGCTGGGACTAGGGGGGAGGGGGTGGTGGTGGCCATGTGCTGGGACTAGGGGGTGGGAGGTGGCATGTACACAAAAATAGACTTGTAGAGAAGCCTGGAGATTTCAGGGTCTAGCTTGGTCACTCTTAAACTCTGGGTGGCCAGATCGGTGTACGTGCCCCCAATTGTGTTGTACTGATTGTCAAGGAAAGCCCAGTGCAGACGTGTTGAGGGTCCAACTACGGGGAAAGTCTAGAGATTCCTGTGCTGCCGCTGCCACTTTGATCTGCGGCCATATCATGTGAAGCCTGAAGCCAGGGGTGTGGCAGCTGGGCAGTAGGAGCCTTCTGGGAACAGAGCCTCCCTGGAGCCTCATCGAGCCCCTGCACATAGGAGCACAAGACAGACCACTACACGCAGAGGTGGTAGTCGGGGAGAGACGGTGAGGACTGGTGTCTGGGGCCCTTTTCATTCGTACTCATGTCGAGGACCCTGGTGAGCATGATTCTCTGCGCTGGGAGTCCAGCAGCGAAACAAACAAAGGCCCTGTCGCCACATGCCTTACATCCTTAGAACGGGGAAAGGCTGGTTTTCCTAGTGTTCTGCTAATAGCATCAGAGAACGAAGGCTATTCCGTGGATCCATTGGCATCGGGGGGTTTTCTCCTAAAGGAAAAGGGGTTAATGCTGCCATTGGAGGAGCCTGCAGCAGCGAGAGGAAAAGATCTTCCCTGTCGAGTGTCGTGTCGGCATACCTGTGCTGACACGGCTAACCAAGAGAAAAATGGAATCTTCGTGTCAAAAACCAATAGTAAAAGCAGCTCGCCCCCGTTGGGACCCGGCGGAGGCAGGTGGGCGCCTGGCCTCACCTGGAACCCAGCCCGGCCAGGCCAGGCCCAGAGCTGTGGAGTAAGATCCACAAGCTCTCTCTCTCCTTAGAGCATGAGGGCTGGCCTTTGATGAGCTGTCAGCGACCACCACATGCAGGAGTCGAGACCGGAGGGTCCTGGTGGGGAAAGGGACCTGGGCAGGATGCTGGATGTTGTCTGCTGCCGGGAAGAGAGGGGGTGAGTAGAAGAGAGGGGGTTGGAGTGAATTAGGGATGCAACCCCATTGTGGACTACTGACGGTCACTTGATCATTCTGTGCCTGAGTCTCCTCATCTGTACCATGCGGGCAGTGCGTCTTACTTCCTGGGGCTGTCTCGGGCTCGCTGAGAGCCTCTGCAGAGGAGTATGAGGAGCACAGGGGGCCGCTCTCCGGGTGGCTGCAGGGCCGAAGGCAGTGTCTCCCTGTGGACTCTGACGACTCCACAGAGAGAAAACCAAACATCTGGAAATGTGGAGGTCCAGCAGTGCCCCGATGAGTATCAAACCTATCCGTTCGTGCCAGGTGGGACTTTCACTCGACAACTTCTGAAAAACCATCAAGGTTGGCTCACATTTTATCATGGCAGCATGTTGCTTCAGCGGCAGTGTCTGGGGACCAGGCCATTAAACCCACTCTCTTAAACAGAGAAGACAGTCAGGCAGGGTCTCTAGGAGAGCAGACTCAGCACCTCTGTCCCTCTGCCTCTGTCTCTGTGGGGCAAAGGGTCCGTGCACCACGGCTTCCAAGAAAGAGGCTTTGTTCCCTTCCACTGAGTGACAACACACTTCCTAGTCCTTCCATCGATGGCTTGAAAGGGAATCTCTACCTGTACTTCCTTAACCAGGGCTTGCAGCAGGTACACCTGCCAACTGAATCTGGAATTTAGAAGCTTGGATCTCAGTGGGGTCCAACCCTGGACAGTGGAGGGGTAAGAATGACTGTGTATATCCTAGATAATGACTTTCTAATTTTTTTTCCACAAGGACTTGGTAGTTGCTATAAAGTTGTTGTTTTTTTTAAATCTACCATAGAGTTTTACACATAAACTGTGTTTTAAAAAAAATGTTTTATTATGTTTTAGTTCTCTTAATAGCCTTAGTCCTGGACTCAGTCTGACAATGACTTTTCCCACGGTAGCGGTCCTTGCTTGCTCTCACTCTTATCTGTGGTGGGCAGCTGGCGGGAGGGAGGGGAAAAAGCAGCTGTGAGCAGCCCACGCAGCAGTCCGTGGTCCTGCAGTCCGTGGTCCCGTAGTC
>NW_022103914.1:3214082-3215379 GCF_000313985.2 Echinops telfairi
GGGGAGGTGTGCGGGGAGGTGCGAGCAGCACTCGGGCTGTTGGCATGGAGAGATGCGGCAGCGTTCAGAGCAAGGGCTTGGCTCAGCGGCCCACCCGGATCACTGGGCATCTCACTTCGCCCCTTTTCCTTCCTGGATCAGTTACTTTACGTCCGAGCAAAATTACTGAATCCACCCTGTCCGTGCTAGTGGTTGGCGGCCGTGGGCTGTGGGGAACCTCGTTTGTAAATGGTGGGGTCACTAGAATTGATAAGTAAGAGTTGGGTGTCATCAGCGAACACTCTTGGCAGGTTTCACAATGAGTTCTTTCCAGAACTCTGAGCAGAGATTGTGCTAGAAATAAATGTCTGGAACAAAAGCAGTGAAGAGACCAACATGGGTGGGACTGAGGGGGCAGGTGCTTCTGGAGCTGGGGCCTGGCTGGATCTGCAGCTCCCTTTGCCCGTGCGTGCGACACTATGCGGCCCAGCACAGGAGGCGGCTTCAAAAGTGCACAGGAACGCGCCTGTCTCTCTCAGGTCCTTTTTTCCACACACTTTGGGAGCCCCGGCCTCGGTCATCTGTGGCCGTAGGATGGGTCGTTGCCGTTAGCTGCCAGTGAGTCGAAGCTGGCTCATGGGGACCCCACGTGTGACAAGTCAAACCATTCCTGATGCCTCTGGGCAGCAGGTCACTAGGCCTGCCTCCCACAGCACCTCTTGGTAGGTTCGAACCACTACCCTTTCCACTAGTAGTAGAATGTTTAGCTGTTTGTAGCACCATGACACCTGATTGAAAAGGCCAGTGTGGCAGAGGAATGGGTGGCTGGGACCTGTTGTTGTTGTTTTTAATCATTTTATTGTGGCTCATACAACTCTTATCACAAGCCATACATACATCCATTGTGTAAAGCATACTTATACATTCGTTGCCCTCGTCATTCTCAAAATTCACTTTCTGCTTGGATTCCTGGAATCAGCTCCTCATTTTCCTTTTTCCCCTCCTCCTGCCTTCCCGCTCCCCCTTCCCTCATGAACGCTTAATAATTTATAAATTATTATTTTATCTTATCTTGCACTGCCCAGCGTCTCCCTTCAGCCACTTTTCTGTTGCCCATCCCCAGAGAGGAGGTTATATGTAGATCCTTGTGATCAGTTTTCCCTTTCTACCCCTGCTTCCCTCCCAGTATCACCACTCTCACCGCTGGTCCTGAGGGGCTCATCTCTCCTGGATTCCGTGTGTTTCCATTTCCCATCTGTACCGCTGTGCATCCTCTGGTCTAACCAGGTCTGCAAGGTAGAATTGGGATCATGATAGT
>NW_022103914.1:3216295-3217497 GCF_000313985.2 Echinops telfairi
TCTTATCTAGGTGGACCTGCAGAGATAATAATATGTGCATAAAACTGGGGATGGCTTTGACAGCACCATAGTGGCACATAAGACCATGGTGACGACGGCAGCAGCACTGACAAGCTAACAAACAAAAAAGCCACTGACATACAAAATTTAAAAGAAGCGAGAAAAAGAAAAAACAAAACAAAAAGACAGAAAAAAAGAAGGGGAAAAAAGCCTGTTAGTTGTTCAAGGTCTGTTTGTTGACCTTTAGGAGTGTTTTCCGGACGAGTCTGATGGGGTGCCACGTACTCCCTCTGGACCTCCTTGCTCTGCTTCCCCCGCCGCTCCATCGCACACCCCCAGTGTTTTGCCTCAGTGTGGTGGGGTCAGCTCAGTCGCACATCCCACACTGTGTCTCCGGTGCTGTCCCGTGTAAGGCCATGGGTCAGTGCAGGATGTCGCATCTCGCATTGGGGCCGGCTATATGGTCCTCTCTGTACATTGGGCCCTCTGGGCTGGGCTAATGTCCTCTGGGCTTGGTGGGCCCAGGTGTGCTCCGCTCCATTCTTCCTCCTTCCTTTGCTTCAGCTTCCTTCTGGGTGTGCTGTGGTAGGTCAGTTCCTTTATCACACCAGATGATCTATTTCCATTTTCTGTGGTACTCCCTTCCATGGTGGGGGTCGGGCTGATTCTGGTTAGGGCCGGCGTATGGTCCAGTCTCTTTTATGGGTTGGGACCTGTTTTGTTTTTTTTAATCTCGAGCCTAGATTGGAAATTCTTGCTAGAGTCCTATTGCAATTCGTGCCACTTCCTCAGTGCTGATGGTGACAGCCAACTCCCAACGTGACAGGCGGATAATGAGGATTAACATAAGGGTGTGCAGCACTTAGGTGGGGTGCCCTGATGGCCAAAGTTCTAGCATTTGACCGTGCTTGGCACCCAGCAACCACTCAGTGGGAGAAAGGGGTGACCATCTGCTTCCATAACGATTCCGGCCCTGGAAACCCTTTGGGGCAGGAGAGATGATGATCCCTACTGCTAGAAAGCACGACTTTGTCTGAGAAGCAACTTTGAATGTCCGCCAGGACCGGACATCAGGGAGGACGTGGCTCTTGACGCAGAGCCTCTTCGAAGGAGCAGGCACCAGCCCCTGCCCTAATATGTAGCTCTTCTTGTCCAAAGAGACTGCCAGACGAGGGAGATCTGTATGCAGGTGTTCATGCACC
>NW_022103914.1:3225580-3226881 GCF_000313985.2 Echinops telfairi
TGAAATATATATGCTGAAAATACATGAACAGAAGTGAACATGCAGGTTGCCAGCTCTCCAGAAGGCCCGCTGTGCCCTCCCTGGTCAGAGGTACCACTCCCATGACATTCAGAATCATAATAGCCGTTCCTTTTATTTTACCTCTTCTTTGGTGTCCCTAAGTAAGACAGGTTTAATGTGCCTGTTTTTGAATTTAATATAAATAGGATAATACTGTATAAATTATTTTGTGTCATCTATTGCCTAGCATTCTGCTTATGGGATTCCTTCATGCCTCTGTGTGCAATTGTTGATTCATTTTCCTTGCTGCGTACGGAATGCTCCATGGTGAAGCTATAGCACTATCCACGTGTCCGTGTTGGACCTTGGGATTGTGATGAACAGCGCTGGTGTGAGTGTTCACGTATCGTCCCACTGTGCATGTGGTTCCTGAGGCTTTTTCAGAGTGTAAAGCTGGGAGAGAAATTGCTACGCGATGGCCCATGTGTGTGTATCTGCAGCTGTAGTGAGCTATGACTCACAGTGGCTGCCCCTAGATTGATACTTCCCCAGCGTAGATGAGCTTTTGACTGCTCTGCAGCCTCAGCCACGCTTGGCATTGTCAGGTGTTAATGCCTTTGCAGATCCGGTGCGGATATGGCGATAGCTGTTTATCATTTTAATTCGTATTTCCCTGACCACTAATGAGGGTGGCCTCCTTTCACATCTGTCTTGGGCATGTGGATGTCCTCTTGTACAGTGTCCGGGTTCAAGTCTTGTGCCTAGTAGGTGCTCTTTTCTTCTTTAAAATCCATTTTCAGCACTTCTTTGGCCATTCTAAATTAGCTTCACCTGTTACAAATATCTGCTCTCCCTCTCCGGCTAGTCTTTTCACTCTTTATTGTGGCTTGATAAACATAATTTAACATTTTGAATACATAGTGAAGGGTTCTGTGATGTGATACATGTTTGGGATTTTAAAATACAATCTCCATTGATTTCTCCACAGAATAGTACACCACCATGCAAAGGTAGAAGGCTGGCTTCTGTCAACCACTATGACCACCTCTAATTAAGTGAAGGAATCAGAACTAGATGACTTTTTAGAACATGTGCCTGTTTGTGGCCCTTTACCTTACATGTTCACAGGAAATAGAGTTGAAGCCATGAAAGGTTGAAGCGAAAAAATGTATCTGATGAACATACTGGGTTTGGAGCCCAGCTGTCTGACAACACAGACCAACGGCCTAGAGAAAAGCCTTTGCAGAACCAAAATAAGCCTCTGTGCTCCCAGGGAACCCCCTTGAGCCCTGACTTCCCAT
>NW_022103914.1:3227198-3228736 GCF_000313985.2 Echinops telfairi
GTGAAGACATCCCCACACTGTGATTGTTAGTTGTGTTGACTTTCGTAGTGAAGAACAAAAGGGTAGATTACGTTCAGTCAGAAGTTAGGGATGGCCAGAGCGCCATTACGTTCAGTCAGAAGTTAGGGATGGCCAGAGCGCCATTACGTTCAGTCAGAAGTTAGGGATGGCCGGAGCGTCACAGGAACGAGGAGAAGCAAATATGGGGGGTTACCTTTAGTTTCCCAGGACGTGTGCTCATCCGGACAGGCACATCCTCAGGGCCGCTGGAGCACCCACGCTGCATTGACCATGGCTTCCTTTGGACGAGTGAGTTGTAAAGGTTGCACTCAACGTTCCTCGGCCCCAGCAATTGACCGCCAAAGACTAGGAGTCCATTCACTCCTGGACACTGACTGAGCAGCCAGTCCCAGCTCATGTGGCCAGGCAAGAAGCCTGCTAACTAGTCTCCACATGTTCACGCTTCCCAAACTCACTGCCATTGAGTTGACTCCAACTCATAGCCGCAAACTCCTCTGGGTTTCTGAGACTTGTAGGGCAGTAGAATGCCTCATTTCCCCCCCACAGAGTGTCTGGTGATTTCAAACTGCAGACCTTGCAGTTAGCAGCCCAAGGCGTAATGCACTACAACCCACTCCCATCGCATTCAGGATCACCTCCTGATTTCTTCTCCACTCTGCAGCCAAGCTCCTCCATTGCTGCCCTTGGCTCACAGGGTCAATGCTAAGCTCCTCAGCACACCCTGTGAGAGCTGCAGGGTCCAGCCCTTGTCATTCCTCCAGCATCACTGGAACCACTCTTAATCCTCTTTCCCTCCCTGCAGCCACTCTGGTCCTCCTGGAATGTGTTATGTTTCTTCTCAACACTGGGCCTTTGGATATGCTTGCTCCTTGGCTCAGGAAATTGTTTCTCCCCCCTCCCCAAATAGCTCGGTCCACCCACCTCTTTTCTTTCAGATCTTAGCCTATCCTGCCTCGGTCTCCTCCCCAGCTCCTATGTATCACAGAACCTGGACTGTCGTTCCTTGGCGCGCGATCCCCGTTGGTAATCGTGTAAGTAAGCACTTGGGCCACTCTGTGATTGCCTCCTCCAGCAGACATTCAGGACAGAGACATGTGCTTGTGTTTGTATCTCCGTTGTCTCCCAGCATCAAAAAAGCCACTGACTTGTCCAAGGTATTCAGAAAATATTTGCTAAATGAGGACAGTGTGTTTTTTGAGCACCTACTAGATGCCAGGCAGTGTCCCACATCTGGGCGGTGTAGTAGTGGAACAAAGCAGATCAGCGCCAACCCTGATGCAAGCTACAGAGGAGCCAGGAAACCAAAGATAAAGCCACGTGGTGGCATGACTGTGACTACTGCCAGACACTTCCAGTGGGAAAGCCTGCTTGTCCTCCGTGTCTGCACCAGAGAGATCACTCCTTGCTTTTTCTCTCAGACTGTAGTCTGGGTTGACCTCCTTCATTCGGGCAGGAAACAGCGCTTTCCAAGTATCTGGACCCTTGCCCGTGTCTCTTATCTTTCCCACGGACACCAG
>NW_022103914.1:3230330-3233241 GCF_000313985.2 Echinops telfairi
CCCTTGATAGCCCAGCTGGCTCCTTTTCTAACGGCCCCACTAACAGCTTCCCATCTCAGCCACCTGGGCCCATCTTCATTCTCAGTCGTCTTCCTGAGACAGCTTTTCGTGGCGGAGCTGTGTTGACTGCACGTTTCTCAGCCTGACTGGGTGGTTTTCTCTACTGGATGAAGTCTTCCCGGGAGCTTCAAGAGGAGAAGCATGCTTTCCCCACCCCCCAACCCTCCATTTTACCTTTTCTAACACCTAGATCTTCCTGCTAAGCAGGCCCCTCCCTGCCGGTCCTCCCTCCCCCATGGGCCCCCAGCTGCCTTCAAAACTCTCCTCTAAGAAATGTGCTCTGGTGGCTGTGCCACCCTCTCCCCAGACTCCTATGCCCTGCAGCCCTGAGCTCCTTGGTCTGCCTGCCCGTCCTGCCGGGCTGTGTCCCCCAAAGGAGTCCTCTTTCAGGTGGCTCAGTTCCTGAGCTTGGGACCCATCTGTATCATTAGAATGAGCACTAGTGCCTCCCTGAGCAGTCTGCTAGCCGGGTCTTCTCCCAGTTTGCTGTTTCCCGGTGGTCCCCGCTGCCACGGACCGTGAAGCATGCGCTCAGAGCACTCAGCGCCTATGTGGGGGCGATGCGCTCTATGTCTGTGTCCTGTGTCTCTGTCCCTGACTGTAGCTCCCCGAGGTTCCACGAGAAGTGTGCGTCTCTGTGGTTTGGGCGGCAGGCATATGTAGGTCAGATGTTTCCACGGACCATCTGCTCAGTCTGTGGTAGGGCGTGTGCTCCGAACGCTCCTGGCCGCATCTGGTGCAGTGAAGGGTCTCCCCAAGCGGGAGCCTGGGGTGCCATTTCTTTCCTACCCGTTTGCGGGCTTCCTGTTCCCACTCAATACAAAAGGCTGATTTTTCTATTAGCCAAAAAAAAAGGAAAAGAAAAATATGCGTGTGTATGTGTGTGCACATGTGCATTTGTGCTTATGTATGTAGCTATACCCAAACCAAACCCGTGCCCGTGGTGTCTGTGTGGACTCATAGCAACCCGACCAAACAGAGTAGAGCTGTCCCGTCGGGGCCCCAAGCCTGTAGGTGACATTCTGGAAGCCAAGCGACCCATCGTCCTCCCACGGAGCTCCTGGTGGGGTGACACTGCCAGCCTCTCAATTAGCAGCCACGCACTTACCCATTGGGCTCACTGTATGCATGTGTACATGTGTAGTATATATACCCACTGGTGTATATATATATGTCATATACACCCACTGGGCACCAGGACTCTTGGTACGCATATCTACATACACGTGCACAGTCCTCTATGTACGGAAGGAGGAAATTGACCAAAATCCAAATAGTGGTTATTTTGGAGTGGTAGCTTTTTCCAATATCTCTAGAAGAAAATATTCACTTTGGGACAAAAAAATCCTAACGTTGGTTTTGAAAGGACCAGAAGGGACAAGCTGACCCGACGGCTGCTGAGGTCAGTGTTGTGTGTGAATTAAGGGCCCGGGGACAAGCAGGTGGCTGTAGGGAGCAGGATGGGCCCCTTCCCAGCAATTGAAGCGTAGTGAAAGTCACCAGAGAGGGTTTGGGCAGACTCGAAGGATGGACCAGGGATGAGAGCTGCGAAACTGGCCAGTGGGTTGGTTTGGAAAGGACGGGCCTTGAAATGAAGGAAAGAGAAGGGGAGTCCTGCATGTGTGGGATGTTGTGTTAGTCTGGGTAGACCAGAGAAACAAATCCATGGACACATGTGTATAAGGGAGAGGTTTATATACAAGAGCAATGGAGCATTGAGAAAACATCCCAGCCCAGTCCAGATCAAGTCCATAAATCTGACATTAGCCCGTATGTCTGACAGCAATCCATAAAGTCCTCTTCAGACTCACGAAACACATGCAATGACGCTGAATGCAGGATGATCACAGGCCAGTGGGTAGAACGTCTTTGGATCCAGGGGCATTGTAAGCATCTCAGCGCTGGCGGGGGTCTCTACGTGGCTTCTCCAGCTTCAGAGGTCTTGTCAGCTGCCATGTCTCCCAAGGAAGTCAGCAGAGAGAGACGTGTCTCCTGCCTTCCAAGGAGGTAGTACCAGATTTCCCAAAATTCTTAGGAGAAGGCCATGCCCACACAGAAATCTCATCGTCTGTCTCCAGATTGACAGCCTGGACTCCACCCTTACGCTCTTAATCCTTAAAGTGACACCAGATTAGGTGACTACCACAGGTGTTCCCCAACACTTGACTGTTTCAGAGAGGTGTGGGCAAGGACAGAGAAATTCCCAGTCTTCCATAGGCCCGTGAGAGCCAGCTTCGAAGATACTCCCACATTGGTGAAGAGATTCTGTGGAGAGCTGTGAGGCAGAGAAGAAGCAGGCCTGTCTGGAGTTGGGCTAAGCCTCCTGACAGCTCCTGGGCAGGGGACCCTGAAGCAGGGTTAGGGCTCTCTGAGGGCACATGGGGGGAGCAGCTCCCACTGCACGGGCAGCAAGGTTTCAAGCCAGAGGCACGCCACGGTTAGGCTAAGGCACACTCTCCCCTACACACCCTTCCCTCCCCACAGCCTAAGGTCAGAGGGGAACATTCTCTGATAAAATTCTTGGTGAAAGAGGATTTTGAGAAATCTTGCTGAACTTGGTGGGTGGGTGGGGGCACGACATGAAACAGGGATTTCCCAGGCTGTTTCTCTCATGTTGCTGGTATCACCACTCTCTGGGGGATCACTGAGTGGAGAGGAAAGAAACGCAGGGAGCTGACGTCTTTCTCTGGCTTTGCCTTCCTGGGATGAGGGTCTGGGGGTGGGGGTCGGGTGGGGGTGACCCTGGGAGGGACTTCTCATACAATCAAGCAGGATAAGGAGGCCCCAAAGGGATGGGATAACCCCCCCACCCTTACACACACACACACACACACACACACACACACACACA
>NW_022103914.1:3233384-3240217 GCF_000313985.2 Echinops telfairi
GCTCCCCCGGTGGTTTTGCCACCTGTATCTCTGTTCGAAATGCCGATGGCTATGCCAGTTTGGGCTGGTTTGAAACTTGAGGCAGAGGGGGAAAGGTTCCGCGAAGCCTTTAGCAGGGCATTGGCGGAGTTCCCCGTGTTTCCTGGGTGAGCGCAGAGAGAGCATGTGAGGTCTCCCCCAGCTAGTGACACCATTGGGTAGGGGACAGACAGGGACCTCCTGGAAAGCACCAACAATGGTGCCTGCAAGAAATCCGCCCAGAGCACAAAGTCCTGCCACACCGACTGCCCTCTGACTGGACTCCTCGTGCGGGCCTGGCGTGGTGAGCCTGCTCCCCACTCGGTCCGCACAGCTCTGTAAGGTAAGTGTCCTTGTCCCCGTTGTGCAGAGGAAGCAAATGTTGCTTCTAGAGCCTCTCTCGCTCACCTCAGGTCACACAACAAGCGAGTGGCCAAGATTTGGTCCAAGGTGTTCCTGATGCCCGGTCCGCACACCGACCCGACCCTCCGAGGCCGTGAGAGAACCCAGTTGGTTGCTTTTGTAAGCTATGGATTTGAGTGAGGAGCTGCGCTCTGGCGTCAGCTTTCCCTGTAAGTGCCCACTAGGTCGGACCGCTGTGCCAGCGTGGTCTCAGCATTTTAAGAAGCAGGTGTCGATGTGAAGAAGCAGGTTGGTTTATTGCACAGGGCCCTCACAGGTCACCCCATCGTCGAGCAGATCCACAGGGACACAGAGACCTCACAGCTTGAGGTTTACAAGAAGATAGGAAAGTTTCTGTAGGAAAAAAGTAATAAAATGCTTTCCTATCATTATATAATGACCCGAAACACATAAGACAGGTCCTTCAGGATGATGAGCTTCTTGAAAAATGTGAGGGGTGCTTTCCAAAACATGCACACCTACGGGCTGCTTAGCAAGTGGAGTCTCCTGCCCCAGAGTGTCCTTAGCCCAGTGGCGGAGGACAGCGCGGGTGTCCACACATGCCATGGTTCCCATCTCCCCTCCTCCGTCTGCTCGTTGTGAGACCCAGGCAGGGACCTCTCAGTGCTTCCTTCTGCAAAAGAGGGGTAATGGTGTTGCCCACTCCACAAGGTTGTGACTTCAGGGTACAGGAAGCCAGGCTGCCAGAGGCCGGCCCTTTGCCTGGCACGTGGTCAGCGCTCGAGCCGCAGTACCCATTCACAATCATCATGAATGAAAGGGTCTGTGAAGTTGTTCTTCAGGAATTCCAATAGCTGCACAAAGGGCAGAATGCCCAATTAAGCATCAATGGAACTATTCAGCTCTGCCACCGAAGTAAATCCTACAGACCTGAGACCACTCCTCTAAAGCAAACTGTCAATGACAGGGAATTATGATGGGCAGGGCTAGCTCATGGGGACAGACCATACCACCTCCCCTCTTAACGTGATATTATACAAACAAAGACGTGGCTTAAAGTTCTTAAGTCCCTTTGGCCCTGGTCAAGGTGAGCTCAGTAGACACACCCGTGCCTTCCCCGTCAGGCACAGCGCCTGGCGTGCTTTAAACTCCCATTTCTTTCTCAATCCTGAGTGTCTTCAACCTTCCTCACGGCTCAAGGCAACAACTGTTTCCATGTAGCAACGTTGACCTGTCTTCTCTCACTTCATGCTCAGTTTGGGCCCGCGGGAGTTGTCACTAAGAGAGGTCAGACTAGGGAGCCTTTTCCATCCTAGGGCTGAGCCTCGGCCAAGTGTGAGCTCACACTCTTTAGTTTGTCCTCGGGGCTTCTCAGTAGTTCAAACTAGCTCAGTCACAGCTGATGGAAGAATTAGACCAGACTCAAATTCCCTTAATTTGAGTGAATCAGAGCAGTAATGGGAATAATAAAAATGACAAGTCAAAGCCCTGGGATGGGAGACTTGGAAGAGGTGTATGTAGTGAGTCCTTTTCGGGGCCCGCCGCAGGGGATTGGATTCTCTCCAGGACTGTGAGGAGTGACACGTAGCCAAAGGGGTACAAGATATCTGGTTGCTGTGCAACGCACATCTTCTCAGGGAGGGAGCTGCCAGGGCTCACATGGAGTTGACCAGCAATTTCCCCCATTCCTGCAATTGCTCTGGTTTATGCACATTTTACACATTCTGGTCCTCTCTGATTTCACTTTGTTAGCCGTAACTAAGCCAGGAAGAACTGGTTCGCAGTATTGTTTATCCTGAACTTTCCTCTTGGCTGAGAGCCATTGCCTTTTAGAATATTTAACACCCGCAAGGGCTCCACAAGTTCACTTTCTTCAAGAGGCTATTTTTCTTGAAGAAACCCTGATTTTGTTATTTCAGACAGCCCGGTAGAGATATGGTGCAAGCCACATGAGAATACGAAGGGGGGCCCCAGCCTGGCACCTCTATTCACTCACTCTCACGCGGCACCTCCCTCCCTCAGGCAGCCTGGCAGACTGTGCCAAGCAAAGCCTCTCCTTGGGAAAATTAGGTTTCCAAACATCATGGATTTTTGCCAACACCAGAAATTACTCATTTACAATCCATGATGGCCAAGAATCTACCAGAAATGGGTCGAGTGTCTCAGTTACTCTCTCCCAGTTGAGTACGGGGGCAGGGCTCAGTGTGGGGCGTAATAACCCTGAAAGAATTTGCATGAGAAAACAAAATGACATGAACGACTGGTGTGAAACAAACACAAGCGATCCTTGCCACTAGAGCCCTGTGCGTGTTTATATTGCTCGGGCTCCACTCCTGCTGCGGACCCATCTGGACACCACCGCAGGGCCGGTGCACGGGCCGAAGGCAAGGGAGAGCCCCTGGGGTCTGAGTTCTCTGCCAGGCGGGCACAGTGGCCACTAAGTGATCCTCTTCCGGATCCCAGGACCTGGTTGGCCTCTTCCGAACCTTCCGACAAAGGGTGGCCCTGTGTGACACCCTGCTGTCTCTGCGTCCTCTTCTAAGGAAAACAGTTGCTGGGCTGTGCGCTGGGTGCTTAGAGCTGCAGCAGGTTGCACTGACGCTTTCACTGTTTGCTCTAAAGGGCGATGGGATCTCTTGCAGATTACTGCAAAGTCCATGTGCAAATCACAGAGCCCCGGCCCTTTTCTTAACAGGATGGCAACCTTGCTCCTCGGTGGCACCTGGGACCTGGAGATCCTTTCTCCACTTACGTTTAGTGCGCATCCTGGGACTTGTCCCTGCAGCTCTCCAGCTTAGCCATACCGTCGTTGGGACCTCCCACCTGGACTCCCATCACCCACCTCTCTTGAGACCACTCTGGCAGGGCTGGTGTGGGGTGCAGCCTTTGCTCAGGGGGCAGCCTGTTCCCAGCCAACTCTGCCGCCTGGGCCATGGGCTCACCCCTCCGGGCTCCTCCCTGCTTCTCGACTGGGTGCAATTCAAGGTTGCTGAGCTTCTCGCCAAAGTCTAAAATGATGGGACGGTCGGTAGGGATCTGGGAAAGGCCCTGGTGGCCCAGAGGACTGCCCCCAGCCCCCACTCTGGACACCAGGACCCCCAGGCACTCACTGCCCTCAGGGTCTGCAGGGTGCACGGACAGGTCAGTCGGAGGAAAACGCTCGTCCCTGGAGTTGGGTTCCAGGCTGAGCATTTCTGTTGTCAGTGGCCCCCACTCTGGAAAACAGATGAACAAACAGACAAACAAAACCATCATTCTGATCCACCCAGCCTCCGGCCTCACAAGGAAGGGGGTGGGGGAGAGAAGAAGGAAGGGGTGGCTTATGGCAGAAGAGAGGAGATTGGCCTTAGCCTGTCCCCAAACACAGGCGGCAGCCACCTGCCCACCAGACACTGTTAGCTGCAACCGACTCACATTTTGTCATGTTTTCCTAACTCCTCCCTCTCCTGTTCCCTCCTGAGGCCTCTGGGTTCAAAGAACACCCTGCTGACACCCCCATTTACTTTAAAAAAACAACAACGCCATCCATTGTCTCATGGGGGAGGGCCGTGGGAAATGAACTGAGGGTGAGATAAATAAAACAAGAGTAGCCATATGTTGATCATTGTGACACCAAGTCATGGGGGCACAGGCCTTTGTTATACACCACTCTCTCCACTTTTGTATCTGTTTGAAACTTTTCATAATAAAACGTTTAAAAAAAGCCCTCCAGCCTCTAAGACATCCAAGACAGCCCCACCCCTGCACAGCTTCCTGGGAGCCTCAGACCAAGGACCGAGGCCGAGATGGTTCTGCTCCATATACAGGAGTTCATTTTCTAACTTTTTTTAAGCCTCACTGCTTTATTTTCCATAGACGAACCTCGTTTCTAAGAGGTCCCAAGGTTGTGCTTCCTTCCCTGGCGGGGAAGGGTGGGAGGGGAGGGGAGGGTCTTTAAAATTCTGAAAGTTTACACTTCCGTGTATCTCACAGTTTTCTGGTGAGGGTCTGACTTGTTCAGTGTTCTGAACTTTGCAGAGGAAACCAGCTCTGTTTCGATGAAAAAGAATGTCATTCTCTGGAATTGTACCTGGCTCAGGAAAGGACTGTCTTTGTACTTGAATTTAAACCCAATGGCGAACCTTACCACGGGCATTTGCATGACTGAGAACCGCAGCTGTCTTTTTCCGTGTCACTTTCTCTAATGTGTTCTAATAAAATGGTTCTAAAGCAGGCTTCCGATATACAGTGATTTATAAACACCTGTCCTGTTGAGCACCAGCCCCACAATGTTCTGTGGAGAAGCCACCCTGCTCCACCCCACTTTAGAAAGATCTGACTGGCTGGGGGCAGATGGAATGAGCGGGCATCTAGCTAATGGTGGCACCACTGCAGTGGAGTCACTAATGAGCATCATACTGACCTGGTTGCCTAGCAGCAGAATTTGTCTTCCAGAATAAAGACCCTAGGTGGTAGATGAGTGTGGGGGTGTGAGGGGGCTGAGAACCGGAGTAGAAGCCATTCTACCAAATGGGGAGGGAAAGAGGCATGCAGCTGAACAGAAACGTGACATCTCCATGCATTCAGTTTAACAGCAGGGCTCAGCAGGTTCAAATGGAAATCAATTTGACGGTTTGATTTACAGAATAACACTTATGATATCAATCCAGAGCAAGTGGCAAATCTCCTGAGGCAAACTGGAAGCAAGGGTTAAAAAACACCATACATTCCCCAAAGTAGATATTAAAGAAACAACCTTTACCCCATACGTATCCCCATTCAGTGGAGACTAGGGTACAACCACTTGCTAATAGCAAACGAAAGCCAATTCTTTACATGGAGGCATCACTAGACACCTCATGACTTGAGGATTCTATAAAGGGGGCGGCAGGTGGAACCAGAAAAGAGGGCTTCCACATACCGACTACCTTCTTAAACCAGCTCCTGTCAACACACTTCATAGACTGACTCTACTTTGAGCCGTACAGCTATCTTGAGAAAGACAGATAGACAGACAGTGCTGTCTGGCCTAAGTCAAGAGAAGCTGAAGAATTTGTTCCAAGCTAGAAAATGGCAGCTCTGTGGTTCAAATTTCCGGTCCCATCCCCACACCCTGTTCTCCTGACTGATATCCTAAGTCCCCAGCCTGGGCTCTCACTTTGTCCACCTGCTCAGAACCAGTGCCCTGTGCTCCCTGAGCTGACTGGAGCAGCCCACCTGGCCAGGTGCCGGGCCATCGGCCTCCCTGTGACTGACTTGGCTGGGTAGATGACAGGCTGATAGGCCCAAGATAACCATTTGGTTTTTGTGGGGGATTTGTTCATGCAGAAGATAAGCCTACAAGTGCTGGCATTCTGAACTAGGAGGTAGGGATCCAGTGGTGATTAGATACAGACCCAGGAGAGGAGGCAGACATGAGCGGAGTAACACGTGAATAACTATGTAATTACACTTTGGAAAAGATTTGGGAGATCCTTAACATCCGCGGGTCGAAGGAAGACCTAGGCACGCTACGCAGTTTGTTCAAGACCACAGAGCAAGTGGGGGGCAGGTGAGACTATCAAGCCTAAAGAGTGGGGTTTGCAAAGATAACAGTAGAGTACACTAAATCCCCATGGAAGGCACTTTCCTGAGCCCTGTGTGCGCACACAGCCCAGAGTTGGGAGCAGGACTCGCGACAGTGAGCACCAGACATCGCCACATCACTGCCTGCCCAGGCTGCTTAGGAGCAGTTTGGCTTTTTAGTCCGAGCTCATTCTGTTCTGATCTCTCAGGCTCATTCACTCACTAATTCAGCAACTATCATTGAGGGCCTACTACGTGCCAAGGAGCCGTGGTAGCAGAATGGTATGTGTTGGGCTGCTGACCAGTTCAAAACCACCGACTGCTCTGCGGGAGCAGGATGGGGCTTTCTACTCCCGTAAAGAGTTACAGGATCAGAAACCCACAGGGGCCGTTCTACGCTGTCCTAGGGGTTGTGAATCAGGGTAGACTCAATGGCAGTGAGTTAGCGGTGCCAAGCACAGTCCTCCAAGCTGGCGACACAGCAGTGGACTGCCCTTAAGAAGCTCACGCTAGGTGGTGTAGATACACAATTAGCCAAACCAACCAGGGAGTCGCAGCGTATTGGAAGAGGATGAATGCTGAAAAGGAGAATGAGCCAAGAGAGGGCCGTAGGAAGTGTAGGGGTGCCCTTCTAAATTGGATGGTTGGGGAAAGGACCTCCCAGAGAAGCAAACAAGCTAGTGTGTAGAGAGTTGGCGATAAACAATGTCTGAGAAGTCCAGAGAGAGCGTTTAACATGTGACTTGGCCCAGCTCTGAAGAGCCAGTGGCATCGTGTGATTTGAAAAATCCCATGGCCTTCTTAAAGCCCTTTCCCCCAAAATAACGATTTCTCAGCAGCAGGTCCGAGTGCCCAAATTCAGTCTTTATTTCCCCATTGGCCTAAAGTGATTGAAACTGGAGAGCACC
>NW_022103914.1:3241076-3260774 GCF_000313985.2 Echinops telfairi
GTCGTTCTTACATTTTGCAGATCAGGACACGGAGGCACCAAAGAGATTCTGGGGACTCCCATTGGGTCATCGAGGATGAGAAGCCCAGTGGCCTTCCCTCTCGTCCGGTGTTCTTGTTCTGTTCGCTCCCGTCACGGGAGTAGCTGTGCCTTTCTCCTGGGCCAGCGACCCGAATTCAGGAACATCCCCGCACCTACCGCTGCTCTTTGCCTTTCCTTACGTTCCAACACCCACTTGCTTGTGGGCCTTATCTGTGAGCATGATTCACTGTGGTCAGCACGGGGCCCTGTGTGAGTTTCGTCCCTCCTCTTTCTTTCCCACCACCAGACACTGCAGAGCAAATGCTAATCCATTTAATACTAGCTACAACTCTGCGTCATGAAAGCAGATCTGGGGGAAAGCATGCTGCAAAGGCAAACAGCGAGGGCCTTTGGATTCACGGTGCCTGTGCTTCCATGCCATTAGTAGAGATCATCGAAAGCGTACTGTCTCTGAAGCGCGCGGCCAACTAAGAGTAGATTGTCTTCCATGTGATGGCTGGTGAATCATTAAGCACGCAACATGGGGAAACATGGAGAGAAATATGAAATCCTCCTTTTCCGGTATTTGCCCTTCCAGGGCCTTAGCTTTTTTGTCCACTCCTGCTTGAATTCCTTGTGGCTAGAGAGCTGCTGTCCCATTGAATCTTGGAGACAGTGACCTGTGGGTCACCCTGAGCCATCTCCCTTCCGCTTTCACATGCTTCAGCCATGCGGGAGCCCACAGGTGTGATAGATCACTGAGACTGTCCTCCCCTGCTTCCCAGCCCATCATCGTCTTCCCATTCTATCACTGAGAGCATTCTTTCGTGCAGGAGAGCTTTTTCTGCACTGCCAGGGGCCGAACAGGCCACCGTGGTGAGATAGAAGTACCCCTAACTCGGTCTAGGGGAGGAGATGAGCCAGTCACGGTGCGATGTAACAATGATGAGAAATACAACCTTCCTCTAGTTCCTAAAGGTTTCCTCCCCGCTCCCACTACCATGACTCGAATTCGATCTTGCAAGTCTGGCTAGACCAGAGGAGGTACACTGGTACAGATAGGAACTGAAAATACAGGGAATCCAGGATGGATGAGCCCTATAGGACCAGTGGTGTGAGTGGCAAAACAGGGAGGGTAAAGGGAGAATGGGTAGGGAAGAGGGAACCGATTACATGGAACTGTGTGTGACCTCCTCCCTGGGGGACAGACAACCAAAAAGTGGATGAAGGGAGACGTCGGACAGGGCAAGATATGACAAAATACCCATTTATAAACTATCAAGGGCTCATGCGGGAGGGGGGAGCGGGGAGGGAGGGGAAAAATGAGGACCTAATGTCGGGGGTTTAAATGGAGAGAAAATGTTTTGAGAAACGATGTACAAATGCGCTTTACACAATTGACGTGTGTATGGATTTGGATAACAGTTGTATGATCCCCTAATAAAATGTTAAAAAAAAAAAAAGAAGTACCCCTAACTCAAAAAGCAAGCAAACCAGTCTTCCCCATCAAGGGGATTCCAACTCATAGTGCCGTCATGTGTTGCACGCCGTGGGGTTCTCAGTAGGGTAATCAGCATTCAAGAATATGCTGGGGGTAGATTATAATCTAACGTGAGCGTCTCCCCATCTTCATTCTCTATGCTCAATACGTGCTCAAAGATAGGTAATTGACAAGTTCAACATACAGCAGGCATCATTGAGACCAGAAGGCCCGGGGAGAGGGAGTGCTAGGCTGTGGCCCTGAGCACGCACAGGCCTGCCTCAGTAGCCCACGAGTGGGGTGACAAGGGAGTGGTGCGGGATGTAACACCTGTGACCATGGGAAGTTGGGTATATCTGGGTCACAGTGTTTTCATGATGATGAAAGAATCCGTGTGAGCATGAGTTTTTGCTGGAACTTTAGACACTACAGGGTGTTATGAACATGACTGTTCCTTAAACAAACAGACAAACAAACAAAATGCTGCCCACTGCATCACAGGGATGGAGCACCTAAGAAATAGCTGGATTGGGGAAGGCAGGATGGTATGCAGAGTTCAATGTCAGGAATCCATGAGGGGAAAGGTCTCGACTATACTCCCCACTGTGTGGGTGCATCGTCCATAGGTGCCTGTGCACAGGAAACGTGTTGAAGGCCAGTGAGGATGTGCCAGGGACCTTCAAATAAATTCTAAACCCATCCTCAGGAAGAGGAAACAACATTAGAAAGCCAAGAAGGCAGTCAGAAGTCAGTGTGGTGGCCGAGGGGCTCACGGAAGACCACCCACCACACACCATCCTCATATTTCTCCTGGGCCACCTACGTTGGTAGCAGCTTGCACCCCCTCCATAGCTTAAGGAGACTGCTCGGGCTCTGGGCCCACCCTTCCTTAGGGTGGGCTTTGCGCACAGCAACCCCACAGTAGGAGTACAGGGAAGGCATGTAGTTGGTTCTCGGCTCCTCTTTCCTTTGAGCCCTCTTTCCGCCAGCTCTTACACGCCTTCCTTGGGCCTCAGAGAAGTGTCTGAGCACAAGTGCCATTCCCAGGCTTACCAGTGCCCATGCAGGTCCTAGCAGCACGACGCGAGCCAGGCCCAGCCCAGATGGTGCATTGTGGTCCTGGATCGTGAGAGCTTCTGGGAGAATTTAGAAGGTTCAGAAACAACAGTAGTGGCCAAAGAGGTTTCTACATACCTGCCTTTGGGTGTCTGGGTTGGTGGAATGAGGAGCAACATTCTGTTTCTAAGGAATGCTATTGCTTGTCACTGGTGACCTCTCAGTGGGCTTTACCCCTCAAACATAACGTGGACTTTTTCATTTGGGGGTAGCTGTATGGTAGAGGAATGTACCAAGGTAGGTATAGGTGCCAAAACATAGTGGATGTCGAAATAGGCTTTGGCTTCCTTGCGTGGCAGAAGTCTTCAGAGTGACCGCTAAGGAGGACACTAAAGGTGTTGCAAAGGTTCTCAAGGGCTTGCATGGCATCGTGGCCCTAAGAGGAGCACCTACGAGGTGGTTCAAATCATCGGACACAACCCAGCTCCTTCAAAACTAGATGGAAGGTGGCAGTCGCAGTAGGAGGCTTTGAACTTCCTAGGCTCATTTTGTCTTCTTTGGTTTTGACGATGCTGACATAGAGCTTTATTTTGGTGGACTCCTGGGATTTTCTAAACAAAAGCTTGGAAAACCATGACTATGATATAGGCCTCAAAGCTAAGCCCTCACAAGGCATCAAAGTGCTTTGTCCACCCTGTCAGATCACAGCAGCAGGCATGAATCCACCATTAGAGGAAGAGAAACCAACAGTGGTGAGCCCACTGGTCGGTGTTATGGGATCCAAGTGAGGACATTCCGGCTTAAAGGAATAGCCAAAGGTTGTGTGCAGGGCTAGACAAATGCAGAGCATTCTAGAAGCCATCGACCAAACATTTCTGGCTCCCAAGTAGCTAAAGATTCAGACATTCAAGTGAGAAAGTTATCAGTGCACTTAGTCTGATGGCGTTGCAGGGATGATTGCTTAGATCAGTGGTCCCAAAGTGCCATCAGTGGGTGGCAGTGGAAGGATCCAGGTGGGCTGCAGAAACAGATACCTATACTTTATCCTGGATGATGAACAATAATAGTTCATTGCCAAAGGGGTGCTGAGTCTTTTCCTTCTCTGAAAAGGGGGCCATAGGCCAAATGAGGTTGGGAACCTATGGCTTAAGGTATCACTGCTTGTCAGTTTTTCAAGCTGCCCTAGCCCCCAAATATGGCTACTGTACTCAGAAATCTGCTGAGTGATTTGGGGGAGTCTTATGAAATGATGCCTCAGGGGACAGGGGGTGATTTGATTTGAAATAGGATAGCCTCAATAGTCACATCGGCCACATTGGTCTCTCTAGGGAGTGTTGCACATAGAGGGGGGGCTTCGCGGATTGTGCCTAAAGCAGTGTGGTGCTTCAGATAGGGACGGGCCCCTTCAACGCCCAATGCTATAAGAATTCATCTAACCACCACCACCACCCACCATCCGTGTGGGGGTCATGCATCAAAACAAACACGAAACAAGACTGACAGTTGCTAATAATGAGCAAATCTCCAGAAGTGCTGGATGTCCGTAAGGTTCATTCCTTTCTTCATTCAGCCAATATTTATCGCGACCCTACACCAAGCCAGACACCATTCTAGAGAGTGAAAAAACAAACCAGGATGTCTGCTCTCTTGGAGCTTGCATTTCTGTTACAAAGACCCACAGATAAATGTGTGAAGTATCAGATGCTGATGACACGCTGGAGAGAAACATGTGGCAGCGAGGAGACGTAGGAAGTGTGAAACTCACACTCACTGCCGTTGAGTCGATGCCAGCTCGTAAGGGCCCTGTAGGACAAGGTAGAACCACCCCTGGGGGTTCCGAGGCTTTAACTCTGTACAGGAGCAGAGAGCCCCGTCTTTCTCCTGAGGGCAGCTGGGAAAGGAGGACTTCCGTCTCAATGGCTGGTGTAATTAGGGAAACGCTACAGTTATATTAGTCCAGATGGTCTCTGGGGAGATAGTGGAAGACACTGTGAATGCTGGAGCAGAGGAAAGGAGGCCGGAGCACATGTAAAGTTTTAGGAACCTTTCTTTCTTGCCCCCCAAAGAAGCGTGGAGGCGAAGAGATGAACAGTGTTATCTAGGGACAGGTGGGAGCTTCTGGGTAAGAGGGCCTCTTCCCCAACCTTCATGCCTCCGGGAGAGGCAGGTCCTCCAGACTCCTCCGCACGACCTCCACCCAGGGAGGGCCGTCTGGTGTGGCATCAGAAGTGAGTGCCGAGGACCTCACCTATGGTGTGGTCAGACATCCCTCCCGGTTCTCCTGTGGACGTCCTTGAAAATAAAGTTACCATCAAAATACATCATGAGTCTGGGAACAGGGAACTCCTGGAACACAGGATGCATAGATCACCAGAAGCTCTAAAGGACACTCGGTACTGATGATGAAGAGGTGCCTAATGGCTTTCTCGTGTCCTTAACAGGCTTAGAGTAACAATTCTCTATGGTTACCGCCCTAGATTTCCAGAAGACTTCAGGCCCCTCCAGTCTAGTTCTAGAAAGATTCTGCAGCGGGAGAAAGCATGCTTTCTTTTTTTTTTTTTTTGAAAGCATGCTTTCTAACCACACCTGCCTGGGCTCTCACCTCAGTAATCGGTGCAAAGGCAGAGCGAGTACCAGTTCTCCTTATCATGAACAGGACAGGGGTCCTGCTGGGGGCCGTGCCAGAGTCCTAGGATGGTGATTCGTGTAGGGTCCGTGCCTCAGGCACGGTGATAGATCTGGTCAGCCAAGATCCCGGTCCCTGGCAGCACCGAGTCACAATTGTGGTGCACACGGGGCTCCCTCATTTCCTCTTCCAGAACCTTGCTTAAAACTCACTGCCATCGAGTCCGTGCTGGCTCATGGTGAGCCTGTTGAGCACAGCAGAATTGCCCGCTGTGGGTTTCTGAGCTTGTAGCTCTTCACAGGAATCGAAACCTCTTCTTTCTCCTGTGGTGGGTTCAAACCGCTGACCTTCTGGTTAGTAGCTCAACATGCAATCGACTGTGCTACCTAAACCTTGCCTAGGGCTCATTAAACGGAAGCAGCAATGAGCAGGCGAACACATGTCCAAAAATGGACCAAGGGAAAATGTTTCTCTCTGGATTTGCTTTCTGGAGATGGTTGCCCATGAGAAGAAGGGCTAAAGTGCCCTCTCTGGCCCACACCGCTGCCACTCCCACGCTCGTGACTCTCAGGAAGCATTCCTGCCATGCTAGGGAATGAGGATGTGGGAACCGGTCCCTCTGTGGTGAGTCAGCCCAAGAGCTGGTCAACAATGGGTTGGGATGCCAGTTCCCCCCAGGAAGGCCAGCTGCCTGCAGTTTATTTCGCCTTCTCACTGACTTCAGGAGCACACACAGAATGTCCAGGGGTCATTGAATCAAAGGATTGCAGATCCTCTTGGAGAGGAAGAAACGGAAGCGAACAAAATTCGCAGCGTGCTCTCTCAGCCTGTCGCCTTCGCTCGTCCTGGGGTGTCATGGAATCCAAGTGCCAATGCAAAGCGACCCTCTGGGAACAGAACCGAACACTGCTGGGCCCGCGTCCTCCTCGCAGCCACGGCGTTTCAGCCCACGGCATTCGCTTAAGAGGTCTACAAGTTAGAATCACGTCTTGCCCCTCTGTATGTCTGTTTAGCATATAGGATGAATCGTAGATGTAATGGCACTAATCTTTAAATTGTCTTAAAACACTAATTATAGCCATTATTGCAATAGTATTAGCAATCCTAATAATGAATCCAACCTTCTAACTTCACTTTAACTGTCTTTATGAGGCTCTGTGGATCTTTCCTTTGTCTTTCCTACACATCTTCCCTGTATCCGTTCCGTGAACTTTCTTATTTCAGTGTTCTATTAACCCCTTAGAAAACTCCATCCAGAAAAAAGCAGTAGGGTAGTTGTAGCTGTCAGAACAAGCGAGGTTATGCTACAGTAACAAACTCTAAAGTGTAGGTGACTGAAAACAGCAAGAGCTTATTTCTCTCTAACACTACGTGTTCATAATGGGCTAGCAGGGGGCTGTGCTCATCATAAGGAAATGGTTTCTGAAGTTGCTAGTTACCACCCCAAACAGAAAGATAACTCTGAAGGACCTTGCCCCATGGATTAAAAATTCCAGTCTGGAAATGATCTACTGCCATTGGTCAGAACTAGTCACGTGGCCACACTCAACCACAGGGTGCCAAGAAAAACAGCGAAACGGTATGTTCAGAAGGCAGAGAGCTACAAGTATTTGCTGAACATCAAACTAAGTCGCCTTAGCAATTAACATCGAGCCATATTATTTTATTTGCAAATGGTTTACATTTGGCTCAAATTCAATATTGATATTTTGGCTCTAAATCAAACAGATTTTCAAATGTTGACCCTGCTCAACAGATGTGTGTTTGTGTGTGTGTGAATTTCAAACGCAGACATTGAAATAGCATTATTCATATTCAGCTCATGGCTTGCTCTGTGTTAACTCCTGGTGCTTAATTTCCACAAGCTCCTGTCAGTGATTAGTAAGCTCCAGATGTGGTAGGAGAAAGATGAGACTGCTTGCTCCCATAAAGATTTAAAATCTTAGAAACCCAAACCTATAGCTATAGGGTCACTGTGATTCGGAATCTGGCACTAATGGGTTTATAGGTGGCATGTAGGTCAATGCTAATGTCGATATCTAGTCAGATTGTGAAGAGGACCATACTTCTTCTTGAAACCTTGTCCAGACCTGTGACACCAAATTTCAGGGGGACAATGCAGTGATGACTCCAGTGGGACACAAGCCCTCTGTATTTTAGGATTCAACTTCTTAAATTTTATATATGTTCATCTGTAAGATTAACCTGCAACTGGTCAGACTTCACAGTAGGTGCTACTTAAGGGCTGTGAACTTTGTTAATCCCCTCTGGGCAGAATCACTGATCATGTTTTCTCTCAGTAAAAGAATAAATAAATCCATGTGCCACGTTGTTCTTGATACAAGTAATGCTATGGGATTGTGCGACCTCGTTCTGGAAGTCCAGATTTAATTAATCCATGGTCACTGAAAGTCCAGTGCAACCGATAATAAAACACATTTAGACTCTGCAAACACAAGGCATCAAACACCGCGGTCCTAACTGAGGAATTATTGGAGAGAAAATCAGTGGGTTGGCGTGAGGGGATTTGGTGTGGATCTTGAATCCGATATTGATCACCTGCATAAGCTTTGAAAACTATCTTCACCAAACCACGTATCTTCTCATCTTCCTCACCTGTAAAATCAAAAGATTGCAGGCCTGGTCTGGACCCGGTCTCCCTCTTACAGTAGCCTGTCTCTCTGTTATCGGCTTAGCTGTAGCGCCCAAGTTCACAGCTTTTATTGGGAAAACATCAACAAGTAGACATTCTAAATCATGTGAAATTAGAAAAAAATCATAAAGGAAAAGCCCAGTTTTAAGTATAATTTTTATAGCCGCCTGATTAAAGAGACATAAGTACTGTGAAACAGCAATTTTTTCATTGGTTAGCCTTGAAAATGGGCAATTTTCTTCATTTTTTTTTTAAGTCTTGATCATCTACCATGTGTTCACTGAGCAGAGGGGAAAAGGTGTTGAGGATATTGGCCAGAGCATTACTGGAGTAAAGGCTTATGGGATATAAGCGCATACAAAGGAAAACGACGGGAGGGTGCCAGTAGCCTGGGAGAAAGTGTATTATGAACTTCAGGTCCCAGTGCAGTCAGATACAAGGTCTAAAGTATAAGTAGTTGGACAAGCAATTTTGGAAAGAGAAAAAAATTGTGGTTCGGCAGGAAAATGTGAGGCAGATTTCCGACCAAGATAGAGAAGACAAGATTTACCTACCCCCTCCCCACCCCCCAACCCCTGGCCCACTCCTGATGAAACAATGAAAAATCAGACAAAATATAAGAAACAGCCATTTCAAATCACTAGACACAAGCCAGCCTAAGAGAGAGGGCGTATGATTCTGAGAGAGGCAGGAAGCAATGTGGGTCCTCTGAATGCCTGGGCTGCATGCTGCCCTGCAGGGAGAGGCACAGAGGTGCAGCCCAGTGGTCCCAGAGCTGAGAAGATGGCGCTGAGAGTACGAGGAGAACAAGGGAGCTAGACTTCCCGGATGGGAGACTGGGGCGAAGCCAACTACAGAGAAGCGACTCTGGAGATGGACAGGGGACCTTCTGAAATCCCCCATGGCAGTCTGGCTGAGGACCTGCATTGAAGGGAACTATGCTAGGAGGAGGAAGAACTTCCCCAAATAATTCCTTGGAACAGAATCCAACACTCACAAAGGGCCTGCTCCCATCAGGCTGATTAGAAAACTTCAAGTTCATGAAGCATAGCCTAGTCAGAAGAGTCCCACCTTAGTAGTGGAGAACGATTAGCCCTAGACCAAACGTGACTTTGGTTCTGTATAACAAGACTTAACAAACAAAGAAAACTCCCTGCCATTGAGTCAGTGCTGACTCATAGCAATCCTATAGGACGGGTAGAACTGCCCCTGTGGGTGTCCAAAACTGTAACCCTTTACAGGAGTTGAAAGCCTTGTCTTACTACCGAAGAGCAGCTAGTGGTTTTGATCTAATGACCTTCTGGATAGCAGCCCAATGCATAACCACTATGCCACCAGGGCTCTTAAGACTTAAAGGATCGGATTATTTCCAAAGAACTGTATCCTGGAACAACGTTTAAAAATATTTATGAAATCACCAAATATTCTGTACTCCACAAGGTAAAATGTATAATGTATTCTCTAATAACAATTTACCAGTTTTAGCTAAGTGAGGCATCAACAAAGTCCACATGGAAGAAGCACACCAGCCTATGTGATCCCAGGGTTGTAAATTATAAAATCCAAATCTAAAGGAGGCAATGGTAGCAGAGTTTTAATCGTGAATGCCCTGTTTGTTGAATGCCGTGAATGACAGTAGAAGCCCAAAATCCATGTGCAGAACGCACAGATAGTGTAAGCCTCCCGTAAATCCTCTCTGCCCATAGTTGAGCAACGTGAATAGCCTCGTTAGCAGACAGAGTACTGAAGAGATGATTATAGCAGATATAGTTGTTAGGTTAAAGATCTTGTTTGATCCCCCTTGTAACCAATTTAATAGTTGTATCAATTGGAAAAGAAAAAGAAGGGGAAATCCATGGCGATGAAGCCTCTGGTGATTGCGTGGACACCAGCATTTGGAGCTTCACACGATCAGGCACACAAACAGCTATAGCTCCTGGCCCCTGCCTCCTCCCACTTCTCCCATGCCCATTCCCCACGATCAAAAGGCTTCAGGAAAATGAAAAGTAACTTCTCCTGATGTAAAGGCTTGATTGGACACCTTGAAAAATAATAAAAACTTGGTAGTTCCCCTTGTGGGGTGAGTACTGATGGGATCCCGGGTTGTGGAGGAGAGACTGTTGTAACTGGCAAGAATCCCAGTAAGGAATTAGCACACAGATATAGAATCATGGAATATTAAATCTAGTGGTTAGGTCATTGGTAGCCAATTTGCAGACAAGAAATTTAAAGCCTATAGAAGTGAAATAGCTAGCCTTGGATTCATGGAATTTTTAACCAATAGAACCAAGACTGGTAGGTATCACGGAGCATATAGTCTGTTTGACTGGAAAATAACACGAGAGGGACATCTATTCCATTTGTGAAAACGAGGAGTTGTTCAAATTACATCTTGGAAAAAGGCTTCAATTATTCAGGAAAAACAGGGCACAGATGGGGGAGGGGGAAAAGAAATCCCATGTAAGGAGTCCTATCTTCTGCATATGGTGAAACTTAGAGAAAGGATTCACAAGTGGTTTCCTTTGGTCCAGGATAACTGTAAAAGGTATATTAATTATAAGTACATATGCATGAGCATACTTCAAATTGTTTGTGAGAGGAAATGGAATGCAAAGCTAAAAATATAACCTTTATTTCTAAACATATATTCCATCAAGTTTAAGAAACTTTTGTAAGCAATGATACCAGCCATTCAGTCCGTCTGGGGAGAACTGAGGGTCCTGGGAACTTAACCCTGTCGGTGCCATCTGGTTTTGCATTATTAAGGGAAGAAAACTAGGTGCCCTTTAAAGACTCCTTAATGTTAGGAAGTAAAAATAAGTCAGCAGGAGCCAATCGGGACTGCAAGGTGGATGCCTAGTGATTTCCCATCAGACCTCTCACAAAATTGCTCTAGTTTGATGAGAGGAATGAGCAGGAACATTGTCGTGCCGGAGAAGGATTCCCTGGTGAAGCTTTCTTGGGCATTTTTCTGCTAAAGTGTTGTCTAACTTTCTCAAAATGCACTCCTGCTATGCAAATGTTATCATTCGTTGACCCTCTAGACCAGGGATCCTCAAACTTTTTAAACAGGGGGCCAGTTCTCTGTCCCTCAGACCCGTTGGAGGGCCGGACTATAGTTTTAAAAAAACTATGAACAAATTCCTGTGCACACTGGACGAGTGGGCTGCTAAGCAGGACAGGCAGCAGTGGCAAAAACACCCGGCGGGCCAGATGAATGCCCTCGGGGGGCCGCATGTGCTCCACGGCGTAGTTTGAGGACCCCTGCTCTAGACAGTCAATGAGCAAAATGTCTTGAACATGCAAAAAACCCACACCTGTTTCAGGGCCTTTGCTCTTGACCCCTAGACCACTTCCGCCTCTTAGTAACCATTGTTTTTATTGTGTTTTATCACCTGGGTCTTATTGGTAAGGCCGTGTTTTATCTCCTGTGGAGAAACGCTTCAGGATCTTGCTCCCAGTGGTTTCAAACGATGACTGAAAGTTCTCAGGCAGAAAGTGTGCTCAACTTTAATGTGTAGTCAGAACTGGATAAACGGAATCAACTGAGATATCTGTGTGCCGGCTACTGTGTCTGCTGTTAATCGTTGGTATTCTTCAATCGGTACGGACAAGGTGCATTTTTTCTTGCAAGTTGAGGTGGACTTTAAACTGCTGCTGTGCTATGCATTCCCAGCGCTGTCTTATCCATTCATTCCGACAAGGAGTTACTCATTTTACTGATTATTCAAATGACTGATATTCAAATACAGTTATTCAAATGACTGATTTCTTTTGGACATTGTCCCCAGAAACCTGTCACAAAGTATTGATAATTTCGTTCTTCTTCAACACACGCTTCATCACACATCTGATGCTTGTTCTTGCTTCGATGTCAGCAGAATTTAAGTTGCTCTGGTAGGGGCCCTGTACAAAAGATGTCTTATCCTTCTTAGTGCCTCAGGCGAGATCCTGTTCCGACATGTTTAACATCGCCACAAGTATGTTTCTGTGCAAAAAGGAGTTCTTAGTCAATGCTTAACTTTTCCGTAATACATGTTTTCTGTGAACGCCTAAGTGACAAAGTTGTAAAAGCAATGGCTAAGGGGTTGAAAACTGAACGTGTGGGGGGGAACCTGGTTTCTTCTCATTCAGATAGACTCCCCAGAAGAGAGGCACCTGCAGATTTAGCATGGGAGAGGGCTGGCTGGCAGAGGGAACAGGAGAATGGGATGTATTCCGTGTACCCAGAATGGCCTACGCTAAGGGTCAGAGTACACTGCTGTTGTGAGGTGGCGTCTGGTCAATTCGGACGCATAGTGACAGAGCAGGACTGCCCCGTGGGGCCTTCTAGGCCGTCACTTCTAGAGGAGTGAGAGGCAGGAGTCGCAGATACACGATGCAAAGGTTAGAACTACCTATGATGCAGGGTTAGAGCTACTCAGAGGACAGGGCTGAGAAAGGTGTTGAGACTCCTCCCACTTACCCTGAAGAGGAAATTAGCAAGCGTCTGAAGACTGACATCGACCCGAGGGGTGATCTCAGGGCTGTGGTCACACAAATGGCTGGGATTCTAGGTTGCAGAGCGAACGTGCACCCAGATAGAACACAGACGTGGGGCACAGCATTCGCTGGTGAGCAGACAGAGGTAAACACAGAGCCAAGACTTGACTGCTGACTGTGTGAACAGCCAAGGGGAAGAGAGCTTCCAGAAGTCTTGAGGGTGAGGAAACACAGAAAGAAGTGATTTTTTCCCAAGATGAAGAAAAGCTGGGAGGGGAAAGGCTGGTAGAAGTCAAGCGCTGACTTTGGGCACTTAAAACTCAATTGGCTGATATCCATCATGGCTTGCTGGGCTCGGAGATTCCAGACCAGCACTGCAGAGACTCATTATCCCTGGTTGCGTCTCTTCCCGTGGTGTTTGTACTGCTGCCCGAGGACGAGTTGGGCCCTCTAGTTCAGTGGGAAAGCTTCACAGACTCTCCCCAGCAATGGCCAACTTAGAAAAATAACGATGACACAATTACAGCACGAGACTTCTTGAACAGTGTAAGGTTATAAAGACTCTATTTGCTAAGTTGATATTAAAATATAAAAAATAAAGTTGATTTAAAAAGAATGTCTATTAGGGACAGACATTCTCACAATGTCTCCATCCATCACTCTCGGTCTACTGTGTATTTTTTTCCTTCCTTTTTCTTTCTTTTTTTCATGTATTTATTTCTAATGCCGACTACAGCACGTCGTTTCTCTTCGTCAGGCAGAGACTGTCAGGGCTCTGCTCGCCCCAGCAATACTGGGGTGTTGCTGCAGCAGGACCTGGGGTGGACACCGTCCCTTCAGCCTGTCACTCTCTGGCTGGTCACTTGGGGTGCAGAGCACCCATGTCCGCTGCCTGCATCCCCCTCACTCCCTGCCTCCTTTTGTCAAAGAGATGCAGTTCTTTGATGAAAGCCACTTTTGAATTTACTTGACTCCCTGGATCATAATGGAGACATAGGGCAACTCAAAGCTACTTGTAGCTGTCTTCTTTCCACTTTGTATAAGAGTCTGTCATCTTTATCCGTTAGGATTCCAAACTCATTGCCAACTCATAATGACGCTGAAGGGCAGATAGAACGACCCCTTTGGTTTCCAAGATTTTCCATCTTTACGGAGCAGAAACCTTCATCTATCTTCCACAGAGGCACTGGTGGCTTTGAACTGCTGATGTTGAAGCTAGCAGCCCTACCCATAACCCACTAGGCTCCCAGGGCTCCTTTAGTTAGGATCAGACTCAGCTTCGTATGGGTCAGTGGTAGCATTCTCTCCTTCCATTCAGGAGACCTAGGTTCAAAAGCTGGCCGATGGACCTCATGTTCAGTCACCACCCATCTGTCAGGGAAGACGTTTGTGTTGCTGTAATGCCATAAAGGTTTTAGCAGAGCTTCCAGACTAAGAAGGGCTAGGAAGAATGGCCGATGACCCCACATCTGAACATCCTGTGGTTCGCAAGAGGCTGACCCAAAACTGACCATGTGGACAAGGCCGGAGTGGCAGCACGTTCCTCTGCTGTGCGGGGAGCAGCCCTTATCGACAACAACACACTGAAAAGAGCAACAAATAATCCCGGCTGAAGTAGCATAGAAATGTGCTTTTCTCTCACATAATCGGGCAGTCTAGGGGTGGTAGAGAAACCCACCAGGTACCCAGGGGCCTTCTCAGCCATTCTGCCACCACTCCAGTGGGGGGGCATCTCATTCTCATAAGCATGTTGGCTAGCTTTCTTGGAAGAGAGGAAAGGAAGGTCATCTTTGGCACCCAGTACTCGCAAACAATACTTAGACTTACATTTCATTGGTCAAAACTTGAGCACATGGCTACACGAGCTGAAAAGGAAGCTGGGAAATGTAGTCTTTCACGGAGCAGGAATGTTAGTGACCCCCTGAAAGTCAGAGTCCCTATAGCTCAGGAATGGGATAGAAAGATGGTGGGAGACCCCAACAAGTCTTTTCCGTTCATCTCATTGGAAAAAGATCACTTGTGGCACTCTCCAATTCGCTCCCGCACTCGAGGTACCGGTTTTGTGCAGAAGAATCCTCAGATTTAGCAAATGAGCCTCACATCTAATTCCTTCCATTCATCATAAAGAGACATAGCCTGTTTCCGGCTTACCATTTAAAAATACACTTAAGACATCCATTTTTAAATAATTGCAAGGTATTTTCCTCAAAAATCTCCTGACAGGAAAGTAAAATAGCCCAAGTGATAAGCCAGTAAAAGATGTTTAAAATAAATACCTGGCCTGTTTCCCACGGGACCTGAGAGGGTTTTTCATGGAAACACTCAGTAAAGTGGCAACATCTCCGTGTAAGAGAGCGAAGACGCAGAAGACGCAGAAGTGCCGGGCATCTAATAAGGCAGCGTTCAGTCCTTCTTACCTACTTCTACTTCAAGCCAATCGTCATTGAGAAACTCAACTACATAAAAAATGACAGGGAAAGAAACACAAGCTCTACCAGTGGGTACTTTCACTCAATCCAGTGAAAGACACAGCAGTGCACAAAATGATCCTCAGAGCAAAAATGACCTGTCATCGAGGTGGAGGTGCTCGGTGGGCGGGCACAGCTTGGGCGCCTGGGTTGGTGGCGTGGGTGGGGGCTGCTTGTGGGGCTTCATGGAAAAGCTGCCTTAAGCCGGGCTTAAAAAGTATGGGAGGGTTTTAATAAGAAGCGAGGGGGCTTGGGAGAGGAACTTCAGGCTGAGAAGATGTCAGTCCATAAAAGAGTCAGACTGGACATGGAGAGCTAAGGAAGGAGCAACATCCTGGAAAATGTGATGGTGGTAATGGCTTCACAACGCTTATGAATGTGACTGAACTGTTGAAATGCACCATAGGCGAACCCTGTGCCAGTGAAACTGCTAACAATCAAGAAGCTAACTAATTTTAACTACATCATTGAAAAGGAGTTGGGAAAATTGGAGTTATCCGTGACTGCTGCCGCCTAGGGTTGGCTTGGTAGCAGATGAGGTGCAAGGATTGGAGGTTGGATCTCTGAGGCGGTGGATGGTGTGCTCAAGGATTTGAACCAGGGTCTCTGGGCAATGGAGGAGGTGCGGGAAGTTGAGTGGATTCCCATTCTATGATCTCTGTGTTATCAGGGAATCATGAGCAAGGTTCTGAAGGTGCTCATTAGCTTGAGAAGAGAGTGATTCTGAGTGCTACGATGAGGAACGGGGAGACACCCCCAGGTCCTCTCTGAGCTGTGGGACATGCTGAGGTTTCAGAGAGGCCAACATGCCAGGTTCAAGAACATTTGTGTTCTTGACAAGCACAAGTCTGCCATGAAGCATTTCCCTAAATGGTATGGATTGACATTTCGAGATGTATCATCTCTCAACTTGGCCCTCTCTTAGCAGAGAGGGGTGGTTTTGATTGACCTTGATAAAGGGGAGCAGGAAAGTGTGTGTGTGTGTGTGTTATCTATGATATGTGGAAAGGGGGGTGGGAAAGAGAGAGAGGGTACTTATCACTCATAGTAAAGAAGAAATGACAACGGGGCAGTAGTTTGTGGTCAGGTGATGTGTGGGCACTGCCAATACCCTCACCGACATTCAGAATAAGTTCACAGTGCTGAATATTCATAGAGACACTGAAAGTGGTGAAGGGAATTTTTCAAATGGACTCTTCGCCAGTGATATTTAAACTGGAACTAAGAGTGGTGGAACAGGAAGGAACTAGCCTTTCCCTTTTTTATTTGCCTGAAGGACATTATAATGTCAATGACACATATGGAAACTGAAGCAGAACACGTGTAAAATGGGCAGTTCCCCAGCAGAATCAGCAAGTGGGACCCCGCAGCTCAGAAGAACGACCCTCCCTCACACTCTGAGCCCTCCACACTGCCCACAGGAGGCTGTGCAGAGCAAGCTGTGAGTCATAATATCAAGTTAGAGGGCTTCTATATATTTTTCAAGCGTGGGAATCCTCTCATCTTGTTGATAAGGAAATAGGCCCAGAGAGATCCTGCAACTTGCCCAAGATCATCGTCCACTCTCAGACTCTTAGCCTGGGATCCCCCACCATCACCTATCACTTGGTGCCCTGAGGGTTGGCGACTCCACAGCAGAGAGAGCCTTCCTCCAGACTGAGCAGTCGGGCAGACTTAACTAAGAAGGAACTGCCCTAAAGCCCAGAACACTGGACCCTGACGCTACTTTGGTGGTCAAATCCCTTAGCCCACCCTGGCCTAGGCTTTTTCCTTCTCTGAGGTTAAGACGTTCTCCCAGGAGAGACTTACTGAGCACCTACCATACAGAAGGTGCCGTACAGTTTGCGTGTGGTGTGCGCCAGCCGAGGTCCGGTGAATCTCTGAGACCAGCCTTCCAGGCAAGCAGCCTAGTAAATCTGATTGACCTTGTGAAATCCCAGCTTTGGTCTCCCTCTAGTGGTTCCATTAGAACATGAAGAAAAACTCAGTCTCCAGTCAGTTCGCACTCTAGGCCCTAAATCTTTATGGGAGCAGGTAGCCTCACCTACACAGGGGCTGGTGAGTTTGAACTGGGCCGACGATTACCCGGTAACTCCGCCAGAGCTGCTAGAATCATGCTTTTGTTTTTAACCAGAAAAGAGGGTTTGAATCAAAAGTTAAGGTGCAGCCGGATCATAAACTGTGTCGAGGCAGCAGGCAGCCTCCAGAGAGCACATCACGAGAGCTGGCGCCAGGGAGGGCATGGTAGAGAGATGAAATGCCATGAACCACACATAAACCATTGGCTAGCCAGAGCCAAACCAACCCAAGGCGGCAGATAGAAGCAGAGAGACCACATTAGAAGTCACCATGTGAGATGGACTTAAAGTGTAGTCTACAAATAAGGAGTATAGTCACAGATACAGGTCTCTCTTCCCATGGGTGTGGGGGAGGGATGCCCCAACCCAACCCCCTGCCATCTAGTCAATTACAACTCATAGCAAGCCTACATGGGGTTTCCAAGATTGTATCTTTATGGGAGCAGGCAGCCTCATCTTTCTCCTGAGAAGCAGCTGCTGGGGTTTGAACTGGTAACCTGGCACTTAGCAGACCTAAGCTACAGTGCCACCAAGGCTCCTTGAAGGGGGAGGAGAGAATAGAGAAATTTGCTGCGGACCTTAAATTAAAAAAAAATTTTTTTTTTAATATTTTTTGTTTGTTTGTTTTTTTAAACATTTTATTAGGGGCTCATACAACTGTTATGGCAATCCATACACACATCAATTGTGTAAAGCGCATTTGTACATCATTCTCAAAACATTTCTCTCCACTTAACCCCCCCCCCCAACATTAGGTCCTCATTTTTCCCCTCCCTCCCCGCTCCCCCCTCCCTCATGAGCCCTTGATAGTTTATAAATTGGTATTTTGTCATATCTTGCTCTGTCATATCTTGCCCTCACCCACTTTTTTGTTGTCCATCCCCCAGGGAGGAGGTCACATATAGTCCCTTGTAATCGGTTCCCTCCTTCCTACCCACTCTCCCTCCACCCTCCCTGTTTCGCCACTAACACCACTGGTCTTGTAGGGCTCATCCGCCCTGGATTCCCTGTATTTTCAGTTCCTATCTGTACCAGTGTACCTCCTCTGGTCTAGCCAGACTTGCAAGGTCAAATTCTATTCATGGTAGTGGGAGCGGGGAGGAAACATTTAGAAACTAGAGGAAAGTTGTATTTCTCATCGTTGTTACATCGCACCCTGACTGGCTCATCTCCTCCCCGAGACCCCTCTGCAAGGGGATCTCCAGTGGCCTACTAATGGGCTTTGGATCTCCACTCTGCACTCCCCCCATCATTCACTATGGTAAGATTTTTTGTTCTGATGATGCCTTATACCTGATCCCTTCGACACCTCGTGGTTGCATAGGCTGGTGTGCTTCTTCCATGTGGGCTTTGTTGCTTCTGAGCTTGATGGCCGCTTGATTACCTTCAAGCCTTTAAGACCCCAAGAGGACCTTAAATTTTTTTTTAAAGTTTATAGAAGATGGCAGAAGACACTGGAAACAAGCTTTCCTCCTTGCTGGGCACATGTTCTGGATCATTCGTGGTGGAAGCTGGCACTTCCTGCAGCTCCCACCACCAGGGTGGTGGCAGCACTGTTAGAACTGGCCTCCTGGCGATGCAGCTGAGCAGGTTGGCACAGAGGCGAGGCAGCTGCGCTGGAATCCCTCTGGCTTGTGGTAGCTGAGCGGGGATGAAGCTGTCACGGGATGTCACAGCCAAGAGGGGACTCCGAGCCTAAGCGCATACACAGCTCTGAGAAGACACAACCATGGCAACCATGGCCGCATCCAGAGAAGCGATCCGGTGGGAAGAGCTAATCACCTGTTGTGGCCCCAGTCCACATCCCCGGGCCAGGTCAGGGCCCTACTAATGCACTTCTGTAGGGCCCTGGGCTCTCCCTCTGGTCACCTGCAAGATGCTTGTACCTTGAGTTCCCCTGTCTACTGTCAGCTTGCTGAGGGTCAGGACTCCATTACTCTACGGCTCCATCTCCATGCCCACAGAAGAGCAGACTGGTTGGTGCCTGAGCAAATGAATGAATGCATGGAAGAGGGAAATGGAGCCACAGAAGCAAGAGTCCTGCTTTTGCTGTTTGTTAGCCCACAGCGAGTCATTTCGCCCCTCTGACCGCAGCTGCTGCTTCTATAAAACAGAATGATAGAGGCAACCGTAGGGGATCCTACGGGGCTTTTATAATGTCTATTAAAAGCTTTGTAAACAATGAAGATCTAAGCAAATGTTCATGATCATCGTATCCTGCCTGATGATGTCCACCAGGGCCTCACTATGAACTGTGAGTGTTTGCTTCTGAGACCAGAGCACTGCAAACATTCTTCTCTTAAACATCTCAGGACCAGCCCCTTGCTGAGAAAGGTGCCTTGTCTTGGGCATTCAGCCCTTCTGCCAATGCCAGCCTTGGCAGACACGTGGCCTGAGCTCCAATTACACAATAAATAGGCTGACCTGGGTCCTCTGGTCAACCCTGGGAGAGTCTGGCTTCTTCCCAGGGACTAACTAGTCTGCAAAATTTCTATCCATGAATGGATACTTCAACCTCTGCCCTGTCACAACATGTGAGGATGTGTGTTAGTCCGGGTTGACCAGAGAAACAAATTCATTGGCATTCATATGTGTGTAAGAGAGAACTTTATATCGAAGAATAATTGTATATTAAGAAAATATCCCAACCTAGTCCAGGTCAAGTCCATAAGTCCGATAGTAACCCATATGTCCAATACCAGTCAATAAATTCCTCTTCAGACTCATGCAACACATGCAATGGCGCCAAATGCAGCAAGATCACAGGCCAATGGGTGGAAAGTCTTGTGGATCCAGTGGCGGTGGAAGCATCTCAGCACTGGCATGGGTCTCCAC
>NW_022103914.1:3261969-3272841 GCF_000313985.2 Echinops telfairi
TGGAGGTATGGATCTTATCCCTATTTTATAGATAAAGAACATGAGCCAAAAAAGAAAGCCCTGGACTTGTACATAGGGTTAGACAGATGGCCGGGATGGTGACATATTAAAATGTAGTCATTCTGACTCTAGACTCAATACCCCACAAAATAAGGATGGTGCCACACAGCCCCCAACTGAACAACAGCGCCAGGTGGCACAGGGGTCGCTGCTCAGCCACAAACCCGTGTGTGCTTTGAGCACACCAGCCTCCCTCCGGAGGAGAGACGTGGCGGCCTGCTTCGGTAAAGAGTGTTTTCCTTGTTACCGAACAAGCGAAACACAAACCACCTGCCAGCGAGTGGTTTCCAACTCAAAGGGAAACGCTCTCGCTAAAGTTTCTGAAACTATCAATCTCTACAGGAGCACACAGCTTCAGCTTACTCTCAAGACGCAACTGATGGTTTTGAACAGCCCACCTTGTGATTAGCAGCCCAACACTGACCTGTTGTGATTAGCAGCCCAACACTGACCTGACAGCAGTGCGGTTCAGTCATTTCCAACGAACAGAGCAAAACACTGCCCCGTCCGTCCTGCACCATTCTCACAAGTGTTCCCACGTTTGAGCCCATCACTGCCGTTACTATGTCAGTCCATCTTCCTCGGACTCCTCTTTCTTGCTGCCCCAAGCAGGGTGTCCTTCTCCAGGGACTGGTCTCTCCTGACAACACTTCCAAAGCACATGTCAGCTAGCCCCATGGGACAGTTCTCTGTCTCTGTGACTCTGAATGGACTGGGTGGCTATGTGGTTAAAAGGGGGGTTGGGAATAATGGAGCCTTGGTAGCGACTGGGGCTCTTATGAATATCCCCTCTCATCTTTCCCCTGGTTTCCTCTGGGGCTCAGCCGTCCAGTGTTTCAGAAGCCACATGGGGGACCACTTGCAGGATCCCTGGGGCAGTCTACCTCCTCTCTAAGTGCAGCATTGCGTGTGGTAGTTGCGGGTTTGTCTCAGCTCCCTCTCCTGGCTTGTCTGCAGGTAACCCGGGGACTTCAGGGTCATTCCTTTGGGCTTTTTCCATCGTCCCTAAACTAGGGGGGACAGAGCCTTCCCACCCGAGTGCAACCAGCCAGCAGCATAGCTCTCCTCTGGGGAGAAAGGGTTTGCTGGGAGATGTCCAGGTCAGTGTTGCAGACTCAAGTTCAATGCCGCGCTTAGCCGCCTCTGTTGACCACCGGCGAGGGCTTCCCAGGGGCAAGGAGATCAGACAGGAGAGGAAGTAGCAGCTATTAGTCCTGCGGAGGCTTTGCTCTGAGTGGGGGAAAGCTCTGCTTGGCTTCTCAAACTACAGTGCCTCATCTCCTTGTTCCCTGATGCCTCCAGGTAGACAGGACACGGGGACGGAGCAGACAATTGTGTATCCGTTTGCATGTCCCCCTGCTCCAGGGCTGGATGGCTCCAACCGGCACCTGCTACATTCCTGCCAGGAAACGTGAATCACCGATGTTGCTGTTGTGTGCTGCCTTTGGTTCTTGGCATCCGCATGCGCAACCGAGTGCAGCTCAGGCCATTGTGCTCCGGCGGGTTTTCACTGGCTGGTTTGAGGAGGAAGGTCGCTAGACTAGTCTTCCTAGTCTGCCTTAGCCTGGAAGTTCTGCTGAAGCCTGCTAGCCACCCCAACAACACGTGCGCCTCCACTGCGAGGCAGGACTCAAACCCGGGTCTCCCACATGGAAGGCAAGGCTTCTACCTCTGAACCACCAGGTCAGGAGGTCTGGAAGAACATTAAGTTTAGCCAGAGCTCACCCCCTGTAACTTCTGTGCACGGTTTAGTTGTACCCAGAAGCAACACAGGAAATGTGGTCCTCTCCCAGGTAACCCTGAGCCTGCCTGTCAAGAACTACAGTGTCCTGTCTCTCCAAGCTCTGCTCTTGTCCCTGCCTTGTTCTCTCACTCCGAGGAACCCGAGGGATGCTTGGCTTTCTTTTACTATTTCCCTTTAAATGACCCGTTGAGAGCTCACTGGGTGAAGGTTTACAGAGCAGACCATTAGTTGTATATTCAACAGTGTTTCATGAACACACTTTATTTCACCTCATCCCCCTCCCACTGTGTTCCCTGTCTTCGTTCCTCCGAAGGCCGACATCCCAGTTGCACGTCTCTCGCTCAAGAACACAATGCTCTCGTGGGGCTGAATGACGATGCGTCTAAAACCCCCTGCATCAAAAGCCTCAGTAGCACAAGCACAGAAAGGAGAGAAGCTGGCCAGAGAAACCCTGGAGAATTAGGTCTGGGGACCTTCCTAGGCTGCATGTTCAATACAGGCCAGCGGCGCGGCCTGAATAAAAGCCCCTCGGGGTGTCAGGACACGAGACATGAGACATGAGAGCCAGAAGAGTCCCTGCTGGGACAGCTGCATGGAAAGGCTCGGGCGCAGCTCTGGGTGCCCCAACTAGCTACAAAAGGTCTGATGAGTCGCCAAAGACGATTATGAAAAGGTTGGAAGCCGCACCTCTGGGAATCACTCAAAGAATTATTTGGGGAATGGGAACATTTTGGAAAACGTTAAGGAAAGCTTGGTATCGTCTTCAAATCCTACATGAAATCCCTATGGAAGAAAGACTCTGTATTACCCTAGAGGGCAGACTTGGAAGAGTTACAAGAAAATACCACCCCCCTCTACACACACACACACACACACACACACACACACACACACACAATGAAGACTCTTAAAACCACAGCTCTCACCAGAAGGGGCCATTTTCATACAGTCGAATCCAAACTCCCGCTGCTGTAGAGTTGAGGCGGACTCGTGAAGGACCCCGGGACGGCGCAGAACTCCCCGTGGGTGTCCGAGACGGCAACTGCTCACGGAAGTGTAAAGCCTCCTCATTCTTCCAAAGAACAGCTGGTAGTTTCCAGCGGGTGACCTGATGAGTAGCAGCCCGATGGGCAATCCGGACCCGGGGTCCTCTTTCATGAAGTAGAGGGGCCTGCCTGGAGCAGGATGTGAGACTAGAAGCTTGTGAAAGCTCGGGACAAGGCGCCTGGTGGAGTAGGGGTTACACAGTGGGCTGCTAACCACAAGAGCCGCCGTTTGAAATCATCAGCCCCCCCTCAAGAGAAAGATGAGGCTTTTTCCTTCTGTAAAGCTTGACAGTCTCAGAAACCCACAGTGGAAGCCCTGCTCTGCTCTGCAGGATCCTTATGAGCCAGGACAGACCTGATGGCAGTGAATAAAAGCCCAAGGTGGTTTGGGGGGTTGGGGTGGTGGCGGTGGGATTTATGAGCTGTAATTTGTGCTTCCTCTCTGCGTTTTGTGTCCTCAGCAGTTTTATCAAGCCTGGAATTGAAATCTCTTGGCAAGGTGACATGCATGTCTCTGTTGGAGTGTTAGGTGCAGGTGTGAGCCTGGAGTCATTCTCCTGGAAAGATACACTAACATTAGCAAGTGTTGTGCAAAGTGCTCTGAGCTAGGAATCTGGAATCGTAAGCCTCTGTTACAAACTAGCTTGGTGGGATCCTTAGTTCCTCCAATGTATGGTATTAATTAAGATGTCCTCTGCTTAAGACAATGAAATCAGGCTGGATGTTAGGGAAGGGACCCTGGTGACACAATGGTTAAGCACTTGACTGATAGCCAAGAAGTCAGCAGTTCAAATCCACCAGCTGCTCCACGGGAGAAAGAAGCGGTTGTCTGGTCCCATCGACATTTCCAGCCTTGGAAAGCCTCTGGGGCCATTCCATTCTGTCCTCTAGGACAGAGCTCAGTGTCGGAACTGACGCGACGGCATTCAAGAGCAACATGTATTAGAGAAGGTCTTCAGTGGGAGCACACAGTTGGCACTCAATTGCTGGCCTATCAATTGGAGGTTCACACCCACCCAGCAGTACTGCAGAAGAAAAGACCAGGCGATCGGTGTCTGCACAGATTATGGGGCCCTCCTACTCTATAACACACAGGATCCCCGCAAGGCAGCACCTCACAATGATAACAGGGTGTCAGATTCAATATGGAAACAACTGTACTCTTAGGGAAGGAGCCCTCATGGTGCAGTGGTTACCTGTTGGGCTGCGATCTGCATGGTCAGCAGTTCAAAAGCACCAGCAGTAAGTGGTCCCCATTTTGTTGTTGGTAAATGCCTCCGAGTCAGCCTCGGTACCCGGCGACCCTCTGTGCAGTGAGAGACCACCCTCACGCAGGGAGGACAGCAGGTGGCACAGTGCGCCATCCGGCCCCGGAGGTTTTCTTGGGCCGACTTTCAGAAGTCGATAGCCCAGCTTTGGTCCGTGTTAGTCTGGAAGTTCCCTTGAAACCTAGCCTTTCGTTGTAGCAGCACACAGTTCTCTCCTGAGAGAGACAGAGAGAGAGAGAGAGAGAGAGAGAGAGAGAGATATGGGTGGTGACTGCACAGGAGGGGCACTGCCTTGGGTTGAGCCAGGTCTCCTGCACAGCAGGTAAGAATCCTATCAGTGAACTTCCAAAGCCTCGTCATTCAAGTTCAAAGCCATGAAAACGGGAAAGTGGGACAGGAAGAAGAGGAGAAAAGATGCACCGGAGAAGGAAGTGTGGAGACTGGTCCTGGAGAAGACTCAAACTGTTCAAAAAGTAACAATGAAAAATCTTCAAAACAAGCCGATGTGTGGGAGATGTAGGAGCCCTAGTAGTGTCGTGGTTACACCTTGGCCTGCTAAGGGAGAGCTTAGCAGTTCAAAACCACCAGGCTCTCCTCGAGAGAAAGATGAGGCTTTCCATTCCCATGGAGAATTGTAATCTCGGAAACCCACAGGGGCAGTTCTGCCCTGTCGTGTGGTGTCACTGTCAGTCAGAACTGACTCTGTGACAGTGACGTTGAGTTTGGATTTTTGGTGGGAGATGCAGACAGCAGTTCTGCCCCAGGACCCATGTAATAGGAAGGAACAGGCCCAGCGGAAAGGCAGGTGCTTATGCCTGAGTAAGGCGGGACCCTCCTCTTTCCCCCAGGAGCCCTGGTGGCATAGTAGTTATGCGTTGGGTTGCTAAACTTGAGGTCAGTGGTTTGAAAGCACTAGCCACCTCCATGGGAGAAAGATGAGGCCTTCTACTCCAGTAGAGAGTGACAGTCTCAGAAACCGACAAGGGCAGTTCTGACCTGTCCTGTGGGGTCACTGTGAGTCAGCATTGCCCGGGGGCAGGCAGTCTGGTTTCTCTCTCCTTCCAGACACACAATACCTTGCTTCCCATGGCTCTGGGGGTCACTCCCTGCTTCTGTTTGAGGCTAAAGGGTGAGGCTAGGAGGGGTTGCAGGGGTCAGGAGGGAGGAAAGCCACCTCTCCTGTTATTCCCAAACATGATCTAGGAGCGTGTGCGAATGGGTGAGTTGAAATCGGTGCCAGCACAGTCAGAGCCTTGAGGGGCTGGGAAGAGGCACCACCGGGCAGAGTCCTGGGAAGGAAGCAAGGGGCCTGTGAGGGAGGGGCTGCAGGCTCAAGTCTGGGAGCTTGGCAAAGGGAGGAATGACAGGAGCGCCAATCCAGCCAGAAGGCATTAGGATCAAAACCCTGGTTCTGGGGGTACTCCAGGCTCCTGCTGCAGCTAGAACAGCAGCCTGCCTGCCTGGCCCTGTGCTAATGACTTGTTTTGTTTTCTCTCTGCTTCCCAAATCCTTTCTCCATCTCCGGCCTTCCTTCTTCCTAACCTTTCCCCTTCTCTACCTTCACCCTTTATTCCCCACCCCCACCCCCACCCCTGGTCTCCCTCTCCCCTGCTCTCACACCCCTTTCCCACCTCACCCACCTGCCTACCTTCCCCTCCCACCTGGCCCCAAAGCTCTCCGGCGGCTGTGAGTTGACGGTGGTCCTGCAGGACTTCAGCGCAGGCCACAGCAGTGAGCTGACCATCCAGGTGGGCCAGACGGTGGAGCTGCTGGAGCGGCCGAGTGAGAGACCCGGCTGGTGTCTGGTCCGCACCACCGAGCGGAGTCCCCCCCAGGAGGGCCTGGTCCCCAGCAGTGCGCTGTGCATCTCCCACTCCCGGAGCAGTGTGGAGATGGACTGCTTCTTCCCCTTGGTGAAAGGTAGGGAGAACCGTGGGAGGCAACTGTCTCGTGAACTTGTGCTGCCCTTGTGGGATGGCTCAGGGACCTGGTGGTGAAGACAGAGGCTGGTGAACTTGGAGAGAGAGCTGCTGCCGACCAGCTATGCAACTCGGCGGGCGTTTTGTTAAAAGTAGAGCTGCAGGAGGTAACCCCTGTGAGTCCTCTAAGGGACCATGGTAGCACGGTGGTTCGTGGTTCAGCACTCGGCTGCCAACCAAAGGTTGGAGCTTCAAGCCCACTGGCTGGCCCTGGGGAGAAAGATGAGGCCGTCAGCGTCCATGCAGATGACAGCCTCCGTGGCCGTTGTCCTCCACCAGCTGTGAGTGGGAACTGCCTGACAGCAGCAGGATTGATTTCGGGTCTGACAATCTCTCTCTCTCTTCTGGAATCTCCGGGTGGTGCGAACGGTTGTTAAGCACTCCACTGCTGACCCAAAGGTTCGTGGTTCGAAGCCTCCTGTAGGCTTGGTGGTCTGTTTCTAACAAGGTCACGGCTTTGAAAACCCTGTCTGCTCTGCTCATGGGGTGGGGTGGGGGTGGGGACAATGGTAGCTAACAATGTGACCTCTTCCAATGGCACTCAGAAAAGTCCTGTTCCCCGGTGGCCAGAAGCTGCTGACCCCGCACACTGCCCTCCACAGCAGGCAAACGCCTCTCCAAGCCCTTCCTCGGGCAGAGAGGAGCCGCAACCACAGCCACACAGCCGAGGCACGCCAGCCGCCTGCAGGCCCTCCACCGTCTGGGGGCGCTCATGTGCTTTTGAGGGATTCTTCACGATTTGGGCCTTGGAGCGCGTTTATATAAGCTTGGTGTCACCTCCACATGTTTGTTGACTTACTTTTTCTCACACCGGAGGACCAAAACACACCTTCTCACATAGCAGCTGTCTTGTTAGCTGCGGTGTTTCGCATCTACAACAGGTGCCAAAACCAAACAAACACCAAGCTGCCGTTTTGACTGTTTGGCACATTAATAGCACACGGTGCGGTCGGGCAGCTGTGTGGTGTTGTCGCTGGTCGCTCACAGAGCCCGCTCCTCTCCCCGCTGTGCTGCGGCGGTGGTGAGGAGCCACGGAGGCGGGCCACTCACAGCAACCTTGTGACGCAAACACTGCCAGCTCCCCTGCCATCCGTACCTTCGTTCTTATGTCTGAGCCCCTTGTCGCAGCCATCCATCTGGTCAAAGGCCCACTGCTCCTGCCCCTGTAAGGGATGCGCATTAACCAGATGCCATCACCCTCCTTGGTGGTCTAACATGGATTTTTGGTCTTCAGAGCTTATTAGCCCTGTGAGGCGCGGGTGCGCCTAGAACAAGGGTGATCCATAGGTGATCCATAGGTGATCTCTGGATTCGCAACATTGACATCGCTGAGTGCTTGTTGGAAAGGCAAGTCCTCAGGCCCGCCCCAGATCTACTGAACCCAAAATGCTAGGGTACGGCCCATCGATCTGCACTGTAACAAGCCACCCCCAAATGACTCTGATGCCAGCTTAAGGTTGAGGGCTGTTTTCTTGACCATCAATGCGAACAAAGGCTTGAAGACCCTCATTGTACATTAAGGAAACAGGGGACCCGGTCGTAGTATTGTAAGGAGTCATCAGTGGTGTGGGGGGTATGTATGGGACAAGGGAGGGAGAGGGGGCCTGTTCTGTCAGGAGACAGGGGGTAAGGATCACTGGGGAGACTTGTGGCAGGCTTGCTGGGCCCCAGAGATTGATCCCACCTTTCTTGTCCCTCCAGCCCCAGGAGCTGTGGTGAGCACCCTCAGACCAAGTCCCCAGGCATTTCCGTGCCCTGCTGACTCTCAGGCTGTTCTGTTTTCCATCCTTTCAACTGGCCTCATTGTCTTAATTTCCAAAGCAGCCCAGAAGCCAGAGGGCATACACAATACACCAGCATCCCAGTCCTCTCGCTGAAAAGCTCATTCTCCGCGCCCCTCTTGGGAGTGTGAATTAATGCACAGAGCACAGGTCCTAGCACAATGTCTGCCCCTCCAGAGATGTCACTTATCACGATAAGTGATGGTTACTGTCCCACTAGTCGTGGACTGTAACACAATAGCAATGAAGTCCCACCAGCCCAGTCTCCAGGCAGCTCCAGAGACAAAGCCAGAGAGCGATTGCTTTGTGAGGAAGGTCAGCTTTCCACGTTGTCCTGACTGCTGCCTGTTGGCCCCACCACGTGGAAACCTCCTTGCACGAGCTGGAGCAAGACCCTGGCTCGTTCGGCGTCATTCTCATGACTCTTCACAAACCAGACCTCTGTGATCCTTAGCAGTCCACAAACCTCCCCTGCTATGTGCGAGATGTGCTGGCCCGGAAGAGGGCCTGCATCTCCCATAACGAAGGCAGGAATCCTACCACGGAACACTTGTCGTGGGTCTTCTGGTCGTGTAAGCGTTGGGTGCTAACCACAGTCAGCTGCACACCCAGCAGCCATTCTGCGGGAGGAAGGTGAGGCTGTCTGCTCGCTCTCGTATAGATGCACAGCCCTGGGGAACCAGCTAGACTCACTGTGACTCCACACGATGGCAGTGGGCTTGTGTTTGCTCGTTACTTGTTATCGTGAATTCAGTGGGGCTTCTACATTTCAGGTCATCGTTTTTGTATTCAACAACTTATAAAATCTCCGAGTGGTTTGGGCTTGTTTGATTTTTGTTTTAAGTCCTCAATATTTTCATTTCTATTTCAAAATGACAAGGTTTTTCGAAGCACTCAGATATTTATAAACTCTACCTGTTGATCCGTTGTTATCACTCACTCTTTCAGCCTCCCTTTCGCTCGTCTGTCTCCCGGCCCTTCCTTCTTTCCATCGCTCTATTTGTTTTACACGTTTGCCTCTGCTGAATCGTTGGACAGTAATAATGGTAACCATTATTAAATGGAGGAAATGCCTGGGATTCCACCGGGTCCAGTACCAAGACCTGACTTCCTCCTTTCCGCCACCAGAGGGCAGTGTCAGTTTGCAGCATTGCAGCAGGTTCTCCTGCGCTGAGCCGCCTCCCTCCCCTTAGCGCATACACATGCCCCTTCCTCAAGTTTAGTCACCCCCTCCTTTCCTCCTTGTTTTCTGAGGATTAAGGAGAGGCCACCCCTTGTCTGTCAGTTGTCAAACTGTGAAGGCTTATGTGTTGCTGTGATGCCGGTGGTCTTTCAAATGCCAGCAGTCACCCAAAGGGGACAGGTTTCAGCGGAGCTTCCAGACCAAGAACAGACTACGAAGAAGGGTGGAAGAAGGCCCTGAGGACTGTGTGCATCACTTCGAAGCATGGTCAGATGTGGAATGCTAGTGAATGAGAGCAGGCCATCGTGGAGACAGTGCCAGAGGGGGCCCTCAGACCCGAGGGTCCCCACAGTGTGACTGAGGAGGAGCTGCTTTCTCGAGTGGAGTCGACCAAGGTGACATAGGGCCGTCAGACCAGCGGGAGTGGAGCCTTCCGGAGCTCCATTTGCTGATGGGGCCCGACCTCAAAGTCAGGAGAGACAGCTGCAAAACTGTACTAATGACCAGCACTGGGAATGTGTGGAGTACAAATCTAGGAGAATCGGGTCATTTCCACCGCAGAGAGCTGTTCCCTGGGGCTTCTGCATCCACAAACCTTCCTAGGAGCAGAGGCTCCCCTTCAGCCCTCAGAGCGGCTGCAGAATAGGACCCAACGACCTTGCAGTAAGTAAGTAGCCCAACACTTAACCTACTGCACCACTGGGCCACTAATTGATCTTAGGCTGCTATAATTATTGAAAAAAATCTTCCTAATATTGAAAGAAAATGACTGCTTTCTGAAATGACTGCTCCGTACTCTTTGCTTTCCCCAACCCTGGCACGTGCCTTCTCCCTCCGGCATGTCCTTGAGGGCAGCCTCATGCCCTGCCTACCACAGTGCCGCCAGGGTTCCAAGTTGGACTTCTGCAGCTCTGAATATGCACCCATCTGTCAGGTGGCTGTGCTGGGGTGCTGTCAGGCTGCAGGCTGTAACCCTGGTGTTTCAGATAGCCACTGGATAAGCGTGGTGGGTCCATTGTACAGGAACTTCCAGACTAAGCCAGACTAGGAAGAAAACATTGGTGATGGATTGCCAGAAGAAAGCCCATGGAAGCTCAATGGATCACAACAGAGCACCGTGCAGCTTACTTGCCAGGGCCATCATGAGAAGAACCCATTGAGAGAGGATGCTTCGTGAAGGGAGTCAAAGGTCCACGCGGCGTGGCAGCCCTCAGAGAGCTCAGTGTGCACCGTGGCCACCAGGATGCACTCAAGCCTGCTGGCAGTTTTAAAAATGGCACAGGGCCAGGCGACGTGTTCTGTTGAGCAACTCGGGAGCTGGCAACAATCAGGCAAGCTAAAGTCACCTCCCCTGGTGAGCTCGGGTAATTGATTAGCATGTTGTCAACTCCTTAAAAAAACAAAAGCATGAAGCAGGGAACCAATAGAGAGGTCTGAGGGGCCGACCCCATTGCCAATTACATGGACAGCCCCCACTCCCCACAGAAGAATTCACTTCAGAGGGCAGCACTGAAGCTGCAGCTCAGGGAGAGGGACATCTCTGATCAGGGCACACAGGAGCAAATGAAGGGAGAGGAAGAGAGAGTGGAGCACATCCTGGCCCACCAAGCCTTGTGGACAAGATTTCTGCTCAGAGCAGCCAATTCACTGAGAAGACCATATGGCCGTCCCCACTATGAGACACGACATCCCTCACTGGCCCATAGCCCTACAGGGGACAACACTGGAGACACAGGGTGGGAATTGTGCCCGATCTGACCCCACCAAACCGAGGCAAAACACTAAGGGCCTGCAACAGAACAGCAAGGGGA
>NW_022103914.1:3277120-3289439 GCF_000313985.2 Echinops telfairi
GCTCTTACTTTCCGCGTGTGCACCAGGGGAGCCTGTCTCACGGGGCGCTGGGAGGTTCCAGCGCCACAGTGTTTAGTAAAAGTGACTTTTAAACAGCCAAGTCAGCCTGCTGTTACGTGCAGTACCCAAGTGGTTAGAACAGGGGTTGGCAAACATTTGCGACGGAAGAGTCAATCCTGGCCTCACAACTTAAAAGCTATTCAAGAGGTATAACTATCTCCTTACAAACAAACGAAATCACCATGAGCTGAATAATATCCTGTAAAATTTTTCAGTTCTACTTGGGAGCCCCATGTCCATACTGGAAAAAGCCGGCTATGGCTCGGGAGCCGCAGTTTGCCCACTGTTGTTTAGACTAAAACAAAAGGGAGCTGGCGACCACTCCTGACGCTTGGCACAAAGATGTTGGAAGGGGCTTCAAAAAGTTCGTGGAAAAATGGAATGGAGAGGTCGTGGCTGCTTTCCCAAGAACTTTGTAGCAGGCCAGTGGAGGACGTGAATTCACAACAGCCAAAAGGTGGAAACGCCCTGGAACGTCCTCAACAAACAAACCGTGATGCAGAGACAGAGGAGTTGGCCACAATGAGGAATCTTGCCCACAAAAGCTGCAGCATGGAAGAACTCTGAAACACCTGCCGCGTGGAATAAGCCTGCCACGAAGGGGCCAGTGCTCTGTGACCGCACTCATACAACACAGCTAGTGTACAGAGACCAAGGCTTATTAGCGACCAGAGGTGGAGCAGGGAGACGGAGTCATAGCTTAGGGGGCAATGGGTTTCTGTTCGCCCAAACCAAGCTCATTGCCAACAAGTCGATCCCAACTCAGAGCCACCCAACAGGGTAGGGTAGAGCTGCACCTGTGGGGTTCTGAACCTGTAACTCTTAACAGGAGGAGAAAGCCTCATCTTTCTCCCTCGGAGCCAGCCGCGGGTGGTTTCGAACAGCCCGATGTGCAGCCACCAGAGCTAATGGTTATGGTTGCACAGCAAAATGAACCCCGCCAGGGTCACTGACCGATACATTCAAAACTTGTTCCATTAGCCAGTGTTGCGTTACGGGTATAGTTGCCACGCTTTTATGCAAAGAAAAAGATGTCGAGACGAGTGGCGTGCCTAGAGTCTTGGAGCAGAGGGCCCAGCTCTGAATCGGAAGGCTGGCTCAGCCGTTTCCAAGGTGATTGCCTTGGGCAATACATGAAAATAGGTTTATCTTGGTGTTAACCTGGGCAGAAGGGAAAGGTGATAGAGGGAAGGTCACTGGTCAGAAAGTAGATGATATTAATTTGACCAAAAGGGAACGCAATGTATGCTACAGGGAGGTAGACAAAAATGATGTCCGCAGGGAAAGACATAGTGGTTCTCCACCTTCCTCATGTCTCCTCCCTGTAATACAGTTCCTCATGTGGTGGTGACCCCCCAACCACAAAATTATTTTTGTTGCTACTTCATCACTGTCATTTTGCTACTGTTATGAATCGGCCAACCCCTATGAAAGGGTTGTTCAACCCCCAAAGGAGTCTCGACTTATAGGTTGAGAACCGCTGCATGAGAAGGTTTGCACAAGTCACAGGCAACAGAGGCGAATGCTGTCGTGCACACAGTGCTGCAGTGGTGGTGCCCTACAAGTCGATCCCCACGAGCAGCAGTTGAGTAGAGCCAAACAGTACAATGAAACGTGCAAGGACCTGGAATGGGACCATCGGGAGGGGAGCACGCACTCTGCATATCTGAAATTGAATTCAGGAAAAAACTCAAGCCTCTAGTTGCAGTCTTGAAAGATCCTATGGGCAGAATGTTGAACAATGCAGGAAGCATGGACAGACTACACAGAGTCACGGTACCAAAAACACCTCGTCGTCAGTCTACCATATCAAGAAGTAGCATATAAGCAAGTACCAATGGTGCTGAAGGAAGAAGTTCAAGCTGCACTGAAAGCATTAGCTGAAAACAAGACTCCAGGAATTGACAGAATACCAACTGAAATGTTTCAGAAAGCTGAAGAAGCACTGGAAGCACTCACTCATCTATGCCAGGAAATTTGGCAGACAGCTACTTGGCCAGCTGACTAGAAGAAATCCAAAATTGTGCCCATTCAAAAGAAAGGTGAACCAACAGAATGCTCAAACTATAGAAGCCTATTATTGATATCACACACAAGTAAATTTTTGCTGAAGATCATTGTGTTAGGGTTCTCTAGAGAAACAAAACCAGAACGCTAATAATTATATATACAGATAGATAGATATAGAACATAAGAAATAAACAGTTAATTAAATTATAAAGCAATACAAATGGCTCAGTGCAACTCACTCCCATGAGACAGTTGTGAGACACTGGCAGTCCTTCAAGTCTTGAGGACCACCGGATAGTCCTCTGTAGAGCAATTCAGGATATCTAGCACAGGCAACAAACAGCAAGGTGGGTCACCAACAGTCAGCCAGATGACAGGGTCCGACAGTCCCCAGCTCAAGAGATGTAAATTCCGATGGTGTGGCGAAGCAGGTCTTGAAGGAACCTCAAATTACAGCGACACAGTCCATGGGTTAGATGTCCCACAGGTAGTGTAGCTTGCAAATTGAGGCACAGAACAAGCAAGGCAGCCACACACTGGTCCAATGATCAAAGAGCAAGAGACAAGAAAGGCGAGGCTCACTGAGCCATTTATCCCTCCACCCTTCAATTAATCCCACATGTGTTTATTGGCCAGGTTGTCACAATAAACTAACTACCTCAATCATCCAACAACAGTTGCAGCAGTGTATTGACAGAGAGCTGCCAACAGTTCAGGCTGGATTCAGAGGAGAACATGGAACAAGGGATATCATTGTTGTCAGATGGATCTTGGCTCAAAGCAGAGAATACCAGAAAGATGTTTACTGTGTTGCACACAGTTGACACTGTGTGGACCATAATAAACTGTGGAGTCTGTTGAGAAGAATTGGAATTCCAGAACACTTCATTTGTTCATTCAGAATTTGCACATGGATCAAGAGGCAGTTGTGCGAACAGAACAAGGGATCACTGCTTGATTTAAAACCAGGGAAGGTGTGCATCAGGGTTTTATCTCTCACCATACTTGTTCAATCTGTAGCTGAGCGAATCACCAGAGAAGCTGGATTATGTGAAGAAGCGTGTAGCATCAGGATTGGAGGAAGCGTTAGTAACAAGTATGATATTTAGATGGCACAACCTTGCTTGCTGAAAGTGAGGATTTGAAGCACTTGCTGATGAACATTAAGGATTGTAGCCTTCAATGTAGACTAAAACTCAATGTAAGGAAGACCCAAATCCTCACAACTGGACCAATAGGGTAACATCATGATAAATGGGAAAAAGGTTGAAGTTGTCAAGGATTTTGCCTTGCTTGGATCCACAACCATTGCTCATGGAATCAGCAGTCAAGACATCAGAAGAAGTGTTGCACCTGGTAAAAGTGCTGCACAAGACCTCTTTTGAGTATTGAAGAGCAAGGATGTTACTTTGAGGACTGAGGTGCACCTGACCCAAGCCATGGTATTCTCCATTGCCTCATACGCCTGTGAGAGTTGGACACTGAGCCAGGAAGATGGAGAAGAATCGATGCATTTGAATCGTGGTGCTGGAGAAGCCTATCGGAAGTACCATGGGCTGTTAAACGGACAAACTGACCTGCATTGGAAGAAGTAAGGCCAGAGAAGCTCCTGAGAAGCGAGGGTGGCGAGACTTCACCCTCCATAGTCTAGACGTATGGTCAGGAGAAACCAGCCCCTGGAGAAGGTCATCATCTTTGGTCAAGTGGAAGGGCAGTGACAAAGAGGGAGAACCTCAACGAGCTGGATGGACACTGTGCTTGTAACAATCGGCTCAGACACAGGAACAGTGGTAAGGCTGGCGCAGGACCGGGCAGTGTTGCCTTCTGTTGTGCACAGGGTCACTATGGGTCAGAGCTGACTCGATGACACCGCTACCAAGATCCTTGGTCCGACATGCAGGCTGAACAGGTGTGGGAGACCGAGTAGGAGTATACCTAGGACTAGAGACAGTGTTTACAGGGACTATATATATGCATTTGCCTTTGCTGCAAATATATCCATGAGTGTGGTGGCACATACAGTGGAAAAGTTATGAAAACTTCTTAGATATAAGCAAACCGCTTGAGGGAATGAGTCACCGGTCTGAGGGATCAGGACCATAGCCGCAGAGGTCACTTGGGTCAATGGGCATAACATTGTTCCCAAAGGCAGTGCTCTACATCCTTCTTTGGTGAGTAGCTAGTGGGGTCATAAAAGCTTATAAACAGCCATGTAAGGGAAAACGATTGGTCTCTGCCCCTCTGGAGGAAAGAAGGATGATGACAATTGAAAGACATTTGGAAACAGTCTAATGGACCAAGGGACAACGCAAACAGCAGCCCTCATGACCCCGAGACCAGAAAAACTAGATGATCCCGGGCTACCACTACCAACGAATTACTCTGAAAGGATCACATTAGAAGGGTCTGGAGAGAATGGAAGAACAATAGGGAACAAAACTCAAAATCCTACAAAAGACGAAGTTTGCTATTGGAGAGAGACAGGTTTGACCCCCAAGATGATGTAGTCTTCTATCACCCTTCAGATTGGGAACTAAACGCACCTGTGATAGAATCCTCAGCCACTTCCGGTCAAGATGGCAGCATGAAGTTCAGAGTGTTAAGGAAGAAGGCGGGAACGGAATTCGACCCCCACGGAGGACGTGGGGTGGGTGACGGCACTCTGAGGGGTTGCACTGGACGGGCCGGACGAATGTGTGCAGATAATCGAAGGGCAAACCAATGGTCTCTTCACGTAATCCACAATACAAACTGAAACAGAAATCCAATACAAACTTGCTAATGAAAATAAAGTGGGGTGAGAGACCTTATCTCCCGGCAGTTGGACTCCTCCGCCCAAGCGTGCCACTGGGGGCCAGGCCCCCTGCTCCTGTAAGGGCTCCTCAGTCTGATGCTGTCCCCAAGTAGAACTGAAGCAGGCGGAGGTCGCAAGCTGTCACAGGAACTGATTCATCTCCGGTGCCCTCGCCAGAGAGCCTGGCTTGTGCTTCTGTAGCCGCTTCTGCCAGCTGCCAATTTGAGCAGCACTCTCTCCTGCCTCTGGGACCCCCTGGGACCTCAGGACAGATGCTGCCCCAGCGTCAGGGCAGAAGGAGCGTCGGCATGCGTATTATCCTGGTGTCTCGGAGGCCCATGAACTAGCCGAGGGCGCTCAGAAAGTCCCAGAGAAGAAAGACCACCCTGATGGAGTTTTCTGAGAAGTTGGAGGGGCTGGAGAGCCAGTCGCCCCAGAATGTTTCCCACTTCCTGTTGAGTCCGTTCCTGACACGTGAAATCCACGCGTGTCGGAGAACTGCGCATCGGGTTCCCTTGGCTGACGGTTCCAAAGCAGATTGCCGGGCCAGCAGACTTTCCTTGCTTGGCACTCCTGGGTGGACCCAACCTCAGCCTTGTGGTTAGCCGAGGAGCAAGTTCACCAGACCCTCCCACCCAGGGGCTCCTTTTGAAATAGAAGACCGAGTGATGTGCTCCCACTTAGAGCGAGCGAAGCTGCATCTCTAATTCTCCCAAGGAACATCGGCCAGTCGGAGGAGTGACGTGCAGACCAAAAGTGCTTTAGGAAGGGGCGGGGGCGGGGCCTGCAGTCTGTCCTGATCACCCCTGTGTGCTCAGCGACAGTCAGAGGTGGGAGGACCCGGGAGGCCTTAGGGAGAAGCCCTTGAGCAAGAGCGTAGCCCAGGGGAGCCTTCAGAAGCAGGCCTGATGCTGCCTGGCCAGACCCTCCTCTTGGCTCCTCCTTCACCTCCCCTGTGTCACTTGGACCTGGAGAGCAGCCAGACAAACATGTGAGACAGCCACTGCCACACTGAATACCAGCTCTCTGTCCTCCGGAAGCAAGAGGCAGCCCGGTCCTTGGACAGACTGCCCTTTCCCTCCTCCTTGCCATTCTGGCAAGGCTGGGTTCTCGGTTCCCCACCATTGTCCACCAGCCAATGCTGATTCTGACATGGTTGGTGCCCGCCCCCTTCTTTTTGCCCGGCCTGTAAGCCAGCGGAAGTACAGTTTCCCACTGGAGTACGCAGGTCAAATAGACAAACGGTCCTCTAGACCATTTTCATGGGTGTGGGCTGACGAACTTCTCAGTTGTGCGATCAGAGCCCTTTCTCTGCGGCTCGTGAGGAGGTCGGTCCAGACCTGACCGCAGCCTTTTCTTGGACTTGATTCTCTTTAGATGGATTTCCTGGGACTGCTGGGAGAAATTCCCGTACGCTCAGGGACGCAGAGCAACTCAACTGCGTTACCTTACAGTCTGATCGCCAGAAGTCCAACGTGGGCCTTAGTGGGCAAAGCTCGAGGTGCTGGCAGGCCCTGCACAGGAATCTGTTTCCCTGCCTTTTCCAGACTCTCCAGGCCGCCTGCATTCTTTGGCTCGTGGCTCTTCCTCCTTCTTCCAGGTCAACAAAGTCACACCTCTGTCCCTTCGTTAGTCCGTCTCCCTCTGCCACAGCCAGGTAGGACGGCACTTCTGAAGATGCACGTGACTGGACTGAGCCCACCTCGATGATCCAGGGCAGCGTGTCTTCCTCAAGCTCTTTCATTTAAACGCATCTACAAAGCCCCTATTGTCACATCTGGCCACAGAGGTGTAGGTTCTGAGGATCCTGACCTGAATCAGCCTGCCTGGCTGGTCACCAATTAGGCCATGCACTGTTGCCCCCGGGGCGGGGCGTACACTTGCCGTGCAGTGCTCCAGGGGGGCCCCAGATGCCTAGGTGAACTGATAGCCACATTTCCTCCACATCTTTGACAGAGGTCTTCCCCGCCCCCTCCCGCCACCCTCAACACCCCTGCCCCGCTTTGCCTGGCTCCATGGGATTGCTCCTGACCCCTTGCCGTTGGGTCTAGGACTCCAACTCATGGCGGCCCTGGAGGACCGAGTGGAACTGCCCGTGGGGTCTCCCAGGCTTGGCATTGTTACAGAAGCAGATTGCCACCTCTTTTCCCTGTGGAGTGGCCAGTGACCTTTTTGGTGAGCAGCCCGGCAATTAAGCCGCTGCTTCACCAGCCCCCCACCCCACCCCCAGTCTATCACTCCCTTGACATATTTGTTCATGTTCATTGTCTCGTCCTCCCACCACCACACCCTCCACTAAAGCAGGCATTTTGCCTGTTTTCTTTCATGCTTTCTCCCTCGCATCTCAAACAGTGATGGGCACGTAAGTTATCAGTTCAGTATTTGGAGAAGGAGAGAGGAAGGAAGGAAGGAAGATAGGTAGGGGCTGGGTGAAGGAAGGGCAGTCACCAAGAACCCCTGCAGAGTTGTGTAAAAGATTTAACTGTGCTTCTTGTCCTTTAATTGTTGGTAGGAAAAATAAAAACCGGGCTTACACATTAGGGTGGGGGGGCCTCAGGTTAAAATTAGGGAATAATTTTCTGATGGTAGGAATTCTGGCTGAGGAAGTCATTGCGGTCTTGGATCCTGGAATGTCATCTCCAGGGACAGGTGGGCAAACTTCTTGTGTATTGAGAATGATTGACAACCTGGAACTGTGAGGTTTCTCTGGTGGGTCAGACCTCGGTTCTTGGCTTTGCACGAGAAAGAATTCATGCCAAAGCCTGGTTTGTAATCCAAGTGAGTGTTTATGAAGGACGGGAGAAGTTTCAGGTTTTACAGTCTCAAAAGAGCACACGCTATTTCAGGGAAGCGTGCCAAACCGTGCGCAAGCCACCCTGGGGCCCACAACTGAACATGGGCACTTTATGGGACTGCACACCCGCATGTGGTGAACTGAGGCCAGAGAGACCGCGGCACGACCCAGCAGGCACAAGAGCAGGGTAAAAAAAGACCCTTCCTGCCGCCAGTGTATTTCAAACCTCTGGCTGGGTAGGCGTGGTCAAGGGTATTGGTTGACCCCACTGGCTGAATCAAGCCCACCTGGGGTGAAGGGGCACCTTGCCCAGTTAAGGTCTCTATGGGTGGCTAATGGTTGCCTAATTTTCCTTCCCAATCTCCTGTAGGGTGCCTGTGCAGGCATGGGAGGGACAACCTCCTGTCCCTGTCTGGCTACCTAACACAACTATTAGGATCGCCAGTGATTCCTCTTATTACTGGCAATCTTCACTATACCAACCTGTGTTACATTAAGACAAAATCCACTTCCCATTTAATATACTAGACCATCACTTCCCAAACTTACTACGCCTACTGTCCCCTTTAACGAGAAGGAAAAAAAATTACTCAGCACCCCCTGGCAATAAAAGATTTTTGCACTATAGCCCAGCCTCCAGGATAAAGTAGTGGTATCTGCTTTTGCAGCCTGCCTAGATCTTTCCAGTGCCTCTACCCCCATTCTCACCCTATGCAAGGGGACAGAATTATCCACTTTGGGAAACACTTTATGAGATTAATCCACATTCTGTTACAGCTGCTGGTTCTGGCTGTGGGAGAGAAGATGGCATTGGCCTCCTAAATTAAAATACTAGTGGACACTACACTTCAAAGTGTAGTGGACACTTAGCAACCATAAGCCTTCCTCAGTCAAAGTGATAGACTGGCACTTCTCACTGCCTCACTTTGAGAACACTTTGACCTACTTAGAGGTAAACATTTTTGGAAATGGATGAAACCTGGAGCGGTTTGTTTTTAGCAACTCCAGCTGCCATCATCTTTCACTTTGATAAATAGCTCTTCTCCTCCCGAACTCGGGCCAGCTCAGTCATCTGCTTAGCATACATCTCCAGAACCCGCCCTGTGGTAAGAACTCCACCTCTCTGTCCCGCAGAAGGGCCTGAGGTTGCTGTTCTGGGGAGAATGGAAGGTCTTCTGAAATCCCACAGCTAATATTGTCTGTTTCTTTCCAAGCCCAGCCTGATTCAGAGCAGGTAGTGATACGTATCCTTCCTTCCTGAAGTAAGAGAGGGTGATGGGTGAGATAGGCTGAGGCTTAACTCTGAGAGGATGAGACACCCATCAGGAGGTAGACAGGTGTCAGGTAGGCAAGTGCCTAGTAGTGGCAATAATTGAAAATAGCCAAGAGAACCACCCACCACCCACCCCCCAAAAGTCCTGGACCAAGTGGTCTCACTGGGGAATTCTACAATCCTCCATAAGATGCTACTTTTCTGAAAATTAACAAAAGGAGGGACAAACCCCAACCCATGAAGCTATCATTGCTCTGATACCAAAGACCCAAAAGCACCACAAGAAAAGAAAACTGTAGAGCGGTATCCCCTATGAACGTACACAAGGGTAAGTAAAAAATATATACAAAGTGCGAGTAGGTTTAAAGTTGATATACTCACAGGTCTGTTCCTAACATGTTTAAACATGTCTACAATCAGCAGGTAGCTGCAGACAAGTTGTCTCAGTAATACACTTGTCTCATCTAGGGTGTTTCCCAAAACAAAGTCCCATGAAAACAATGGCTTCCGAAGCCGGCTGCTGGGCCAGTTCAATCTGATGCAGCAACATCAGCACAAAGACCATGGTGACTCTCTTATAGGAACCCCAAGGGTGATCTTGATAGATTTTCTCAATGGTCACAGCATAATCACAGGGGCGTACTAGAAAGGAGTTTTAAGAAAATTAGAAAGTGTTTTAGTGGAAATAGTTGTCCCGAGGACTTTTCTGCCCCATCACAGCAGTGTGCCTGCTCGTTGTTCTAGGGTTGGGAGGGCTGTTTGAGGCTGTTTCTCTAGGTAACCTTATCCCCTTTGTCCTGCAGCCCTGACCCCATCCCCTCAGACTTCTTTTTTTTTAACTCAAAAAAGAAGTTTTTTTGAGAAACATTTTAAAGAGACATGATCTGAGTCCCTCAAAGATGCCCACACTGCCATTTTGATATGGTCTAATGGAAGAACACAGACTCCTTTGGGGGAAGACCGGAGAAAAGGAAACGCTGCAATCAGGAGAGTATTGGCTTAGCTGGCTGCTAGGTCAAGAAACATTAGCCTCACATTTTAATATCTGTGTTTAATATAGGTCTCTGGGATTTTTGTGGTAGTGTTTTCTATTTACCCTAAAATATTAAAAACATCAGCAAAATACTAGTACACTGAATCTTAAAACACGTTAAAGGAAAAAAATTAAAATGGTCAAGTAGAATTTATTCTAGGAATGCAAGGATGGTTCTAGATTGGAAAAACAGAACAAAGGAAAAGAATCGCATGACTGGCTCAATCAATGCAAAGAAGCATTAGATAAAATCCAACACCTCTTCTTGATAAAAATATTTAACAAGTTAGGGATAGAAGAGAAGTTCTTCAGTCTAATGAAGAGCATTTATGAGAAGCTCATTTTTAACATCACGCTCAGTGGAGAAAAGCTGACAGCTTTCTTTCATGTAAGATCAGTAACAAGACAAAGATGCCTGCTCTCACCTGTAGTGTACTGGAAGGTCTAACCAGGCAATCAAGCAAGAAAAAATAAATAAATTCAAGTTAGCCAGTTTAGGAAGGGTAGAGAAAACATTGAGAATGAGTTCAGTAATGTAGGTGCTGTGAGCCTCAAGGTCAGGAGTTCTCAGTCCTGGTTTCACACTGAAACTACTTGTAGACATTTTTTTTAATCTGAAAAGCAAGTAAAAGCTATAGATATCTTGACCTCGTTATTCCAAACCTCCTGAAAAGACACCAGGTCTTATCAGAGGTGGCAATCACCGCTGGAGGAAAGGTCTAGTTAGCTGCCGACCTGAACTTTGTATTTTAGGTTCATGAGTCCAAGTTCAAAGCAGTTTTCCACATCCTTACAACCAGGGCTAATAAGGAAACAAAGCACGTTGTTGTTGCTGAGCAAAGACAGCAAAACATACACCGATTCAACAATTCTACCTGCATAAATCAGTGACACTGATTACAGTCTTCAAATTGCTCGACCGTCCCCCCCTTCCCCGTTGTTCTCCGCTCACGAACCTGAACGCCCTGCCCCTCCCAGCTTCCCATGAAAGCGGTCCACCTGCTCTTGTCACTCTGATTCCATGTAGACGTTCTTCCAGAGGGTGCAGTGCTCAAGGCAGACATTCTGTACGAACCAGGCTAGACTACGAGTCAGTGGAGGGTCAGCGATAAAGGGGAAGGCTCTCAACAGGATGGACTGGCACAAGAGTTGCATACTGGCAACAATTACAGCGATGAGAGGACGCAGGACTGGGCAATGCTCCCTCCCTTATTGTGCATATGGGCTTGCTGAGTCGGGACCGACTACAGCACTGAACAACAGCAATGGTTCTGTTTAAAGAAGAATGACTTTGGGGGATTGTTTGCTGTGCAGCAACGGTTCTCTACCTGTGGGTCGTGACCCCTTTGGGGGTCGAACGACCCTTTCACAGGGGTCATCCAATTCATAACAGTAGCAAAATGACAGTGATGAGTAGCAATGAAGCTAATTTTGTGCTTGAGGGGTCGCCACAACATGAGGAACTGTATTAAAGGGTCTCGAGCTGCATTAGGAAGCTTGAGAACCACTGCTTTAAGGTTGAAGAATGATCTCTGGATATTAGTTTTGGGGGTTCAGTGGCTCCAGAAAGGACCTATTCCATGAGACTGTTCCACATTCTTCTACTTTTCCACCCCCTTTGGCCAGGTCTTCTTTTTTTAAAAAAAATTTTATTTTTTAATTTGGGGGGGAGGTGTTTCTGGCCAGGTCTTCTATAGACTCTTGATGGTCAATTGATACTGATGTACACACATTCTTTTCACTAACTGCTATCTAGTCCATTCTGACAAAGCGTGCCAACCAGGTAGGGCAGGGTGGCACTGCCCCTGTGGGTTTGAGTCTGTGGACATTTCCCGGAGCATAACCCAGTTCTCTGGTCTTGTGGCAAAGGAGGCAGTTGGTGAGTTGGGGGGGGAGCAGTTAGCCTCTCATTCCACTTCCAAGACGTGGGGCACTCGAATCACTATTAGGAATGAGCATTCAAAGAAGGAATGAAGATTTAGGGGACGGTGTCTCAATACAGAGGAGGCTGCCCAAGTGCGGACACTGAGGGGCAGGGGACAGGGGTGGTAGGAAGCAGTGTTGAAGCTTGACCCTTCCAAACCTGCTCCTCTCACCTCTCCGGCGCCTCGTGTGGTGGCGTTGTGGTGCCGTTGGAGGAGGAGGGCGTTTGGTGCCCGGTGTTTCGCGTACCACCGTCCTCCCTGGGGACGTTGGCCGTGCCACGGCCCCGGGCGGCGTTGCACAAGGCTCGGCGCCCTGCCCCAGGCGGCCACTCCAGCCAACAGCTGGATCTGGAGCTCCGCCCCGCGGGGCCTCCTCCTCGCCGGGGCCCCACCCCGGCTGCACAAGGTGGCTCGGGCGCCCGGGAAGTCC
>NW_022103914.1:3289842-3302735 GCF_000313985.2 Echinops telfairi
GCGATCGCCCTCTCCCTCCATGAGATTCTCCCTGGATGCCGCGGGGAGCTGCCGTTCGTGAGCTAGGGTTACTTCGCCGGCGGCGACTTTGGATTTCAGGGCGCCAGCCCGCTGCGGGAGGGGTGGGGATGGGGTGCGCTCAGCCGGAGCGCGCCCCCCGCAGCCCCTCGCGCGGCTCGCGGCCACTTTCGGTTGTCAGCTGTGAGATGGACATATGACTCCTGGCTCTAGGAATGTGCTTGACACTTGCCTCAACACCAGCAACTATTTTTGCCAAAGTGACAATTCTCTTAGGAAACGGGAGCACTTTCCCCTGCCTGCCCGGGACTCTGCAGGCGGCTGCGGAATAAGCTTGCGGCCCAGGGCCGGAGCTTGGCACATTAATTAACCACGAACCCCCTCTTTGGCCCCAATTAAGGCTGGCTTTTAATTATTCTGCTCATTGTAATGTTGGTGAGGAGACTTACAGAAAGCGACCAGTCTTTGCCAAATCAGCCTGCAGAGCAGGGGGTGCGAGGAGGCACACAGAGGGCTGGGGGAAAGAGCTCAGGTTTGGGTGGTGAGAGGTGAACCCAGAGCCTCCTGCTTTCCACTCACCCTCTGTTTCAACACCCAGTCCCTGTCACATCCCTGTAAACTCCAGGTCGAACTTTCAGCCCGTGGCGGGCAATGAACTTCAACCAAGTGACCCTTCAGCATCTCCTGTGCTTCTCACAGGAGAGCACTCTGACACATTCTCCATCCTAGACAGAGGTAAGGTTAGGAGTGCTCGTTCACTGGAAGGACACCCCACCCCCAAGTAATTAAAATCTGTAATCCCAGACTGTAATCTTTCTCAGTCTCTGCATTTGATTAGAAGCTGCCTGGAATGAACTGGCTCTGAAAGCCAGAATTTAGCAGAAGCAATCTGAGGGGGCCAGGGTCCCTCACAAAACTCTGAGCTGCCATGCAGAAACTCTTAAAACCAAGACAGGGAATCAAGGGGAGGAGGCACGAAAAAGGGGGCGGAAGCAGGAAATGGCCAAAGGGAGACTGAGTGGGTTGATTTGGTCTGAAAGCCCTGCTGCTTCCACCAAGTAGGGTTTCCAAGCAGAATTTCTTGGGAGCTTCCTGTCACCAGGCCGAATGCGGGGGCTTGGGCAGTAATTATCTAAAGCCCCTGCAGCTGCCTCCTACAGTCCAGACGTGTCTTGAGCAAAAGCAGCCCTGGCTTCCCATCTGGGTAACTCTCCCAGGGTCCAGGCCAGGGCTTTGTGTGTGAATTGCCCTGGTCACCCCACAGTCTTCAGGGGAGGGGGCAGGGAGCCAGCTTGGGGGCCTGCAGGGCCTTCTCCTGCGTAAGTGGTGAGGGAAGGTGTCCCCGAGTCTTGGCAAGGAGGTATGGGAACCCGAGGGAGGCAAAGGGCCAGGCAGTGGAAGCAGCTTCAAAGGGGAAAGGAGAGTAAGGTGGTTGTTTTGTGAGCCTCCGTCCCCTTCGGGCTTACCCTTTCTTGACTGGAAAACCAAACCCGCTGCCACCCTATAGGGCAGAGTAGAACTGTCCCTGATGAGTTTCCAAGACTGCTGGTGGTATAGTGGTTACCTGTTCAGCTACAGTCCGAATGGTCAGCTGTTCAAAACTACCAGCAGCTTTGTGGGAGAACAGTGGGGCTTTCTACCCTTGTAAACAGTTAGCAGTCTCAGAAACCCACACGGGGTCGCTGTAAGTCAGCATGGACTCCATGGAAGGGAGTTTGGTTTTGGTTGAATGCTGACAGCCTCATCTTTCTCCCAAAGAGTAGGTAGTGGATTAGACCTGCCGACCTTGCAGTTAGCAGCCCAATGGGTAACCATCTGCCTTTGTGCCCCCAGGGCTGGAATATGAGGAGTTGATGAGGTAGCTGATTTAGCCACCCTTCAAAGAGGCCTCCTGGAAGCACTTGAGCAGGGTGTCCATGGAGGTGTCGGAGCACAGTCCCGGGTCCTTTGGTCTGGCTCTGCTAGATCAGAGAACCCCTGAGGCATCAATCCCAATGAAAAGTTTTTCTTGAAAAAAAAGAAAGAAGTTTTAATCCAGGTTGAAAAGAAGGCCTTGTCCGTGAATCTTCAATCCACTTCCCAGAGTCCCAGAGTCCATGGGAAGAGACTTGCCCCACTGCAACACAGAAGCTGTCGCAGAGACTGACCAGTCTCCTAGAGCACTAGCTCTGAGGGATGGGATGACCTGCCTACCTTTTCAGTCCAAACCAGTTTCTCTGGTCTTTCAGACTTACTAAGTGGAAAGGCAGCCATAACACCTCCCACCCCAACCCTAAAACCCTTTTTATGTGTAAATAAAAACTGCCCCGTTATTTGGGCTCAGTTCTCTAGCCCTTCACTTGAGAGAACTTGACTTTTTCCTACTACTCTTGGAGCTAAACCCTGAAGCTAGACCACTTCTGGGGTTCCCTAGTCCTGGAGCCTCGCCTCACTGGCTTCCCGACTTGAAAGATTTCAAGGATGGTTGCTGCTGGCAGGTACTGTCCAGGAGAAGGAAGTTCTGCACGGTCCCGCACCACCCTCACCATCCTTGCTGCGCTTGAGCTATTGCGTCCATCCATCTCCTTGAGAATCTTCCTCCTTTTTTTAATTTTTTTTATTTTGCTGACCATTTACTTTACCAACAGAAACTTCTGTGGGGACTGGTCCCTCCTGATAACATGTCCAAAGTACATGAGACGGAGTCTCACCCTTGCTGCTTCTAAGGACCTTCCTTGCTGTACTTCTTCCCAAACTGATTGCATCATTCTTGGGGCAGCCTATGGCTTATCCGAGAGTCGTTGCCAATCCTGCCCATCAAAGGTGCGATTCGTCTTCGCTTTTCTTCTTCATGACCCAGATCCCCATGCGCTGGAAGTGACTGGAAACACGGTGACTTGGGTCAGGTGCACCTTAGTCCTCAGTGACATCTGTGCTCATTAACACTTACTGCAAAGAGGTCTTTGGGGGCAGATTTGCCCCATGCAGTATGCCATCTCATGTTCCCTGTGCATCTCCCATGAGCGCTGATTGTGGGTCCGAGTACAATGAAGTCCTCGACGGTGTCCGTCTTTACTCTGCTCCTGATGAAGAGGTTCAAAGGGTGCTTCCTCTTCAAGCCTGAGGAAAGGGGCCAAAACAAAAGCAATCAAGAGGGAGCTCATGTGGAATGTTCTGGTTATTGTTGACCCAAGCGACCTGCACCCTCCTGGAATTCCTGAGGTGAATCCTAATTGGTTACTGTAACCACTAGGTGAAGAATCCAGAATGTCCTGACAGCATCTTTGTGACCTTTCACCGTCATACTGGAGGGAGACAGGGAGGAGATTAGTTGAGCTTTCTTGTGGTTTGGAAACGTGAGGAAGACCATTTTCCCCCTTCCATTTTTGTTTGTTTCTTTTGAATACAGTTCTAGTACAGGAGTGTCGTCGAAGATGATTTTCCTACCTTGAAATTAGGAGCGCATTGATGTAATGGTTTCACCCCCATCAACTAGCAAACCCTGCAATGGTTCCTTGGGAGGAAGGACCTGGCGGTCTGCCCCCAGGGGACAGTTCTGTTCTGTCCTGTGAGCTTGCTATGAGTCGGAATCCACTCCACAGCACATGACAGCAACAGCCTTGAGATTGGAGTTCAAGAGCAGGAAAACCGAGAATCAAGATCAGAGGGGCGTAAGAATCAGGTGGGAAGGAAAGACACAGGCAAATCCATCCGGAACTGCCTTTTTGAGAGTGAAAAATCACCAGAAGTGAGATCATGGCATGCATATGTCAGAAGAGTGATGAAGCATTGCTGTGACCCTGGGGAGTGGGGGGAGGGTGTGTGGGGGGGAAGGGGGTGGTGGTGGTTTCAGGATTACTTGAGTTACTTGGACTTTTGGTGAAGCCTGAAGAAATGGATCAGTTATGGATTCCTTAGTTGTCATCAAATAAAAATGAACAATTTATTTTGGAGTAACAAACAGCCTTTCCACTGACCTGGAGATTGCTAAATTGTTTGCCGACTGAAATGTGTGCTTGCTTACATCACGGAGTCTAGACATGATCCTGACGCTTTGGGGTAGAAGTTGGTCATAGAGCCCTTAGCTTTCGAGCTACTTACAATGAACTGGGTGTCTGTGGACAGTAGTCCCTTCTTCCCAGAACCCCTGCCCCTCTGCATCTCCAATGGGTCCCCAGAATTTTACACTCATTTATTACCCTCGCATCTTAAGGCCCTGTACTGCCCTATCTGCCCCTGTAGACATGAGTTCAGGAGTGAGTCAGAGGCCCTGAGAGGGGACTGGGTGGTGACTTGCCCAAGCTGAATCAGTTAGTTCACTAGGAAGGGTTAAGCCATGATTCCTTGGCTCTTTCTCAACCTGGGCTGTTGGGGTCTTCTTGGACTGCCATTACGGGGAAAGAGAATGTGTACAAGGATGTATACATCATGTAGAAAGACAATGGGGCTCACAGGGGATCCCAGGTCATCCTCTGCCCTTGTCTGGACAGTGCTGCGGCTATCCCTCACTCTGGAGTTGAGTTGTTGGTATTCTATTTTGAGATGCTCCTCTTAAGAATCTCTTGAGAATGGGTCACGTCTTCCCTAAATGCATTCACCATCTGTCCACAGTGCTGCGCCTCTTGCAGCATGTGAGGGGCAGATGGGCAGCATGGCCTGCCCTCTCCTCCAGACCAAACCCCAGGCTTTCCCAAAGGAAAAGGAAGGCCCTGGAGCAGGGATGCGGGGCTTCTCAAGTGGAAGGGGCTGAATCGTGGAAGGTTAGGACTACATGGGGGAGCGTGTAGATGATTTGGCCCCCCCATCTCCAGCCATGTCATGGGAAGATCAGCACTATAATTGTCCTCTGTTCACTCCCCTGACTCCTTGATTATCTTCCTGAGCACGTGGCTTCTCTTAACTCTGAACAGAGCCTAACCTGACCCCACAGATAAGCGTTGAGTTCATCCACACTGGGCGTTGACTGCTGTGACCTGTACTTCTTGGGTGCACCACAGAGGCTGGATCTGCCCGGTCTGCTCTGAAGGTCTCCGAGTGGTGCCCATAGTTTGTGCTCAATTTCTAATCCACAAAGTGTATGACTGTTCAAATCCACCCATCAGATAGGTCTGGCAGTCCACTGCTGAGAAGACTCTAGCCAAGAAAACGCTGTGATGGCAGTTCTACCCGGTAACACCCCCAAGGTCACTTGAGTCAGAATCATGCCATGTCTCAATGGCCAGTAGGTAGGCACCATCCTATCTCTGTATCTCCCAGAGTAGTCCATACACCTTGTTCTTAATAAGTATCTGTTCCCTCTGGCTCAATTGAATTCAGAGGTTTCTACCGCCATCCCCATCTCTTTCTTGCCCCTTTTCTCAAAGCGTTCCTATCATTCCATTGTGGAGCGGCACTGGTTTTATGTAATACTGTGTTTTAATTCACTTGACAAATGTTTATGTGCTGACTGCATGCCAGCCCTGCACTCGGTACGCTGGGAAGAGGGGCAGGAATCAGACCAGTGTTTACCCCGCTGAGCCGTTGTGAAGATTAGTGAAGACACTGTATGTAATAGGGCTTAGCCTAGCACCGGGCACAGGCAGTGCTTTCAAAAGGCTAGCTATTCTGGGTAACAGTAATTGTGAAGCTAAAGGTTGACCCATGCCCAGAGAGCGCCCAGCTAACTGTCTGTGGGTGCACTCGGTGGAAACGCTGTCAATCCAAGTTCTACATAATTTGGTCTTGGTTCAAACCAGTGCCTGAGGTGCCTCAATGCTGTGGACTTGCCACTGTGTATCATGGTGTGTGTGTGTGTGTGTGTGTGTGTGTGTGTGTGTGTGTTGTAGGGAGACGGGGGGGTGGTGGCGGGAATGTGTGATCTAGAAGTGTGATGGGATTTCCGCTTCAAAACAATTAACACGGTAATAACCACATCACACGTCTAGTATTACCCTCCCAGTGTCTTACATGCAAGAAGAGCATTCACAGAAGATACTGGCAAAAACGTCAGCATTCCAAGTTATCCTAATCCGAGGGGGAGCACAGAGGTACAGGAATTGAAGAACATCTACGTCGTGTGGGGTTCAGATCCTGAAAGCGAACATGACATAAAAGGCCAACCCCTCTTCCCTGTCTACCCCTTGACGTGGGCTAGTGAGGGATTGGTAACGTGTTTGGCTTTGTTTGTTTTTCCCCAGTTCACGTCAGCCAGCACCTGCGGCACACCCTTTATGCTTTGCCTGGCCTTCTGTTTTTCACCTCGGTGAAAAATCATAACCTACTGCTGCCCATGGGCCGTGATCCCCGTCCCTGGGTTCTAGCAGATTCTCTCTCTGAGGTTTGGCTAGCATCTTCTGTCTGTCTTGTAGATGAGGGCCACCCATAGCTCGGCTGTCTGTCTGGTCTCTCTCTCTGCTCCGGAGCTTGTCTTTTGAGGTTGGTGGAACCTGGGAGGGAGGAAGCCTCGTTGTACCTGTAGGGCAGCAGGGAGGCGTGGACAGCGAAGATCAGGCTTACAGAACAAGCTGCTCCGCATTCTTCGTGCTTGGCTGGTGACTGGCTGAGGAAACCGTCCGGTTGTTTTCACGAATTGACTCTTCACTAGTCCAGTGGCAGCAATGGTGTGCACTTGACCACTGACCCAAAGCTCGGGAGTTTGAAGCCCCCCAGCACCCAGAGCCTATGGACCAGTTCTACTTGAACACACAGGGTGGGGGCAGGCGATGTCTCCATTATCGTGAATCAGAACTTCCTTGACCGCTAAGGGTTTGGTTTGCTGTCCTGGGGCACGATTCGTCGTCGTACGCAAGTACTCCTTTCTTTTGCAGTACTTGAGCGTCCTTCTCCCTCGCTTCCCTCCCTGCGTTAGACTCTTCCGACTGCTCCTGTGGAGGCAGGGGAGCGGCCTATCCCCATATGAAGGATGGCCCAGCCTTACTGCTGTAAAGAATGGCGAACATCCTGCTTGTGTCACAGGCCGGGTCCCCATCTCTTACGGGGCGGTACCTCCTACTCTCTCTCCTCTCTCTACTGACCGGCAGAGTGACTTAGAGCCTCGCCAAACCAGCTCACTGTCATTGAGCCCATTCTGAGTCAGCGACCCTGTCAGACAGCAGAATTGCCCCTGGAACTCTTTACAGAGGAGAAAACCTCGTCCTTCTCCCCAAGCTCCCAAAGTGTTGTCACTGGAAACGTGTTAGAAATTCATTGTCTGGGCTTCAGACTTAGAGACCCTCGGATGAGACCCAGCCATCTGTGCCGCAGCAAGCCCTCCGGGTGGCTGTGAGGCAGGCCCAGGTGTGGGAACCACTGCTGTAAGAGCGGTGCTTCCAGGCTGAGTGAGCACTGGAGGGAAGGGGGTTCCCTGGGGCTTTTCCTTCCTTCTCTGCCGTCCCTTTCTGTCTATCTGTCCTCTTCTCTCTCTGTCCTCTCCTCCTGCTGCCCCTCCCAGCTCCCCCTCTCCAGACCCAGACTCCAGCAGGCCTCTTGCTCCCGGGCCGAGGCTGCTTCTGCTGCTTCACCCTCAGCTTCAGGGCTGAGGACTGGGAGCTTCATCTTCCGGGAGCGCACAGTCTGGGCATGGAGCGGACACAGGAGGCCGCGTTGCTTTTCTGTGCAATGTCCTGATTTTCCTCCCTCCCTGACAAACTGGCTGTGCTCACGACAGACAACGAGCAAAGCAGGGCACACAGACACAGAACTCTTCCAGCGTCCTCGTAATCGCCTCGCAGCAACCACTCCTGAGCCCTGTGTTGTTGTTATTGTTGTTGTTGCCATCGTCCTCATTAAGGGACGCTCACTCCTACTGACCCATCTGACAGGAGAACTGCCCTATGGGGGCCAATCGCCAGACAGTGGATACGAACCCGCCTACTCCCTTCTTTCGCCCTGCCGCTCTGCTCTGCATGCAGTCACCCTGTCTCAGGGCCGGCTCGCCGCCCCAAGCACCACCACCCTTTAGAAAGAAGTGTGTACTTTGACAGGCTGCTCGACCTCTTGCTTTTTGTCCACCTTCTGAGCAGCTCTCCAGGTGGACGCATGTTCAGGGTATTGTGAATGGCAGGGTCAGTACTTTGGGACCACCACGAGCCCTCTGTGAGAGGATGAAGCTTTCTGCATCTGTGAAACCCCCAAGGGCAGCTCTCCCCTGCCCGCAGGGTCCCTGAGAGTCAGCATTGACTGGACAGTGAGAGAGCGTTGTGAACGGCTGCCGAGCGGTGTTCCATTGCCAGCAAGACTTGAACTGGATAGACGCCAAAAACCAAGCCAAACTCACTGCTTCTGACTCATGGTAACCGTTTGGACAGGACAGCACAACCCCTGTGGGTTTGAGAGACTGACTTTTTATGGAAGGAGAAAGCCTAGTTTTTCTCTCTTGGAGAAGCTGGTGGTTTCGAACTGCTGGCCTCGAGATGAGCAGGCCAATGCATCACCACTAGGGCTTCTTGGAATAAATATTAGCATTCATTCCATGGGCTGGGTGGGAGTTTGGTGGGAAGGAGTGGGAAAGAGTCCTGAGTTGGGGACAGATTTCTCCAGGATCAGACTATAACCAGGCAGATTGAGTCTCATCTGGGGGTTCACTCCCCACCTCTCACCTTTCCTTTCTGTAGGATGTATGCAGTAGCCCACTCCCCCACCCCCAGGAGCTCATACATACTGTGGCTGGAGCCCGCTGGAGGCTTGCCCCTCTCGACAGTTTCCTAGCTGTGCAGTCTTACTTAGCTTGATCCAGAGGCTTCTAGGCCAGAGATTTTTTGTTTGTTTTGGGGATTTTTCTTTTTTCTTTTATGAGACATTCCATGGGAGAGAGGTCATTTTAAAATTATTGTAATTGGGAAGCAAAACCTTTGTTTTGTTTTGTTTCTGTTGAGCAAAATTATGCATGAGTGTTAGGAAAAACATTGAAACTATAGATAAATGAAGATAAAATCTTCAGAGATAACCAGCCCTAACACTCTCAATATCTCCTTTTAGTCTCTCTCTCTCTCTCTCTCTCACTCTCTCTCTCTCTCTCTTTTTGGTCATTTGCTTATTGTTTTTCTCCTCAGAAATGTGGTTTTGTAGCACCAAGCCTCCCCTCCCCCCTTAACGTGTTGAACGACTTCTACATGTTTGTGTGCATGCACTCGGTGGTGTGCTGGCTCCCGCTCAGCTCACAGAGTGACAGTGAGCACATCGGGCTCCCCACAGCCAGTTACTACATCATTGAGGGTTTGGAGCTGGCCCCGGGGGCAGTACTGGCACCCTGGACGTCACCAAGCACCATCATTTCGAATTTTCTGTTTTACTCACAGAGCCGGCTTATCAGCACTGACCAGACACCTCCCTTTGTTGTGTGCACATAGAATTTGTTTTCATTTACTAACCCTCTCTGTGGGGTTGTAGCTCATTTTCACTGTCACGCACGACTGTGAAAGACACTCTCGTTGCTACGGCTTTGCACACATCCACACTGACTTCCTTAGGATGCAGTCCCAGAGGGGCCTTTCTGAATCGAAGAAGGCGCCGAAAGTGGGACTCTGGCCCCGTCGTGCCATGCGCCGAGGCAGCAGGCGTGCACTGCTGTTGTTTGTGAAGGATTATGAGATCGCCCTCCGGAACTGGGGATGCCCCGTCCCTCCCGTGGTTTACTTCTGTGGACATTGTCCAAAGTAACATAATTCTTTTTTGTATAAGTTGAATATCCCAGTACAAACGAATACCTTTGATTCTTGGGCTATGTGCTGGTATTCGGGGTATAAAATATCGATCTTGTGGCTGCTCGGGTTTACAAGGCAATAAAGTCTACAGACTCGGCGTCTGGACTAGGGAACCTGACTGAGTGTGAGCCCTGGCTCTGCTCCAGGACTGTTCTGTGTGCCGTGTGTCAGCTACAGAAGTTCTTTGTAAAGCCTCAGGTTCCTCACCTGTAAAACGGAGATGATCAGGGGTCAAGTCATGGGGGTTTTACCAAGCTTGAGTGAGCGGCATCTAGAAATCCTTTAGAAGAGCATCTGTCACATGATGTGTGCTAGGTAAGTGCTGGGTTGTCATTATGATTGATGGAACCACTCAACAATTAACTCACTGCTAGCAAGGAGGACTGGCTAGAACTGCCCTTGTGGGTTTCCGAGACTGTAACTCTGTATGGGAATATAAAGCTTTGTCTTTCTCTGGGGGGGTCAGAGAGACAGAGAGAGATTTCTGTGGGACTGTGTCAGCTGTCACATTCAGTGGATTTGATTAGTTTCATAATAATATGGGAAACAGAGCTGAGTGTTTTTAATTTCTATCGACAAATATTTGAGTACTGGATAACAGGTGTTGAACTAGCGACCATAGAGAATATGTTTCCATGCTCCCCAAGATCCTGAAGTTCAACTTGAGAATCATTCTGTCAGTGAGAGATAGTAAGTAATCAAAACACACACACACACACACACACACACACACTGTTGAAAACAACCAGAGCAATAGTGCTCCAAGGTCCACCTTGATTATAGGCTAAATGAATTATTCAGAAGCTGATAAGGGTACAAAGGCCCAGGGTGACCTGGGGAGAAGTCCTGGGGGAGCTGGGGTTCCTGCTAGGCTTAAAGGGCAGGTGGGCCTTTTTCTCTTAAAGGGGCAGGGACATACAGTGAGCAAAGCAGCAGTGCAAGGCAAACCTGCAATGGCTGCCTTCTAGCCACATGAGACTATTGAGGATTTGATGAACTATGTTGTCAGTGTAAATTACATACATGCCAGATTTCAAGAATTTCGCACACACAAAAAAGTAAAGTCTCTCAAACATACGATGACATGCTGAAATGATAACTGGTCTCTCCTGGGGAAGTGGGCCTGGCTTGCATCCTGGATCAACTGTACAGCCCCTCTCCAGAAGAGTTTGCTAAGTGGTCTAGGACAAGACAGAAGAAGACACATAGCGGACCGTCTGCTCTGTGGATGTCACATTTGGGTGACTTGGCTGGCTTGTTTCAAGGTCGCATGTGCTTCTGGCCCCCAAGCACCTGAGGGGGCTGCGCTCTGCCACTGGGGATGGTGGCCGAGCCCTCGTGGAGGGGCCATCGCATGGCTTGAGCCCCTTCCTAGACACCAGCACCCAGATGGAAAGGGACAGATATCTGGGTCCTGCTCTGAAGCATTGCCATCCAAGCCACTGCCTCCTCCAGGCACCGGCCACACGTCACTCAGCGTGTTGCAGCAGCATCTGCGGGACCCTCCCTGGGCAATGCCGTGGGCCCGATTCTTCAACAGGTGGGACTTTGCACTCAGCAGCCTCCAAGACCTTTTTTCATTCTTATTCCATAAAAGGCTTTAAAACCAGGGACAATCCTTTTTAAAAGGCTTACTTGGATTCTGCTAGGCAGCAGAAGACCTCTGTAACCTTTTAAGGTTTGCCCGCCCCCACCCCCAAGCCTTTCTAATTTGTGCTAGTTTCATTGTGCTTTGGTTTGCAACATTCCACCCCGCTTTCTGATTCAGCTTAGAACCTAACCACCAAATGATGCTTCCATTTTAGAGTGTCAACAGGCCCTCGACTCGAGTGCCCGTGGATCTCCGCAAATAGCTACTTTCCCAGCGAGAGGGTCTAAATTTAGCTCTGACCCTTCTACCAGTGTATGTGAGCAGGATTATAAGCGGGCAATCAGAGCAGGACCGGGGGTGTGTGTTAGTAGTCATACTCCAAAGCAGGCTCACGGCCATCAGGTCAGTTCCGACGCATCGTGGTCCTATAGGACAGGGTGGAACTGCCCCTGTGGGTTTCCAAGACTGCAGCTCTTCACAAGAGTTGAAGGCCTCAACTTTCTCCCACAGAGCTGTTAGTGGTTTTGAACTGCTGTCTTGTCAGTTATCGGCCCACAGCGTAACCACTAGGCTTAGGGAGCAGTAGTGCTGGTAGTATTTAAATGGAAAAGTGAGCAAGACTTCCTTGAGTCAACACTAGAGGAAGATGAGCACTTGCTCAGGACAAAGAGCAGGGTAGTCATCCCCAAGTACTGTTGAAACTTAGCCTTGCTTGGCTGGGCACCCTGAAGGAACTATGCCAAGCTTATCACCCTCTAGGTTTCCTCCTCCTGTAAACTATCGATGGCATAGCATCACCTGGATTTGCATTGAGAATGGCTGTTTGCCAAGCATCATACCACAGGTAAGTGCTCAACTTTGCCCCTTAGGCCAAAGTCACTGGTCCTGGGTCTATGAAATACGAGTTCACATTGTGCTGTCTTGGTTTCAGCTGGTTTAGGTTTGGTCTGGTCTAGTCTGGTCTGGTCTTCCTTTGCATCTTTTTCATTGAAAAGAAACTAGAAGCTATTAAAGACTAGAGCAACTTTAAAATGGGTCAAAAGGGAGAACAAATGATCAGATGTTCAATTTTAAACTAACTCCCTCTGCCATGATCCATTTTCCAATACAGTCTGTGTGCCGGCCAGCCTTCTTACGTCCCTGGTCTGTGATCAGAGGGGATTCACCCTCTGCTGAATCCATCCACAGGTATTTCCCCTTCACTGGTTTATTAAACCAACAGAACTTTTAAATGGATCAAAAGGGATTCAAATCAGATGGTTCAAATCACATTTTAACCTGGCTGTATCTACTGTAATCGTCTCCATGATACTCTCAGTCTGATAACCAGGCTATTTCCATTCCTCTACTGTGGTCACAAGGAAATCACCTGAGGCTTCATCTACATGAAGATCCTCCAAATGGGTGTGGGATTTCCACTGTTGTCCAGAGCCTTTGGCAAACCGGTACATAATTTAATCTCTGATACCAATTCCTCCTTCAAATTTGCATTATATTATTTACAATCCTTGGATCATACAGGTTGGTGTGCTTCTCACTTAAATGGCTGCTTGTTTGCAGACAAGCCTTTAACAGTGGTTCTCAACCTTCCTCATGCCGTGACCCTTTAATACAGTTCCTCATGT
>NW_022103914.1:3303608-3309389 GCF_000313985.2 Echinops telfairi
ACCGTTTCTTGTGCACCTCGAAAACACAGGGTCTAACGCCCCAGTAATCCATAGCACATGGCCTGAGTCACCAGAGGCTGAATAGAAATTAGGTCTAAAGTGTCCAGTTAGGAACATAGTACCAGGTGCATTCTCCCCTTATGTCCTACCAAGAACAGATTTGGTGCATTGGATACTAATAACAGAAGACACGGTGATCTGTGGGAGGGCATCCAGAACTTCGTTCATGAAAAGGGCCATTAAGAAGACAGGAAAGAAAGAAAAGGTCAGCATGGACGTCAAAAGAGACTCTGAAACTTGCCCTTAATTGTAGAGTGTGTAAGGCAAATGGAAGAAATTATTAAATGTAAGAGCTGAACAGAAATTTTCAAAGGGCAACTCGAGAAGTCAAATTAAGGTACCAGAAGAGGGTGGGGAACGAGGGATGTTATTGCAGATGTCACATGGATCTTGGTTCAAAGCAGAGAACACCAGAAAGATGTTTACTTGTGTTCCGTTGACTGCGCAAAGGCATTCGACTGTGTGGACCATAACACACTATGGACAGCCTTGAGAAGAATGGCAATCCAGAACACTTGATTGTGCTCACGCAGAACTTGTCCATGGACCAAGAGGCAGCTTTAAATCAGGAAAGGTGTGCACCAAGGTTGTATCCTCTCACCATACTTATTCACTGTAGATGCTGAGCAAATAATCAGAGAAACTGGATTATATGACGCAGAATGCAGCATCTGGATTGGAAGATGAGGATGAGGATGCTTACGATATGCAGAAGGCACAACCTTGCCTGCTGAAGGTGAGGAGGACTTGAAGCGCTTGCTGATATAAAGATCATGAATTGCAGCCTTCAGTATGGATTACGACTCAATGTAAAGAAGACCAAAATCTGCACAACTGGACCAATAGGTACCATCATCATAAATGGAGAAAAGGTTGAAGTTGTCAAGGATTTTGTCTTGCTTGAATCCATAGTCAATGCTCAGGGAAGCAGCAGCCAAGAGAACAAGAGGCAAGTTGCATTGTTTAAATCTGCTTCGCAAAACCTCTGTAGTGTATGGAAAACCAAGGATGTTACTTTGAGGACTAAGGTGCATCTGACGCAGGCCATGGCATTTCCAATTGCCTCATATGCATGTGAAAGTTGGACATTAAGGAAAACTGAAGACAAGTTGATATATTTGAATTTTGGTCCTGGAGAAGAATATTGAAAGTGCCATAAACTCCCCAAAGGACAAACAAATCCGTCTGAAGAAATAGGGCCAGAGTCATTCTTAGAGGAAGAGATGGCGAAACGTCATCTTACATACTCCAGACCTGTTGTGAGGAGAGACCCGTCCCTGGACAAGGACATCATGCTTGGGAAAGTGGAGAGGCATCAGAGGAGAAGAAGAGGAAGACCCACAACAAGAGGGACGGACACCGTGGCTGCAGCAATGGGCTCAGGCGCGGGAGCAAGGGTGAGGAGGGCGCAGGACCGGGCGGTGCTTCGCTCTGGTGTGCAGGGGGTTGCTGTGAGTCAGACCGACTCGGTGGCACCTAGCAGCAACAACAAACACTGAAGCAGAATTCCTTGCAAATGAGCTAAAAGTCAGCTCATTAGCACCGTGTGTGTGTGTGTGTGTGTGTGTGTGTGTGTGTGTGTGTGTGTCAGAAAGAGAGCTTTTTAGAGTGGCATCAGATTAGGACTGAAGCAGGATGAGCTCTGTTGTTCTGTGTGGATGCTAACAGACGTTTTGTAAGCTGTCTGGGAGTTTGGAAGAGGCTTCCTTGAGTGTCTAGCTTTCCACCGTGCCCTAGCTCACCATGGGCAGGAGAACTAGATCAGGAAGCTTCTGGACTTCGGTTAAAGCACACCGGTTAATATCACAAAAGGGACCCGACAAAAAGACCGCGGGTCAGCTGGCTCTCTTCTGCTCCACTGTCATTTTCTGTAAGTCAGCTAGAGTTTTATGACGCAATTCTCATGGGGTCCTTAGCTCGGGCCTCTGAATGCAGAGGCTAGATTAGAGTGCACTCGACTGGATTCTCATCCAGACAATAGCATTGCTTGCTGTATTACGGGAGTAGAAAGCCTCCTCTTTCTCTCAAGGAGTGATTGGTGGTTTTGAACTGCTGGTCTTGTGCACAGGAGCCCCACACGTAACTACAATGCCAGCAGGGCTCCTGTCACAGCATAATTAGAAGGATTCACATAAGAAATTGTGGGTACAGACGTGTAGATATGTGTGTTCCATTTAATATGGTTCCTGGCGACCTGGCACATAGAGTGTCCTCAGAAAGTGCTAACTGATGAACAGTGTGCCCTTTATCATTGTTCTGACTTTAAAAAGCCATTGTTTTAGATGAAACTCAGTGGAAGGAGAAGATGAATTAGTACTTTTCAAATCTTATAGGAAAACGAACGTGTAACTTAGCCTTCAAACATCTGGTCCTTTTCCTCAATTTCTGTGTACTGTGCCTGCCCATGTTGCTGGTTTAGGGCTGATGCTGGGTGACAAATTTTATAAGAAAGGAATAAAAAGTCTGCATCATGCTGGCAACCAGTGTGCCCCTTGTCGGGGCACCACTAAGGACCTTTCCATCTATACATTAGTTTAGATCGTGGCATGACTGAAGTTTACATGGAGCATTTTGCAATAGGGAAACTCAATTATAAACCTTCGTGCTCAGTGGGCAGAAGAAATCCAAAGTCCCTCCGATTGCCTCTCCCTGGGCCTGTCTACCCTGTGCTGGGTCAGTTCCCCATCCTAGAATTAATCCCAGCAAGCAGAGGATGAAGTGGTCTGGTTATCTTAGGATGGTGGCGGCAACGGAATGGAGACGGGGCTTTCGCTCACAAAGCTGGGACCCCACATTGCTCTTCGGAAGGAAAAAGAGAAGTGCTGGGCAGACAACAACAAATGTTGTGTGCGGAGACTCGGCCTGTGGAGCCCTGAGCCTCCTGAGAAACTGCAGCCCGTGTGAGAGCCACCCCAAACCCTCCGCCCGCCTGTTTGACAAATGCTCAGAGAAGCAGACAGACGGCTCTGGCAGAGGAAGGAGGGGTGGGGGGCTGTTCAGGGGACGCCGGTCTCGAAGTCAGGCGGGGTGTTCTTCCTTTCCCAAGGTAGGCAAGGAAACTGCCAAGGAGGGTGTCACAGGCTGAGAAGAAAGGGCGTGTCCTGAGAAATCAATCAGTAAGGCCTGGATTGCATGACTGTGGTATCCCCTGTGAGCTCTACCCCTTGGGAGTCAGTGTACACCTTTCACAGATGAGAAGACCGAGGCGCAGAAAGCTCCGACCATTTCCCCAACCGAATGTGGTGAATCATTGGAGCCTCGGTTTCCTCTTAATAAAATCTCCTCTGTCTCCCACTCACCCTACTGCTTAGTGGATTCAGAGCCTGTGCTCAGCTGCATGACTTATTTGTATTGCTGCAGGGTGGGACCTGGGACCATTCCACAGGGCGTCCCTGAAGCCAGGAGACCAGTTAGCACTTACCCAAGCAGCTTTCCTTGTGGGGTGTTACTTTCATTTGTATATATATGCCCCGTGCTGCCAAGCTCTTAATTTCATGTAAGTGCTACACACACACACACACACACACACACACACACACACAATCGCCAAGGCTTAGAAATGTTTGTCTACTTTTGCCAACATCTGACTGTGATTATCTATCTTTAACCGCAGTCACACTTGTTTGTCTCTTAAAATAGGATCGGCTCTCCCAAGGAGTCAGAGCCCTAGAGACCACAGCCCTCTCAGAATCCTGTCTGCTGCGCCTTCTCCTGGCGTGTCCCTGACAGCTGTGATTTACCCACTGGCCTCCCCCCTGCCTGTGTCAGCGCTCCTGGCTTCTTCCTTGGGAGACAAAGTCCTTTCCCAGGGAGAATGCTGGCTCTCTCCTACTGGAGCCTAGGTGCTGACTTTGGTGAAAAGGTGGAAGTCTCCCCACCTGGTGACGAACCAGTCTAGCTCCACCTGTAGGACAAGTTGGTAAGCCAGGATGTGTGTCCTCAGAGGAGAGGGGTCTAAAGGCATAGTGGTCTCTGGCCTGTCGGGCTGGACCCACCCACGGTTTGAACCGGCCTGTTTCCCCAGAATGTGGGGATAATAAAATGATGTGTCCTTGCTCTGGATTTGCCTAGGGAAAAGAAAGTCAGTCTTCCACACACTGTTCTCCCAGGTTCCTCTGGCTGAAAGTAGACGTTGACGATTGCCAACTGCGCTGAAAGGCATCCCCTTAGCAGGTCCTGGATAGACATAGAAGCAAAATAATGAGAAGCATCAAGCTTATTTGGTCTGATAGAGACATAGGCCTGGAGACACCCTTCAGGATTAGAACTCGCTCCTGTGAGTTCAACTTGCATCCCAACAATCGGCAGGCCTATAAGGTGAACAATACCACCAGAGAGGACTGCACTCCTGAGAGCAAGCAGGCAGCATGTGACCGGCTTAAAGGTCCGAAGGGAGGAGCCTTGGAGAGAAGCCTGCATGGAAGCGATACACAGGGAGGACGTGGGAAGGGAGCTGCGGTCCATGTCGGGAGTGTGTGTGCAGTGTTGAATGGAAACCCTGTCTGCTCTGTGCACTTCCACCCCAGCCACACTCGCAAGTTAAAGTGAAACAAAGGCCGCTCGCTTTGAATTTGAATTTGGTGGTAGGGGGGCGTCGAAGGGGGAAAATGAAGATGGAGTTTTTGACTTTGCCGTTTCTGCCACATCTCCCTTCTAGAATAATCGATCACACAAGCTAGGAAAGCCAGGGATTAGCTGGGGCCTGGTCCTCTTAGTTGAGAGTCATCTTTCTGAGAGCCATCAGCAAGATAAAGCAGATGGACACACTGTGTTGGGTGGCCTGGGCTTGGCCCACGACTGAACCCTAAGCTAATCGATGGGCAGGGCAGGTCCCTCTGGTTCTCAGGCCTGCTCCACAGTCTGAGCGGTCTGCTTTCCAGAGTGGGGGCACAGAGGTCACCCATCGAGCCGGCCACAAGCTACTCTTGGTGCCACTGTCGGACTGTATTGCTCTACTCAAACCCACAGAGGTTACATTCCTGTCTAACCTGGTACGATACAATTGAAAGGCGAGGAGCTTAATGGTGGCAAATAGGCTTGGGAGCTGAAGATTGCGGACGAGCTCCTGAAAGCCAGCCCTATACATATTTTTGTGATCCTTACAATAAATCAGCCCACTCAATAGAGAGGATAATAATGGACCCGGAGCAATTTCCATTCTATTGGCTTAGAAATCTTTGGGGACTTTTCCTCACTCGAAGCTTGAACTAGATATCCTTCCATTCCCTTGGCCTTGTGGCCCTCCTCTCTAACCCACGGAGACCGACGTGCCATGTCTCCAAATCACAAAGCTTCAGTACACCGTGCGTGTGTGTGCCCACGTGCGCACGAAGTATATCTAACAACAGAGATAGTGTGCACCCGGGGCTGCTTTGAAGGGCCTGGGTGCTCCATACCAGTGTGATTTGTCGGAACAGAGCAGAGCGAATTGGTGCACCTCCCTCTGCCTCCCCCTCCGCACTCACAGGAAGAGGCCTCCCTCCTCAGGCACTCGCCCTTGCTAGTATCCACCCCCACCCCCCTGCAAGGCACTATGGGAAAATCTCCTCTGGCTAACCATCTACATCACCCCCTTGATTGTCACTCTTTCTGATTATCCTCATCGTGAAGGATGTAAAGACTTGAGTTCAGCTATTCATATGTTCATTCAGGAAGTTATATATGCTCAAACTTAAAACCACTGTCAAGCAAAACACACAGAAAAAAACTGAGTTAGTTAAT
>NW_022103914.1:3311131-3314212 GCF_000313985.2 Echinops telfairi
CAGCTTTCTTCACCACATTTGCTTATGCACCCACTTTGTCTTCAGCAATCCTGTTGGGAAGGTGAGCATCATGAAATGCTAGTTTAATAGAACAAAATGTTCTTGCATTGAGGGAGTACTTGAGAAGGGGCCCAATGTCCATCTGCTACTTTAGTACTAAACCTATAAATATATGCACATAGATCTATTTTTCCATCATCATGTATAAGTATATTTACATATGTACATACCTGTATTTAGACCTCTATAAATGCCCTTTGCCTCCTAGTTCTTTCCTCTATTTGCTTTTACTTTCCTCTTGTCCCACCATCATGTTCAGCCTTCATTGGGTTTCAGTAATTCCTCTTGGTTACATTGCCCTTGATCAAGCCCTACCAGGCCTCCTACACCCTCCTCACCACTGATGTTGGATCACTTGTTGTTCCCTTGTCCCTGGACTTGTTAACACCACTTCCTTTCCCCCATCTCTCCCTCTCCCATGCGCGCCCTCGCCCCCACCCCCACCCCAGAACTGTTGGTCCTGTAGTTTTCTCCTCCAGATTGTTCATCCTGCCTATCTTATCTAGATAGATCTGCAGAGATAATAATATGCACAGAAACAAGACAGGAAAACAAAGCAACAAAAGCAAACAAAACAACAACAAACCAATGACAAAAAAAAGAAAAACATGTAAATAGTTCAAGGTCTGTGTGTTGACCTTTAGGAGTGTTTTCTGGTCGAGTCTGATGGGGTTCCTCACCCTGGCCCCAAAATCTATTTTTGGTACTTTGGGGGCTTCCTTGCTCTGCTCCCCTTGCTTTTCTATTGCACGCCCTTAGTGTTTTGCCTTGGTGTGGTGGGGTCAGATCGGGTGCACTTCCCACACTGTGTCTCCAGTGTTGTCCCCTTTAGGGCTATGGGTCAATGAAGGATGTCATGTCTCGTATTTGGGCCAGCCATATGGTCCTCTCTATGCATTGGCTGCTCTGAGCGGGTTATCGTCCTCACGGCTTGGTGGGCCAGGATGTGCTCCACTCTCTTTTACTACACCTTCATTTGCTCCTGAGTGCTCTGATCAGACATGTCCCTCTCCCTGAGCTCTGTAGCTTCAGTGCTGTCCTCTGAAGTAAATTCTCCTGGGGGGAAGTGGGGGGCTGTCCACGTAGTTGGGATTGGGGCTCAAGTAGAAAGAAAATGTTTTGAGAATAATGATGGCAACAAATGTAGAAATGTGCTTGACATAATGGATGGATGGATGGATTGTGATAAGATTTGTATGAGCCCCCAATAAAATGATTTTTAAAAAAGACAAAGATAAATCAGGGCCTCCTTGAAGTCTCTACTTTAAACTTTTTCCCTTAAGGCTTAAGTAAGGTAAATTGTATCCTTAAATTTCCTTCCACATTAAAGTAGATTCCAAGTGGTCTCTAGACAAATGTAATCGTCACTATGAAGGACGTTAAGACAAATGAAAAGTTGGGGGGTGGGGAATACGTACAACCTCTATCGTAGACACAAGAGCTCTGCTACACAGAGGTGGGGAATGTCCGGCCCTTGGGCTGTCTAAGGCCCTCGGCTCACCTCACGCCTCTCCCCAAAGAGAAGCCAGTCCAGCCGTCGCATTAGCAGTGAGTTCATGAAGCGTTTGAGCAGGATGATGTTTTAAGTATCCAGATGGACCTGGAGCAGAAAAAAGTTTCCCCACCCTTATTATAAAACAGTAAGGATCAAGCAAGCAAGTAACCCATTAAGGTGAGACGCTTTTTAGCTTTCTTCCTTGTTTTTCCGAGGATGATCGTGTCTTGCCTTTGAGATCTTGATCCCAACTCCTTGACATTCTGACTCTGGAGTTGTTGATTTTGTTTTTTGTTGTGATGGGGGCTTGCGACTAGGGAGAGGCCCTGTCCGTTGCAGAGTAAGCTGCTCTGTAGGGTTTTAGGGCTGCCTGTGACCCTTACACAAGCCGGTCCCCGGGCCGACTCCTGGGTGCTGGTGGGGAAGTTCCAGCAGCTGCCAACCGGTCAGTGAGCAGCCAAGTGTAAAGTACCCAGAGACCTTGGTCCTGAAGTGGTTTTTTCTTAAAATCTTCTTGGCCATCTCAGTCTCTTTATTTGTTGAGATCCTGAAATTCTTCCTAACTCTGTAGACAGAAAGTGGTGGGAACTTTTACGAATCAGATACTAATTCTCTTCCCTGTGAACTTGATAACTCTGGGCTCGCTGACCGGAATTCGTGGGCGTCCTAAGCCACGGGGGTGGTTTGCTCACATGCGCCACGCGTGTCTGTGAGTGTGCATGTGTGTTAGCAGGAGCCGGGATATCCCGCCACATCTGTGACTGTTGAGGAAGCAGCGGGTTACTGCAGGGTCGCCGAGCTTCTCAGCAAGAGAAAGGGAGAGGGAGAGCAGACCGCATTCCAGCGCCTGACTCAAAGCCCAGGACTCTGAGCGCTCAGGATAAGAGCTGGCCGGCGTCCAGGACTTGAGCCTTCGGACACTGCACAGTCCCACACAGCACTGGGTATTGTCATCCGACCGTCGTCGTCGTTATGTGGGCTGTTTGCTGTGGTATGCTAACCTTTCCATATTTCTTTACAGGTTGTGGTAGTTGCTAGTGCCACTTGAGTCAGCTCCCGCGTGTCGTGACCCTAGCTACTCGAGAACCAAGCCCTGCCCGGTCTGGTGCCAGCCTCGCCATGGGTGTTATGTTCGAGCCCACTGTTGCAGCCACCATGTCCCTCCACCTTTCTGAAGGTCGTCTTCTTTTCAGTGACCCTCTAGCGAGTGCAATGTCCTTTTCCAAGGGTTGGTCACATAGTCAAAGTACATGAGATGAAGCCTCACCACCCTTGCTTTTCAGGAGCATCCTGGCTGAACTTTCCCCAAGATAGCCTGGCTCACTCTTCTTTACCTCCGCCACCATGGCATCAGTTGTTTTGAGTCCTTCCTTGTTCAGTGTCCGGCTTTCACGTGCATGAGAGGTGATTGAAAATACCTGGCTTGTGTCAGGCGCACCTGAGTCCTCAACGTGGCAGCTTTCCTCTGACATTTTCCCGAGGTCTTGGGCAAATCGAGTCTTGAATTTTCTTTGCGTTCTTTCGAC
>NW_022103914.1:3314962-3317366 GCF_000313985.2 Echinops telfairi
TTTCCAGGTACATTTTCTGTTCCTGGCGTGAGCCTTGATTCTTTCCACTAGAGCCCAAACCTCCAGAGCCCCTTTCTGTGCCAGCCAAACCTTGAACTTCCGCTGCTTCTTATATCAGAACTCACTCACAGAGGAGCTTTGCAGCCCCAAAACCCTTTCAGACCTCACATTTTTCTTTGTCAAAATCAAACAGAACACCACCAGCGTTTCCTAAAATCTTCCTCTCTGACACGAGCTCCTGCTTCTGTAAGGTGTTTAGCAGCCAGGCGAGAATGTGGAGCTGCTTTTCCACAGTTGGCCCCTCGCCTTGTTTTGGCTGATGATACTCAGCGTCTCCAGCGTCTCTTCCCACTGATGTGGTCAGTTCGATTCCTGTGCATTCCGTCTGGTGACGTCCATCTGTGCAGTTGCTGTTTAGAATTTGGAAAATGGTATTTGCAATGAAGAAGCTGCTGGTCTTGCAAAATTACATCTTGTGATCTCCAGCATCATTTCTATCTCCAAGACCGTATTTTCCAACGACTGCTCATTCTTCATTTCCTGTGGTTGTATGGGTTTGTTAAGGATGTTAATAAGTTACCACAGGTCAGGATCAGACACCATGAAGGATATAGTCATTCTGTCTGCAGCAGGGTCTCTTCTCACCCGGGCCAGTCTCTCTCTGGTCAGTGGCCTCTTATCCACACAGTCCCTTGGCCTCTGCCCTGCTGCTTGAGCAAGTGTTACAAAACTCCTTTTGTGCTAATGAATGCTCTAAGGGCACTTCACTCTGCAAACCAGCCTTCTGGCACTCAGCCTTCTGAGTGCAGAGCTGGGAAGCCCATTGGTCTGTCTCGTGGTCTTAGCATGGCTCTTCTGCTCCGTCTCACGGTCCCAGTGCCACAGCCTCTGCCACTTCAGGCAAAGAGTGCACTTGCATGCACTCAGCTAGTGTTCTTCTTTCTATATGGTCCTGAGAGCAGGGTCAAGATCTCGATTCCTGCTTCTGAGATGGCTCACTTAAGACCCAGAGGGATGGTGAAACGAATCAATCCCCCTCTTTAGAGGCCTCTCTCTACACCTTATCTGCTTGCTCCCACCCAGTCATTTGGTGGGAGTTACAAAGACTATCGATTCTTCTTCCATCTTTCTTATTCAATGTCCAACTTTCACATGCACGTGAGGCAACTGAAAACACCAGGGCTTGGGTCAGGTGCACCTTAGTAACATCCTTGCCTTTCATTTGCTTTAGTTATACTCTAAAGAGATCTTCTGCAGCATATTTACCCACTGCCATGTTTCATTTGATCTTCTGACTGCTGGTGGGAAATAGAGAAAGTACCATGGACTGCCAAAGGAACAAACATCTGTCAGGGTCAATTCAACGGCCACTGCTATTTTGTCTTGTCTTGTCTTGTCTTGATAGATGAGATGGTAGTAAGCACTGTGGTGAAAATAGCAAGGAACAAGAATAGGACGCATGGTTACCGTTGTAACTCAGGTAATCAGAGAAGGCGATACTGAGAAGGCAGCGTTGCAATAAAGACCTGAAGTCAAAGAGGGACTGAGCCATGTGGGATCCAGGAAAGCGCTTTCTAGGTAGACATCATCCTGATTTATGGTGAGAACAGGTCTTTTTGATCATGTCACTAAAGCTGTGCTAATGTGCGCATGACAGGAAGAGTTGATATCAGGTAGTCATCTAGGGTTGGGAACACAGCTGATTGATAGTAGCAAGGAATGGGATGGCTTTATGTATGTGAGTCTAATATGATGTGTTATGTCCAGGAACTCCATTTGAGTATCCTGATCATTCCCATTCATCCCATGTTTAGTAAGATGTTCCCACCCCACCCCACCCCCACAATTTCCACCCTTTATTTGGTACTTAGCTCCTGGTGGGGATATACTTCTAATGCAAGATAAATTTGTTTGGTTCTATGACATGGAACAACCAGGAATTCAAAACTGTCCACTGCGATCAATGATACATCAACCCACGCCCACTACCAACCTCCCAGTGACTTCCTTTTGCAATTAGTATGAGGTCTAACTTCCTGCAAGGCTCTGCGTCTAATCCCTTCGTACCTTCCCAACTTGATTCCATTTCTTTTGACTGCTGAGCGCTAGCTGCACTGGCTTCCTTTGGGTATTGTGTACATCCCAAACTCATTTCGCTCTTTTTGGAAGCATTTCATTAGGACTTGGGTGAAGATTTACAGAGCCGATGATCAGTTTTACAGTCAACAATTCATACACGTTGTGTTTAAACTTATCCATGGCAATCCCTCCCATGTAACATCACTTATTCCACTTTCTCCCCGTGTCTCCTGCTTTGATTCCTCCTCCTTTCCTAAGCGTTCTGAACTTTGTCCTTCGGTAAATGGTGCTTTCTTGATCTCAACTGGGTGATTCTCTTAAGGTG
>NW_022103914.1:3319172-3320829 GCF_000313985.2 Echinops telfairi
TTAATGACTCTGGTTTCCTTTTGTGGTCATGTTATGACAAAACCAAACGATAACAACAACAAACAAACAAAAGCACACAAAGAGCAGAAAGACAAAAACCAACAAAGCAAAGAAACAACAACAAAAAATCATTGTCAGTCTTCCCTCTGGGGCATAAGGCAATTGTTTGTTCTCTCGACAGCCCCTGGTCCTTTCGGTGGTCATCGCCAGCATCGTCATTCAAACACATCAATTCTTCTTCGGCTTTTCTTATCATTGTCAACTTTCACATGCATGTGAAGTGATTGACAGTACCATGGCTTGGGTCAGGTGTGCCTGTTTTCAAAGTAACATTCTTGCTTTTCAACACTTTAAAGACGTCTTGTGCAGCAGATTTACCAAATGCTATATTGATCATTTGCTCTCTTGACTGCTGCTTCCAGGGGCATTGATTAGAGAGCCAAACAAGACAAAATCCTTCACAGTTTCGATCTTTTCTTCATGTGTCATGATGTTACCTACTCCTCTGGCTGTGAGGATGTTGGTCTTCTTCACATTGAGCTGTGGTCCATTTTGAAGGCAGTGGTCCATGGTCTTCATCGGCAAGTGCTTCAAGTCCTCCCTTTCAGCAATCAAAATTGTGTCGCCGGCATAGTGCAGGTTGCCAATAAGCTTTCTTTCCATCCGGATGCTGCATTCCTCTTCATATAATCCAGCGTTTTGGATTCTTTGTTCAGCATACAGATTGAATAAGTGTGGTGAGAGAAAGCAACCCTGACACACATCCTTCCTGACTTTAAACCATGTAGTGTGCTCTGGTTCTGTTCACACGACTGCCTGATCCACGTGCAGGTTCCTCCGGAGCACAATGTAGTGTTCTGAGATGCCCATTCTTCCATAGTTTTTTATGGTCTGCACGGTAAATACCTTTTGGGTATTCTTTGCTTTCAGCCAAGATTCATCTGACATCAGCAATGATATCCCTTTTTCCACATCCTTTCCTGAATCCAGCCTGACTCTCGGATAGCTCCCTGTCAACGTACTGCTGCAACCACTGTGGGGTGATCTTTAGCAAAATTCTCCTTCCATGTGATAGGATGGTGTTATTCTGTTGAGTCACCTTTTTTTGGAATAGCTACAAATGTGAATCTTCCAGTCCGGCCAAGTAGCCGTCTTCCCAGTCTCCTGGCATTGACCAGTAAGTACTTTCGGTGCTTCATCAGCTTGTTGTAACATGTGAACTGGTATTTCATCAATGGCCAGAGCTTGGTTTTGGCCAATGTTTTTAGTGCAACTTGAACTTCTTCCTTCAGGGCCATTGGTTCTCCCTCATATGGCAACTCCTGAAATGCTTGCGCGTCAACCAGTTCCTTTTGGTACAGTGACTCAGTATTCTTTGAGAATATAGACCCCAGCATTTAAGAAGTAAACGAGTCATCCTGATAGAGCAGCCTCTTAGGCAGCTTTCAGCAAAGGGCAGCTCTGATGATAATATTCAAATTGTGTATTTCCCTTGCAAAGCTTATCTCAAGAGATAGCCTCGATTCTGCCTGCTGTCCCTTCCCGGTCATTACTGATCATGGTGCTGGATGTTCCGGATATGGCCAGAAGGGGATGACTCTGTCACCCCTGGGCAGAAAAGGCAAAGTAACAGCCCTTAGATCTTTGACCCTAGACA
>NW_022103914.1:3321955-3323444 GCF_000313985.2 Echinops telfairi
AGGCTAACATCTACCTTGAACAGCATGTGGAAGCACAGGTCACAGAATGTGAACCAGTTCCAGCCTTTCGGAGACTGCCGCCGCTGTCATGATACATTTTGCAGGCTGCTCTGGGGTGGGCGGGGAGGGGGTCATGGGGGGGTAATGATTCTCCCCTCGGATTTGTCATCAGGAAATTGTTTCATGAATAATGAAATAGGATCTTTTACACGGGTGGTGGTTGTCATTGTTAAGTACTGTCAAGCTGGTTCCGACTCGGACCTCGGAAACTGAGCAAAGCGCTGCTCAGCCCTGTTTTCCATCCTCACAGTCGTCGCTCTCTTGTTCAGCCACTGTGTGAACCCATAGGAGTGATGCTCAGAGGTCACTTAACACCAGGGTTTAACCCAGAAGCGACTTAACTTGGTGGATTAGAAAATAATGCCAGTGACAGATAGGATCAAAGTTGTCACACGGACGTTGGATGAAATACACATTCTGTGCTTCCTGACTTGATGTGTCATGGGGTGGGGCGACAAGAAGACCTCTGGAAACCCCAAATTAAGGGCCATTCTATTAAGGAATGGGCTTGTCCTCAGGAAATAAAGATGTCCAAATCACGAAAGACACAGCCTTTTCCCAAAAAGGACATGATTGGAACCATTGGTAACAGTTGTGTAAAGTAGAAGATGAGCATTAAATTGCTGCATTTGCTCACTGTACGTGATGATGTTTTCTATCCGGGACAATGATGTTCAGTGATGACGGGCTCACCTTCCGCGCAGGAGAGCTGGGTTCAAATTTCAGGCAAGGTAACCTAAGCTCAGCCCCACCCATCTGTCAGTGGAGGCTGTGTGTGGTTTCAGTCAAGCTTGCACACTGAGATGCACGGGAGGAAAAGGCCTGGTGATCCACTTTAGAAACATCAGCCTGTGGAATCCCTGTGGACCACAGCGATCGGAGCCCCTTGTGCAGAAGGTTTCTGTGTCTCAGGGCCCAACCACATGGGCCCCTGGTGGCATAGTGGATTCTGCCCTGGGCTGCTAACTGCAGGATCAGCTGTTTGAAACCCCCAGCCTCTCTGAGGCGGAAAGATGAGGCTTTCCACTCCTGTGAAGAGCTACAGTCTGGGAAACCCACAGGGGCCGCTCTAACACTAAGAGTTGGAAACCATAAATAAAGACATATACATATGTAAATATATTTATATATGAGGATGGGGAACTAGATCTATGTGCATGTATTTATAGGTTTAGTATTAAGGTAGCAGAAGGACATTGGGCCTCCACTCAAGTACTCCATCAATGCAAGAATACCTCTTCTATTAAGCTGGCATTCTATGATGCTCACCTTACTGACACAACCGCTGAAGACAAAGCGGGTGAATAAGCAAATGTGGCAAACAAAGCTGATGGTGCCTGGCTATCAAAAGATATAGCATCCGGGGTCTTTTTAAAGGCTTGAAGGTAAAGAAGCAGCCATCTAGCTCAGAAGCAACAAAGCCCACATG
>NW_022103914.1:3324435-3335070 GCF_000313985.2 Echinops telfairi
CAACTATTCTCAGACTGTTCAGGGGGGCGGAGTGTGTATGTATATACTTCTGTGTGTGGTATATGTGTGTCTTGTGGGAGGGAGAATGGAAAAGCAAGTAGTAAAATGTTGGCCCTTCACTAATGTTCATTTGGAAATTCTGAGTGAAAGACCCAAAGGATTTTTTGTTTGTTTGTTTGTTTGTTTGTTTTTTGCTAGCCCTGTGATTTTCCTCTAAACCTGAAATTCTATCCAAATAAAAGGTTTTCAAGAAATGATGCCAACAGGATCCTACTGGTGACTCCCTGTGGGCAGACAGTGGGTCTCCTGGCTTTGTGTGCCCACCGTGCTGCTCTCATCTGTGTGCTCGGTCAAGAGTTGGACAGAGAGGAGGACCACATGGGCACAAGTGCTTGAAGAGCCAGCGCTGAGAAACGTAGACTCAAACAGTGCACTTGGATGGGAGGCCCATGACTTTGGGTCGTGGTCTGAACTGGCTCTGGCTTGGTTGCTGTTTTCAGTCAATTCAGGTCATGCGGGCCTCGAAGGAAACCGTCTTCACAGCGACAGTGCTGGGCAGAGGCAGAACCGGGCCCAGACCTGAGTCCCCCAAACTACATTAAATCCAAGGGCCTCTACATTTTTTTAAAATCATTTTAGTGGGGGCTTGTACAACTCGTATCACAATCCATACATCAGTTGAATCAGGCATGTTTGTACGTATGTTGTTCATTCTTTTCTAGACAGTTACTTTCTGTTGAGCCCTTGGTATCAGCTCTTCCCCCTCCTTCCCCTCCACCCTCATTACCCCCTGATCGATCGTACATTGTTATTATTTTCATCTCTCACACCGGCCACTGTCTACCTTTTCCCATGTTTTCTTTTGTTCTTCCTCTACATCTTGACAGCTTCTTTTACCAGCTCCTCCTCCTCCATCACATACACCTGTGTAGTTTACAAAAAACACACACTTGACTTCCAACCACCTGCTTCCAGCTCTGTGTGCTGTTTCCTCTTCTCTCTGTCTCCGGTCCCCTAGGAGAGTTTCCATTACAACATTTTCAGTTAAGTAGCACTTAATTACAGCCTTAAACTTTCAGAGTCCCCGTACTTAGCTCTTCCTTGCTGGCTCTATAATTAAGCCAGCCTGTGGCTGCCTTTAGGTAAGGTTACCACTGAAGGACACATTCTAAATTGAAGCCAGGTCAGGCTTCCCACTGCTTTCTGGGTGGACTTTGATGTGATAGCGTATAAGCCCAAAATAACTGGGCTGGATTATAACTTATCTCCCACTTTAGTGTTCATAACAAGTTTTGAGTCTGTCAGGCAGGCCTGCTATCAAAATACTTTCCCCAGGAATTCAACTTGTCTTTTGTATTCCCGATAGAAGAGGAATTATAGCCAAGATCAATACTAACCACATTGATAACCACAATGCTAATCGCAACATATTCATGGAAATTGGCACCAAAAAAAAAAGAAAGAAATTGGCAAAATGCTATGTGTTCCCTATTGAGAGTTGTAACCTATATTAGCATATTAATGAGCATATTAAGGTTCTGAAAAGTTCATTGGTAAAAAAAATCAAGTAACTGCGTTTAAACCAGCTTAATGAACTGGGAAACCCAACATTTTAAGAACACAGGAAACACTTGTCTATAGTGATAGTCAATAATGACAGGGAATTGCCAGAAGCTCAGGCCGATTCAGTAGAGAATGTAGACCAAGGGGTATCATTGCTGATGTCAGGTGGATCTTGGCCCAAGGCAAAGAACGCCAGAAAGATGTTGACTTGTGCTACATTGACCCTGCAACGGCGTTCGACCATGTAGACCATAATAATCTGTGGATAACCTTGAGAAGAATGGGAATTCCAGAACACTTCATTGTGCTCAGTGGGAACTGTATATGGATCAAGAGGCAGTTGTTAACAGAACAAGGGAACACTGCATGGTTTAAGATCAGGAAAGGTGTTCATCAGGGTTGTATCCTCTCACCATCCTTGTTCAATCTGCATGCGGGGCAGGTCATCCGAGAAGCTGGATTCTATGTAGAAGAGCGCAGCGTCAGGATTGGAGGAAGGCTCGCTAACAGTCTGCAGTATGCAGATGACCCGACCTTGCTTGCTGAAAGTGAGGAACTATGAAAGCACTTACTGATGAAGATCAAGGAGTTTAGCCTTCAGTATGGATTACGACGCAATGTAAAGAAGACCAACATCCTCACAAATGGACCAATATATAACAACAGGATAAATGGAGAAAAGGTTGAAGTTGTCAAGGATTGTGTCTTAACTTGGATCCACAATCAATGTTCACGGAAGCATCAGTCAAGAGATCAAAAGACATATTGCATTAGGTAAATCTGCATATTGCATTAGGTAAATCTGCATATTACATTAGGTAAATCGGCTGCTCAAGGCTTCTTTAGAGTATTGAAGAGCAAGGATGTTATTTTGAGGTGTGCCTGAAGCCAAGCCATAGTGTTCTCCATCGAATGTGAAAGTTGGACATTGCGTAAGTAAGACTGGAAAAGACTCAGTGCGGTTGAGTGGTGGTGCTGGAGAATATTTAAAAGTACCCTGCATTGCTCAAAGGACACACTGTTCTGTGTTGGAAGAAGTTAGACCTGAGTGTTCCTTAGAGGCCAGGATGGCAAGACTTTGTCTTACATACTTTGGACATGTAGTCAGGAGAGACCAGTCCCTGGAGAAGAACATCACGTTTGGTAAAGTGGAGGGTCAACGATAAAGAGGAAGACCCTCGACAAGATGGAGTGGCACAAGTAGCTAGATCGATGGGCTCTCACCTAGGAACAATTGTGAGGATGACGCGGGACCATGCAGTGTTTCCTTTCATTGTACATAGGGTTGCTTTGGGTCAGGGCCAACCCGACAGCTAACAACATAGCAATCGCCACACTGCTCAGCTTCAGAGATGAGTGTCTCACCAACATAGACTTCCTCAGATGTCTCTGGACCGAAGTATATTCATTCTCCGATGATTTCTCTCTTTTCCCCCCTTAACTCTTCATCCTCATCTCATTTTTTTGCTCCTTAACTCTTCTTAGCTCCTCTATGGCCAGGGAGTTGTGCTAGGGATACAAGCATGGAGGATATGTCTGTCCTCGAGGACTTACCTAAAAATACACAAACACGCTTTTTTCAGTGTGGAACAAAGGGTACTCTCAGAGAAAAGGGAGGAACATGCTGGACCTGTTAGTCCAGGAAGTCTAGCCAAACAGGCTTTCGACCAGCGGAGAAGGAGAAGCTCTGGGGAATGCAGCATGGCAGGGACAGGAGCTCAACCTTGAGTTCCTGGAGAATAGTCCTTCTCAAGACTTAGCTCACCCTGGCAGCTTCTGATCCAGCTGGTTTGTGTGGGGACCACGAATTGACATTTTTAAAGGTGCTGGCTTGGGTCCCCAGTTTGAGAACCTCAAAGAATGGCCATTCCTTGAACTGGGGACTGACTAGTAAGAGCTCTTTTATCTTAAGGTGGTAGGAGACATTGAAAGTGGCTTTGTAAGCGCTTAAGCCATGACCGGAACAAAGCCACCCAGTCACTCTGGGAGCAGCAACATACAGGCCAGACCAAATCCTACCTCACTGCCAGTGAGGCCAGTCTGACGCCAAGCCACCCTAGAGGGCAGAGCAGAGCTGCCCCGTGGGTTCCCAAGACTGTCAACCTGTATGAGAGTAGGAAGCCAAGTCTCTCCTGAGAAGTGGTTGGTGGGTTCGAACTGCTGACTTTATGGTTAGCAGCCCCCAAAAGATGGATGCCGAGTGGGCCTTTGGGGGGCTGTGGCATAGTCTAAGCCACTGGGGTTTAAAGAGCTAAAGTAGGGGAGTGGCTGTGGGAAGGAAAATTAAAATACCAGTCCAGAAATCTTTGTGATTATAGAATCTTCTGGAAGGAATGAAACGCTGAAAGTTAGCCTTGGCATTCTCTGGGAGAGTCTTCAGTTAGTTATAGACTCTGTTTTATGTCATATCCTTTTGAGGGGTTTTGTGGTTCACACGGGTGTTGAATGTGTTCGTGTCCACACTGTCTGAAAAGAAATGGAGGAAATATGACTAAAGAAGTTAACAGAGACTGAGGGGCTGTCCCCCTCACTGACCCACAGTGCTAAGGAGGATAGCGCTGGAGACAGGGTGCAGGTATTATGCCCGCCGCCCCCACCACCCCCACACACAGGAAACACAAGGGAGCGCAGCAGAGCAGCAAGGGAAGCAAAGCAACGAAGTCCCTGATGAATCCCGAAAACAGGCTTCAGAGTCAGAAGGGCCAGCAGACAGACCTGGAACTATTTATAGGCTCCCCTCACACCCACCCCCTTTTTTCTTCTTTTCCTTTTTTCTCATGTCCATCCATATAAGATAGGCAGTTCAACCAATCCCGAGGAGAAAACAACGGGGCCGAAGTCTCCGGGGCAACATGGGAGAGGAAGAGGTGGGAGAAAGGGAGGGTGGAGCCAATAAACCCAGGAACAAGGGAACAATAAGAGATCTAAAATTGATGGCCAGGAGGGCACAGAATGCCTGGTGGGGGTTGACCAAGTGCAGTGTAACCGAGAGGAAGTACAGAGAGCTGAATGAAGGGCGAACATGAAAGTGGGACAGGAGGAAAGTAAGAAGAAAAAAGGGAAAGAACTGGGAGCCAAAAGACATTTACAGAGGTACAAATATAGACCTGTACAATGTAACTATATAAATATAGTAGTGGGGATATAGGTCTATGTACATATATTTAAATGTTAAGTATAAAGGTAGCAGATGGGCATTGGATCACTACTCAAGTCCTCCCTCAACACAAGAACACTTTGTTCTAATAACCTGGCATTCTGTGATGCTCACCTTCCTGACACGCGCTCTAGAGTCAAAATGGATGCATAGGCAAATGTGAAAAAAGCTGATGGTGCCAGACTATTAAAAGATATAGCGTCTGGGGTCTTAAAGACTTGAAGATAAACAAGCGGCCATCTAGTAGAGAAGCAACAAGCCCCCATGGAAGAAGCACACCAGCCTGTGAGATCATGAGGCATAAGTGGGATCAGGTAACAAGCATCAGAAGACCCAAAAGAAACAAATACAGTGATGAAAATGATGGGGGTCAGAGAGGAGACCCAAAGCGCATCTGTAGACAATGAAGCATTCCCTCACAGAAGGGTCACAAGGAAGGAATGTGTCAACCAGGGTGCAGTATAGCACAGACGGAACACAACATTCTTCTAGTTCTTTAATGTTCCCCCCGCCCCCCACTATCATGACCACAGTTCTGCCTTACAAATCCTGCTAGACAGGAACATATACAATGGTATAGCAAAGAGCTCTGGACACACGGAATCCAGGACAGATAAACCCCTCCAGAACAGTAATGGGAGTAGCAATACCACAGGGGGGGGCTGGGGGAGAAATAGGGACCCATCTACAATGATCATGTCCATACCCCCAGGGGGACAGACAACAGAAACGTTGGAGAAGGGAGATAGTGGATGGTGTAAGATAGGAAAATAATAATTTATAATTTATCAGGGGTCCATGAAGGCGGGAGGGTGAGGGAGGGAGGGAAAAGGGGGAACTAATACCTTGGGCTCAAGGAAAAAGAAAATGTTTTGAAGATGATGATGGAAATATGTACAAATGAGTTAGATACAACTGATGTATGGATTGTTATAAGAACTGTCAGAGCCCCCAGCTCTTACATGATTTATTAATTGAAAAAAAGAAGTTCACAGAGTCGGCCCTGTTTGAGGGAGCTCATTGATCCTACTTGAGGCGTAGAAGGAAGCCCTAGGAGACCCTGGCATCGATACACTGGATAGTAAAAGGCGATCCTGTTTTACCAGAGAAATTTGGTTTGCCTGCCAGATATGGAGCTGGAGAGGGTGCCTATGGAGCAGGGAAGGCAGGAACAGGTACCCACTCCAGCCTTGAGCATGGTGGATCCCAGGTGTCACCGTTACAGAAGTCTCCTTGTGCCACACCTGAGGCCTTTATAAGGTGAATCCGGTCATAGGGTATCTCAGTTCCTTCGTATCCACCCGTTCCGGTTATTGTATCACTTGACCGTGAAAGCTGTATTTTAAAATGAAAAATTCCACGGTTTGGTCTTTATACTAATACAGAGTATCTTTTCTTCAGTCTGAATTTGTGTGGTTGCCCAAAATTTGATGGTTGTGTTTTGAACAACACAGAAACCTTATAGGAAGGTTGTCTATTCCAGTGTGAAAGAAATGTCTATCCCCTCTCCAAAGGCTCTGGGAGAATGAGATGGGTCCGTAGATGGAAATAATATCTGGAATATTCACTCCTGAAAAAACAGCCAAGCAGCTTCTCCCTACTCTAAAATGCTGAGCTTCAACTTCTCGCCCCAGTGGAAACAGAGACTCTTCTAGCCCGTAACTTCGAAGGCAGCAGGAGGGGTCAGCAAGTCAAGTGAGTCAGTGTGTGAGTCTGCGTCCATTAGAGAAACAAACCACAGACACTCATGTATAAGAGAGAGTTTTATATAAAGGGTAAGTGCACATCAAGAAAACATCCCAACCCAGGGCTGCCCAAGCCCACAAGCCCAACATTAGCCCCTATGTCCTACACCAATCCACAAAGACCTCCTCCATCTTACAAAACAACACTATGATGCCGACTGCAGGAGGAAAGCCGAATCAGTGAACATGTAAGCATCTCAGCGCTGGCAGGGGTCTCCACACGGTTGCTCCAGCACCCAGGGCTGCATTGGGGTAGGTCCATGCAGCTTCTCCTCGGGGATGTCTTACAGGAAGTGAGCCTTGCCAGCTGAATCAGAGAACTGGCTAAGGCAGCTGCCCCCTGGTCGACCATCACAAAGCAAGAGACCCTAGAACTAGAAAGATGAGGCTCACCCAGCCATTTATCCCTCCGCCCTTCAGTTAACCCCACCTGTGTTTATCAGCCAGGTTGGCACCCTAAACTAACTACCTCAGTCGGTGTGCCATATGTCACAGCAACCTGCGTTTTCAGAAACTGCTTTTCTCTGGAAACTTCCATGCCCTGTGCGGTCTCTCCTCGTCCCGTCTCTCGCTCAGAGAGACAATTACACAGGGGAAACTGAGGCAAGGAGATTGTGAGGACGAGCATTTGGACACTTCATCGTGTTACCCTTCGCTTCGAATGACTCCCTGATGGCCGGGCCGGCGGAAGGGAAGAGGCAGCAAGCACTGCAGGAGACGGCAGTGGGCGAGGGAGATCGGGTCTGACCTGAAGCAGAATTCAGGAGAGTTAACCTGGCAAGCTTGAAGCCAGAGGTGCTGGCTTTTCGCCCCTGTAGAAACTGTCTTGTCTGTTGGAGATGATCCTGAGTTCGAGAACTAATGTCCTAGTAGGGTCTGAAGGTGAAAGGGATTCCTGCTCTGTCCGAGTGCCCCTGAGTCTGAAATCATGCCGGTGCCCCCTGTACCAAGACAAAAAGAGCAGTAGAAGGAAGAGGAGGCTGCTCAATAGGTAGATGCGAACTAAGGCACAGTCCAGTACAAAGTGCTGATAAGGTTCTCAGTGGCCCTTGCATCTGTACTTGGTTTGATGGGGCAAAAATATCTGATGCAAGCATCCCAAACCCATCGGATCTATGCATACAAATTTTGTTCAAACACAGAGAATTAAATCCAAGTAAAATCATGAGGTAAAGAATAGTTAGTCACTTACGTGAAATATCTAGAAAGGGCAAGTAGATAGAAACTCACGTTGATCCGTGGATAGCAGGGCTTGAGACAGGGGTGGGGAGGGAGTCACAGCTTAGAGTGTTTGGAGCACCTGTCCAGAACAATGGACCACAGACCATGGTGATGGCTGGACACCTGATGACAGTGCCGCTGAGCAGTGTGAGTGGAAAATGTTGAAAGGGAACGTGGTTTCTGTGAGGTTTCCATGGACCACAACAAACAAGAAAAGCAAGAGCAATCACACAGGAAGGGAGGCAGAGTGAGTGGCGGTTTGGCCAAGGCCCCGGGGGAGAAAAGGCCCCCGGGCAACGGCATAATGAGAGAGAGGCACTATGCATTTGAGATCTGACCGTGGCTCAGAGCTGCGAGAAGGAATATCCTGAGCCACGATGCGTTTGCCAAGTTTAGTCTGACGTTCTAGTAGGAATGATTACAAGGGCGACACGTTTCCTAGTGTTAAGAAACACAGTTTCTGGCCCTCCCACTCCCTCATTTCCCATGGCTGTCCCCATAGCAGCTTTCTTCATCCCTAGGCGCCCAAGGGCCCATGCACCAAAATGGCCAACCAAACCATTTGCCAGGAAGTCAGCCATGGTGCGAACTGATGGTACCCAGGCTCAGGACCCCAGCCGAATATGCCGAAGGAGAGAGGCTGTCCCATGCCCCTTCTCAGAGACCTGCGGCAGTGGTTATGGGGCACCAGGCAGGATGGGGTACACTTGCTGTGGGCCTTGCCCTCTCCTTGCTTACAAACAATTGGGCTCATCCATCTTCTACCCAAAGAAAAGCTTCACCCTCCGTCTGTCTTCCCACCTGCTCGTCTCAACATGTACACTTCCTCCAGTGTAGGGGGCAAAAAAAGTATGTCTGTATGATACTTCTATCATGTGTCTCTTGATAAAATTCTGGAAAATCAAGGGAAACGGGAATCTGCTCTGCAGAGGGATGTATTGAAATGCATTTGCCTTCTACAGCTACGGTCATCAAAAGCAATGAGGATGTGTTTTAAATGATTTCTGTCTGTAGGCATGAACAAGAACAAGAGGTTATAGAATCCTTCTGCTAGTAGCCAGTGGACCTTAGGAAGCCTCGTGATCTCTTTGGATTTGGGCCACGGGAGTACAAGTTTCCAGGTCGGTGTGAGGAGTAATACCAGTAAGGACTCTTACAGACCCCGGGACGCCCTCAACAAGACAAGTATTTAATATAGAACGACTAGAGCCCGTATCTTTTAGCAATTACTTGATGACCCATCCTGACACAGTCTGTCAAAGGGCATACCTTTGAAGTGTTGGAATATCATCTCTGAACTCCCAGAGAATGGATTGAAGATGAGCTTTCCGTCTTGTAGTTTACCTGTTCAGGCTGATGTAGAAAACGGCAAGCCCGCTCGTTGAATGACAAGCCTTGGTGCTCGCTGCCCCTGCAGGGCTAGGTGCCGCCTGCACATCCCCCTGCTGCCTGGGCTTCGCACTAGCCCTTTCAAGGATACCATGTTGTTCCTGGTCTTCGGGGTACTGAACCTACAAACTAATAGAACTGCCTCTCTGTCTAGATGGTATGGTCTTCTTTTACTTTCAACTCACGTTGCTATCAATGGAAAGAAAACGGAATCAATACTTTGTGATGGATGAAATAACGGACGCCAGCCTGCTGGTGCCTCTGTCAGCATCTGTTGCATCCGAAACTTGGCCTGCTCGTTCATGCTCTTTTGCTTTGCCCATGGTTTCATGCAGTTTACACTAAACCAGAAAGTGTGGCATTCTTCTCGTTACTACATTCTGTTAGCGCAAAATGAGTATGGAAGCTGGAAGTGTTTTCTACAAAGAAAATTGAATTTAGAAACCAACGTATTGGGTTTGACAAGCTCCTAGTATCCTGAGTTAGCACTTGTAATGGGCAGAGGGTGCCCCACTCCCCCAAATGACATGGTTCCCAGGATGGTGTGCTTGTCTTCCATGTTGTGATGTGTTGTAAGTCCTATCCTCTGGTGGCGTAGTGGGTTACAAATTTGGCTGCTCACCACAAGATCTGTAGTTCAAGACCACCAGCCGCTCTGTGGGGAAAAGTTGAGGCTTTCTACTCCCACAAAGATTTATAGTCTGGGAAACCCACAAGAGCAGGAGCCCTATAGGGTCACTATGAGTCAGAGTTGACTTGACGGCAGTGATTCTTTTCAGTTTACTGGAAGTGAGGCAGCATCAGTGTGGGTGTACCTCGAGTCACTACCTTACAAGAGGCTATGGCTCAAAGCACACCCTTATTTAATTCATACCCTTGCTTAAGTCACATTGTTCATTCAAGATACGAAGAGAATGAAGAGAGATGCAAGCAGAGGGGAGAGAGCTCTCACAATTAGGGAAGGACACCAGAGTGGAGTGTGTGTTTTAGACCTGGAGTCCTGTCGTGAGGACCGCTTCAACCCAAAGAAGAATGATGCGGAGACACATGGAGATCCCTGAGGAACTCTGGGCCCATAAGGGTTAAAAGGGAGACAAGGGCCTTCCCTAGAGCAAGTCTGGGGAGCATTTGGTCCAAGGGCTGCATAAGACCCTTGAAATTGGCACTATATAAGTTTAATGTTGAAAAACTGATTACCAACTTCATATAGAGAGGGAAGGAGCCCAGAATTAGCAGAGAACTCCTCAAGAAGGACACAGTGGGGGGGCTTGCTTTACCTCACTTTAGCATATACTATACAGCCACAGTAGTCAAAACCGCATGGTATTGGGACAATGACAGATACTCAGACCAATGGAAAAGAACTGAAAACCCAGAAATACAATCATCAGCATACAGACAACTGATCTTTGATAAGGGCCCAAAAAATATCCAGTGGGAAGCAGATGCCCTCTTCAACAAGTGATGCTGGAAAAAAATGGATATCTACCTGCAGAAGGATGAAACAAGACCCTTACTCACTCCATGCACAAGAATAAACTCAAGGTGGATCACAGACCT
>NW_022103914.1:3336040-3341990 GCF_000313985.2 Echinops telfairi
TATTGACTTGAAGTGGACAGGGAGCACTAATACACAATAGGAGGAGTAATTTTTCCTTTGCTTTCATGGAGGCACAGACTGAAGAGTTGGAAGTGGCCTTGAGAGACCTAGTCTTTGTTTAGAAGAACATACAGATAGAAATAAGAAACATAAATAATAAACCCACACTCTTAGAAAAAAATCACAATCTTAGAATCAGAGTAAACTTTTTACATTTTTATTTAATAAGTGCTTAGATGGTTCTTCCTATGTATACACATACCATCCTGAACAACCTAACAAATAGTACGTTAACTCTCTGATGCTAATACCAATGCTCTGTCATAGGCATGGAAGCTGTCATCGTTTGCTGATGAGGAAACATACACAGAGGGTTGTGAAGTGCTTGGCCCAGAGGCACAGCACCAAATAGTGGTAGAGCCAGGGCTGCCTAATCTGTCCCTTTAGTAGATGAAGAAACAGGCCCCCCTGTCCAGGGCTGTCTAGCTACTTAGTAGCTGTGCAGGTCTGGAGCCCAGGTCTTCTCTTCATTACAATCCACTGAGAAGGCCCCCCGCATGGGGTGGGTCTTGGATCATATAAGCAAGGCTGGAAAGTTCTCATAATAGCAGTTTCTCTGTTGGTCAACTCTAACAAAATGCCATTACAAAGTGAATGTTGTGGTCGCCAACTGTCATGGCGTGATGGGCTTTGGATGTGTGTTGTGACTGTGTTACACCTGGTCTTTCCTTGAGTATTAAGGGGGCAGTTCAGAGAGGCCGCTGGTAATGGAGGAAAAGAGGATGGAAATGGTCCAAAAGGCTGCTAGTCCATAAGAGTTTGTTGCTTTTGCTTATTTATTTATTTATCTAGTCTGAGTAGACTAGAGAAACAAATTCATAGACATGCATATGTGTATAGGAAAAAGCTTTATATAAAGAATAATTGTGCATTAAGAAAACATCCCAGCCCAGTCCAGATCAAATCCATAAGTCTGATGTTACCCCTTATGACCAGTACCGGTCTATAAATCCCTCTTCAGACTCACGCAGCCATGCAATGACAGCAAATGCAGGAAGGTCACAGGCCACTGGGTGCAAAGTCTTGTGGATCCTTTGGTGATGGAAGCATCTCAGCACTGGAGTTGGTCTCCACGTGGCTCCTCCAGCTCCAAGGCTCTGGCTGCCTTCAGTATAGCTCCATGTGGCTTGTCAACAAGGGTGTCTTGCAGGGAGTGAGAGTGTGTCCCGCCTCGAGTGAGCTATTTATCTCCTTTGTCCCTCCAAATGAGGTCATCAAGTTGCGGCCTGATTGACAGACTAAACTCAATGCCTTCACCCTTAATAGTCTTAAACGCAAGGCAGCCAATGGTCACCCTGGTGAGACTTAGTAAGGCAGGCCATATTGAGTTGACCACAACTCGACAGATGAGGAGAAGATTTTTGAGAATGTGAACCAGTGACTATTGCTGCGGACACTATGGACGGCCTGTCCTGATTTGACTTTGCTTATGGATGCAGATTTGAGAAGGTTTCATCTAGCATGAAGATTTTTCACATGAAAGGATATGATTGTCTCCTCAGAGCACTGGGTTGATGTAAGTGAGCAGTATAGAAATTGGATACCCAAAATGAGGAGGATAAAGGCATAAAGTGGTTGGCTTACAAACTTTCATAGGTGGGGGAATATATTCATAGGATTCTAGGATTAAGGTGTAGGTGTTCACATAAGTATAGAATATTTTTGTTTTATTAATTGATCGAATGTTATATTTAAATGAGGGTGGCACATTTTTTTAAAAAAATCATTTTACTGGGGCCTCGTACAAATCTTATCACAATCCATACATACATCCATTGTGTCTAGCACATTTGTATATTTGTTGCCCTCATCATTTTCAAAACATTTGCTTTCTACTTGAGCCCCTGGCATCAGCTCCTCATTTTTTCCCCTCCCTCCCCGCTGATAATTTATAAATCATTATTTTTCCATGGCTTACATTGACCAATGTCTCCCCTCACCCACTTTTCAGTTGACTATTCCCCAGGGAGGGGATTATATGTAGATCCTTGTAATCGGTTCCCCCTTTCTAGCCCACCTTCCCTCCACCCTCCTAGTATTGCCACTCTCACCACTGATCCTGAAGGGTTCATCTGTCCTGGATTCCCCGTGTTTCTCGTTCCTACTTGTATCAGTGTACATCCTCTGGTCTAGCCAGATTTGTAAGGTAGACTAAGGATCATGATAGTGGGGGTGGGGGTAGGGGAAGTATTTAAGAACTAGAGGAAAGTTGTATGTTTCATCATTGCTACATTTCACCTTGAATGACTCGTCTCTTCCCCACAACCCTTCTGTAAGGGGATGTCCAGTTGCCTACAGATGGGCTTTGGGTCACCATTCCACACCCCTCATCATTCACAATGACATGATTTTTTGTCCTTTGATGCCTGATACCTGATCCCTTCATCACCTCATGATCAAACAGGCTAGTGTGCTTCTTCCATGTGGGCTTTGTTGATTCTCTGCTAGATGGCCACTTGTTTATCATCAAGCCATTAAGACCCCAGACGCTACAACTTTTGATAGCCGGGCACCATCAGCTTTCTTCACCACATTTACTTATGCACCAGCTTTTTCTTCAGCGATCATGTTGGGAATGTGAGCATCATGGAATGCCAGTTTAATAGATCAAAGTGTTCTTGCATTGAGGGAGTACTTGAGTGGAGGCCCAATGTCCATCTTCTACCTTAATACTAAACCTATAAATATATGCACCTAGATCTATTTCCCCATCATCATATATAAATATATTTACATATGTACATGCCTGTATTTAGAACTCTATAAATGCCCTTTGCCTCCTAGTTCTTTCCTCTATTTCCTTTTACTTTCCTCTTGTCCCACTCTCATGCTCAGCCTTCATTTGGGTTTCAGTAATTCCTCTCGGTTACATTGCCCTTGATCAAGCCCTACTAGGCCTCTTACAAGAGGGTGGCACATTTTTTAGTTGTATGCATTTTAGTTTTATCCTATTAGGTACAGATATGATTTTATTGTTGTTTGTTTGAAAATTATATATGGCTAAAGAGTTGTGTGAAAGTGTCAAATTGTCAAGGTGTGATCTGTGGTAGTTACTTAATCTAGTGTCAATTTGAGGATTAAGAGTGTAGGGGTGGAGTCTAGACTATCAATCAGGTTATAGCCAGTGAGGCCACTCTGGGCATGGCCTTCTGAGAACACCTGGAAGCATAGATTTCATCGTTGAAGGTAGAAGACACACACGCTTTCTCTGCTCACTCCCTGAGAGACACTCTACTGACAAGACACATGGCATTATGCTGATAGACCCTGTGCCCTTGGAACTGGAGGAGCCATGTGGAGACCCATGCCAGCACTGAGATTCTTCTACCACCACTGGATCCACAAGACTTTGCACCCAGTAGCCTGGGATCTTCCTGCATTTGGTGTCATTGCATGTATTTCATGACTCAGAAGAGGGCTTTATAGATTGGTATTGGACATATGGGTTAATATAGGACTTATGGACTTTATCTGGACTGGGCGGGGATGTTTTCTCAATATTCAATTGCTCTTGTATATAAAGCTCTTTCTTATACACCTATGAATCTCTATGGATTTGTTTCTCTAGTCCACTCAGACTAACACAATGTAACCACCACATTTATTGTTTTTTAGATTTTCTTAATCTCCTTCGTGTCTTTGTCTTCCCATCAATGATCTAGGTAAGCTTATGCCTTCTTCTTGCATAAAGTTGACTTCAGTGTTGTGAATTACACTGCCAAGTTTCCTGTTTTCCCAGTGGGTGGCTGAGGCCAGTTGAAGATTATGTTAATCCTGTTAATCTTGAGCCATGGGTAGCTCTTTCCATATGTATATGTGGCTCTGAAAGGAAATTGAAAATGAAAATACTACTAGTATTCAGATAAGGGTGATTTCATTTGTTTGTAAAAAGGACTACGCAGTTCTCAAATAATTTTAAAATTGTTGTAAGGGACAGGATTGGCTCTTCCACTTCAAAAGTTTGCCAGCCCCTGATCTAGAACATAGGTTTCTAAATATATTTGGCCTATAGCCTCTTTTCATAAAAACAGCTACTCAGCGTAGCCCCCTGCCCCCCCCCCCAGTAATTATGCTTGCAGCCCTCCCATTGTGCCACAGCCCCAGGGGTGCAGTCTCACCTCAGTGGGGAAATGCTGATCTGGAGGCACTGGGTTTTGTTTGCTTTTAGTGTTTGCATCTTTTTGAAACATTCTACCTCCATCTCAATGGACCTCTTCCTTGAGCCCAGATTGGCCAGCAAGGGTCCATTTAATTTTCCCACTGGACAAGTAAACAAGCATACAGGATCGAGCCTGGGAGGAAGCAGGAAGGCAGAAATTAGGGCAGATTGGAGGGCAGCCCCTCAGAGTGGACAGCCTCTCATTGAGAAAACTGCTTCAGAGCGGAGAGCAGGGCCGTGTGAAGTGGGCGCTGTGGTCCAGAAACGTCCTCCAATGTTTGTTCTCAGCCCACAGTGAGATACGCACAGGAAAAGATTACTCTTCGTTTGACATTTTGACATTTCCACTGTGGGGGGAAAGAGCCCCCAAAAATCATCACGGGTCCGGTAGGCGCAATTGTACGGCGATAATAAGTAAAGATTATAGTAAAGTCATAGAGAGCATGAGAGATAGAAGAGAGATTGAAATAATGGAGTCAGGCTCATTTCATGGTAGCATGCTCACCTCAGCCCCACTTGGTGACCCTCCTGGAGAGAGAGCCGGAAAGCGAGAGCCGGGGACCGCAACTTTATTGCTAACCAAGGCTTATCACTACTTGAGGGGGTGGGGGTGATTACAGATAACCACACATCACAGGAAGAGGCAGTACAATAGGCATAAGCGTTACAGGAAGGGGATAAGCTAGGGGTGTGCACATAGGAAGGGGAGGGACTAGAGGGATCCATGTGACTAGGACGGGCCCTAGATTCATGATGGCGACCTAACCTTTGTCACCCTTGGGTGGACTTGACCTCCCTGGGCACTCCTTCAGGGAAACAATGTACTACTATCCTTATCAGAAGGGAGTGGGCCCTACTTGTTGTGGGATAAACAATGGTGTCTGCTTGCTCTGGATGGTTGATAACCCTTAGGGAGAATAACCCCTGACCTACTTCTGTTGTCCTCCAAGTGTACAGTCATTTACCACGTGTAGCAAGCAGCTGAGTTAGGCATCTATTGGGGGAGACAACTTGGGAGAAATCTTTGTTTCCCACATTCCATCACACCCCAGCATGAGCCTTTATACAAAACAAATGAGAAAGAAAGAACAACACCAAGTCTTTCCCCAAAAATAGTTTGAGAAGCGCTACGCCAGACCAATACTCACAGACCACAGGAAGTAAGCAAGTTTGGCTAAAAAACCATAGGAACTGTTATTAAACCAAAATATCAAAATGCGAAGATGGTGTTTCTTGGCATATCCTCCAGCTAAGTGTGTACCCTTCTTAACATCGTAAAATGCTTACATCTCCCTAACTGTGCCCTGAAGAATCAGTCACTTCCTGATTGATGTCAAACACAGTTGGGGCATCCTGGGGGGAGTCTAATCAGGTTCCTTTGAAATGGTCTCTGAGTTTGGAAAGCAAAAAGAAGTCCAAAGGGGCAAGATCTGGGCTGTAGGGTGAATGGGGTGAGGTGTCCCAACAAATCTCTCCTAGCAGCCCTTGCTACCCTGGAAGGAATGGGCAGGTGCGTTGTTGTGTATGTGTGGGGCGGGGGGCTGTGAGGGCAACGTTCCTGGCCATTTTCTGCCAAATGCAGTTTTCGGTTTTCTTAAACCTTCTTCGTAAAAAGCTTCTGTCATCACCTTGTGTTTCTTGAGGAGTTCTATCAAACGAACCCCTTTGGAACCCGCTGCTTTACACTTAACTGGCCCATCCAGTCCCCTCAGAATCCACCGCTGCGGTGTT
>NW_022103914.1:3343285-3344656 GCF_000313985.2 Echinops telfairi
ATTATCAAGGGTTCATGAGGGAGAGAGGGTAGGTGGGGGTGGGGGAGGTAATGAGCTGATACCAAGGGCTCAAGTAAAAGAAAATATTTTGAAAATGATGATGGCAACATATGTACAAATGTGCTTGACAAGATGGATAGATGTACGGATTGTGATAAGAGCTGTAAGAACCCCCAATAAAATATTTTTTAAAAAGAAAAATGAAAACAAAATAATACTGTGATTGCAGACAAAGTTAAATGCCTGACAGCAGGGGTGGAAAGAGGCACATCTACTCCTGAGAGATTAACTCTGGGAGAGGAGGCAGGAACGGGATTGTAAAGAAGAAACAAAGGCTTCAACTCTATATTTTATTTCTTTTTTATAAAAGAGGAAGCAAGTGAGAAGCAACAAAGCCCACCTGGAAAAAGCACCCCAGTCTGTGTGAGATCAGATAGCAGGCATCAAAGACCCAGAACAAAAAATCTTGTCATTGTGAATGAGTACAGAGTGGAGACCCAAAGCCCATCTGTAGACAAGTGGACATCCCCTTGCAGAAGTGTCTCAGGGAGGAGATGAGCCAGTCAGGGTGCAGTATAGCACCAATGAAACATACAACTTTCCTCTAGTTCTTTAATGCTTCCTCTGCCCCACTATCATGATCCCAATTCTACCTTACAAATCTGGCTAGACCAGAGCATGTACACTGGTACAGATAAGAACTGGAAACACAGGAAATCCAGGACAGATATACCCCTTAGGACCAATAATGAGAGTAGCGATACCAGGAGAGTAAGGAGAAGGTGTAATAGAAAGAGAGAACTGATCACAAGGATCTACATATAACCCCCTCCCTGGGGGACAGACAATGGAGAAGTGGGTGAAGGAAGATGTCAGACAGTGTTAAATATGACAAAATAATAATAACTCATAAATTATCAAGGGTTCCTGAAGGAGGGGAGTCAAGGAGGGAGGGGGAAAATGAGCTGATACCAAGGGCTCAGGTAGAAAGAAAATGTTTTGAGAATGATGATGGCAACAAATGCACAAATGTGCTTGACACAATGGATGGATGTATGGATTGTGATAAGAGTTGTATGAGCCCCCAATAAAGTGATTTTTAAAACAAGAAAAAGGCAAAAAAAGAAGCAAGTGAGGCAGAATGTTTGCATTTGTTATATCTAGGTACTAGGTATATGGACATTATTTTTTTTTTGTAATTTTATGTTCTTAAAATGGAGTAAAATTAGTCTCAGAGTAGGGTTTTTCTTATTTTTTTTAAAACATTTTATTAGGGGCTCATACAACTGTTCTCACAATCCATACACACATCAATTGTGTAAAGCGCATTTGTACATCACTCTCAAAACATTTTCTCTCCACTTAAACCCC
>NW_022103914.1:3346637-3359016 GCF_000313985.2 Echinops telfairi
TCATCCAGAATGAGGGAGCCATTGGCACCAGGTCATAATGGCGCCCCAGGGTTTGCTGAGATACAGAGCTTTAAAAAGAACAGGGAAGGGCGCAGGGAGCTCACCAAAGCCTGATTGGTGGCAGACACGGACAGTACGTTGGACAGAGGCCTTACAGGATTGGTTCAGGACCTTCTGACCAAAGCAGTCATGATAGGACAGGACTCAAGACAATGCTCTCCCCAGTAATGTCCACCAAGGACACGCCCACATCCCGAGGAAGATCGGCCCTGGCCTAGCTGGAGAGGACTGCAGTAGTCTATTGTCTTTTGCCAAAGAAGCTATAAACTAAGTAGATATTTCTGGGCTAATAATCGAAGTCACAGGTTCCCAAACTTTGGGGGCCTACTGCCCCCTTTTCGGAACAAAAATTACTCATTGCCCCCTTGGCAATTAAAAACATTTGTACTATAGCCTACGATCCTGGCTAAAGCGTAGGTATCATGTTTTGCAGGGCCCTCCCTCCCCTGGGTCACTGCAGTGCCGGGGGGCGGGTGTGTGTGTGTAATATTACCCACTTTTAGAAATCCGGATCTAAGTCGCTGTTTCTGGGCGAATGGTGCCACAATGTGATTTCTAACCAAGCACTGGAGGGAATGTAGCTCTGGTTCTGCCTCCAGACAGAGCCCGAATCAGATTCCAACTCTTAGAGGCTCTGTTGCATGGACCGTGGGTGAAACACTCCAGTTGTTCTTGTTAAAGACGCTTAAAATAAGCAAAGTGAGAATCGATTCTTTCAGCTTTTTATTACGATGTGGGTGAACTCTCACAGAGCAAACTGGTGCCCATTCACAGCTCACACACATTTGGGTTCCTGACCTTGACTGCAGTCCCCACCACATAACAGCAATGGGTTTCCCGTTTCCACCAGCCCTTCCCCCCTAACCCCTTTCTGCCTTCTGAACTTGATCCCTGCCTCACGCTGCCCTGTCCATCTTGTCTGGGTGGGCCTGGTGTTTCTGTTCATGTTAGAGGCCTGTTCTTTGGTGGAAAGCTGCACCACTGGCGTGAGTTAGTCCCAGGGTGGAAGGGTGTCTACATAGTCTCAGGGGTTCCACCCGTCTTTATCAGACTGAACGTTTTTCTATTTTTGTTTTTGTTTTAGAGTTTTACATGTATAATTGATTACAACTTTTATTGAGATTAAATAGGGAGGGTAACAAAGTCACAATGGAGATTACAGGTTATGCCACTGTATAGCCTAGAGCTATGATGCTATGCTTCACTATTCTTTACCTAAAACATATATATGTAAATTGTTTACATATATATATATGTAAATATATATATATATATATAAATTGTTTTATTAGGGGCTCATACAACTCTTATCACAATACATACACACATCAATTGTGTAAAGCACATTTGTACATTCATTGCCCTCATCATTCCCAAAACATTTGCTCTCCACCTAAGCCCCCAGCATCAGCTCCTCATTTTTTCCCCTCCCTCCCTGCTCCCCCCTCCCTCATGAACCCCTGATAATTTATAAATTATTATTTTGTCATATGTTTCCCTGTCCAAGGTCTCCCTTCATCCACTTGGACTTTTTTCTTATTTTGAACTTTGTTCCCCATTTTTCTCCCACTCTATCCAGGACCTCCTACCGCATTCCCTTTCCGAATTGACCCCAGGGGTAGCCACCTACCTCTTCTCGTGCTGATGCTGGGGAGCTGCGGCTTGCGTGGTCCATTCATCTCTCAGACTGCTGATTCCCAGGCAGCCTTGGGTCCCCCCGGGGCTTTGGATTATTGTCACTCTCCTTGGCTTCGGACTGGGAGAGGCCAAGAATTGCACCTTAGATGGCCGGCTGCTCACAACCATTTGAGGTCCCCGTCACTACTTAGCAAAGTAGGATACAGAACATCGTCTTTGTGGGCGTGGGATGCTCCTTGATCTTGTGGGTGACCCCCAGATTCTGGTCCTAAGACTCCAGGCCCAGTCATTCAGGGAATACTCTTGATTTTTCATTTCTGCCTTGTCATGTGGACCCTGGCTGCTAATTTACAAGTAGAAGCGGATGACAATGGGGAAGAGTATTGGTCATTCAGATGATAGAGTGTGAACCTCAAAACCCAGCCTTGGCTTTGCCATCAACAGATACCCTGGAAAGATGTCATTTGCCAAGCTTCCTCACACACACACACACACACACACACACACACACACACAGAGTTGTTATTGAGATTATTCTATCTCTTGTTGGTACCATGCATGTCAGAGTAGAACTGTGTTCCATGAGGCTTTCAGTGGCTGCTTTTATTGGAAAGCTATCGGCAGACCTTTCCTCCACCACACTTCTGAATGGCCTCAACACCTCCAGCCTCTGGCTGGCAGCAGGGCTTGTTAGCCATTTGCATCACCCAGGGACCCCCTCTGGTACCACAGGGCACAGTTAATGTGGGCCAGGCCTCTAGGTCTCCTGACATGGTAGATGTTGACTGGTCTACATTTGGAAGGCTTAGGCTCAGCCAAGCCAGGCGGTAGCCCAGGGGCCTGGTAAATGACAGGGTCTGTGTCCTATCAGCAGAAAAGCTCTGGCGCAGGAGATGTTTATCACCCGCTGTGAGTAGGAGTTTGGCCCATACCCAACACTTCAGAAATAATGTCAACACACCAAGACCACAACCAGCAGCGAGTTTTCTCAGATAAGATTACCACTTTGTCCTTAAAGGGGCTCCAAGCAAGTCAGTCAATGGCCAAGTAGTTCTCTGAGCGGAACCACCCCGGGATCTTTGAGGACTTCGTGCGCGCGCGCCTTCATAGGCAAACGCTCTGCTCTTGTTTTCCAAAGCATAGTCCAAGCTCCATAACATCGAAGAAAGTCCCCACAAGGCCAGTGTTAAGACTTTTTCTTTCTCCAGTCTGAGACTGTTGTTACTACCCCATGGGGTTTTCTTGGTTGGAATCCGTACGGGTAGGAGTCCTGGTGGTAGAGTGGGTATAAGGTCAGCAGTTTGAAACCACCTGCCTCTCGGCAGGAGAAAGACGAGGCTTTCTACTCACGTAAAGAGTTAGTCTTGGAAACCCACAAGGTCAGTGCTACCCTGTCCTATAGGGTCAGTCGGAATGGGCCCGATGGCAGTGAGTTTGGTTTGGGGGAATCCTTACAGAAGCAGATCTCCGGGCATTTTTCCCTCAGAATCACGAGATCGGTTCAAACTGCCGACCTTACAGTCAGCCGGTGAGTGCTTAGCCCTGTGCCACCAGGGCTTCCTGAAAAACCCACTGCCCTTGAGTTGATTGTGACCAATAGGGACCCAATACAGGATTTCCAAGGCTGTCAACCTTTATAGGAACGCAGACCTCATCTTCGTTCCAGGGGAGGCTGGTAGGTAGGTTTGAACTGGTGACCTTACCGTCAACAGCCTAGTATATACCCTACTGCACCACCGGGGCTGTGAAAACGCCACTGTGATCGTTCAGTACCTATGCATCTATTTGGCGTCGATCATAGCTCGCCAATCAGCTTTGGCACACTGCCGGGAGGGGCGGAGGGGAGGCGGGAAGAAAGCTGATCAGATATTCGTACAAAAGCCACGTGTGTGATGGGGAGAGGAAGCATGCAGAGACAGCTCCCCTTTGCTTTGCCATCCAGACACTAGGACATGCCACTCCTCACTGTGAAATGTCCCCCTGCGGCAGAGCCCTGGCGTGGTGGCCTTGGGGTTCTAATCCCATTCTCCCGCGGCCGTGCTGGATACAGTTGCCAGATTAAAAGTTTAAAGCTCTTTTTTCACCCTGTCGTGCCCCAGTAGCATCGCCGAGTCTCCGGCTTATGATTCGGTGTCTTCACTCACCTTTCCACCCTGCTGCTCCAAGTTCACCTTGCTTTCATCGGACAGACCCTCTGAAGGGCCGCCCTAACGTAATTTTCCATTTGCTCCTCTCTGCCTTTCTTCCTGACATTTCTGCCTTTGGAAATATCTTCCTCCTCCAATATGTCTCTTCCCTGTAGCCCGTAGCTTCCCAAACGTACTTGTCCTACCACTGCCTTTTCTGGGAAAAAAAATTACTCAACACCCCCCTAATAATGAAAACCTTTTGGACTCGAGCCCACAATTCAGGGCCAGGTGTTGGTGTCTGGTTTTGCAGCCCCCCGGATTAGTCCAGCACCCCTGGGGGTGGTATCGCCCACTTTGGGCAACACGGCTCTACCCTTTGCAGACTAATCCCACCTACCTGGTTCTGACCCTCTCCTGAATGCTGATGCCAGCCCAACCCATGCACTTACTTTTATTTTACTGGCTCCTTCTAGCTCTTTGGCTCCTTTTCTGTGTGTGTGTGTGTGTGTGTGTGTCTGTCTACATAGAAGTCTTTGAAAAGAAAACCTGTGGTTTTTATATCTTTAGAGGACACTCGATGGTATTTGTGTTGCTTGGTAAGTCTCTCTTACAGCCCTGATTTCTGTGCCACTGACGCAGTCTGTGCTGCTCGGCTACTTTTGGACAGTCTTGGGAGCTTACCTTTCTCAGCACTGGTCGAACCACGAACAATGTCCCTGAGCACCAAACAAGAGTTAGGAAGCGATCTGAAGCCTATTTCAGGGCTTTCTTTTGAATAACTCGAGTTAGTCTGTGAAACTCAAATAGGTGGATGGCAGCACGGATCTCCTTCGGGCTCAATGGCTAGTAGGTCGAGGATTTGGGCACCCTGGTGATGCAGTGGTGAAGCACACGGGTACCAACCCAAAGCCTGCAAGTTTGACCCAACACGGCTGCTCTGTGGGCCGAAGGCCTGTGATCTGCGCCTGTAAAGATTTCAGCCAGGTCAGACAGGTGGGGCCTCTGAGACCAAGCCCTTGTCACCTTTTAGCTCTGGAAGGGAACTCACCCCTGCGCTAGAATAATCAGCCCTTCAAGATCAAAAGGGCAGGGTTTACCCCAGGACAGAGGTCAGAGGGTTAGGAAAGGAGAAATGGAACCCAGAAACACAGGGATGTAGTGGGGCATGCGATGGTCCAGGGAAGGATCGCAGTGGATGTGTTGAAACAACATGCGTATGAATTGCTGATTGTGAAACTGATGCCTAGTTCTCACCATAAAGGTTACAATAATAATGAGATAAAAGTACCCTCCCACATCCAAATATGTGTATATGTATAGTTTATATAATTACCAAGCAAACCCCCTGGGGCAGTCTTCTCATGCCACATGGGCTTCCTCTGAGTCAGAATTGGCTTGAAGGCAGGCAACATGGATGGAAGGGCACACCAGGTTTGGGCTTCCTGCATGCGCACATATGCCTCATGCCTCTCCTAGTCCTTCTGCCCCACCCCATGGTGACTCTCCCTGGACTTAACCCTCTGCCCTAGCCCTACATTCAGAGTGAACCGGAGAACCAGGCTGGGCACAAACCTGGGGCATGCCAGTATGCCTGGAAAGTGTAGACCTGAAGTCTGGCTACCTGGGGTTCAAATCTTGCTTCTTCCCCTCTTAGCCAAAATGTCTTTAGAAGTTGACTTGTTGTCTAAGTCTGCCATTCTCCTGTCCGGTGAGACTAATCCTAGAACCTGCTTCTGAGTGGCATAAAGAAGAGTGTAGACGCAGAGACAAACAAGCACATGCAGGGGAGAGACAGCTGCCCTGTGGAGAAGACCAAGGCCCCTGGGCATGATGGGATTCAAGAAGCTGAGACAAAGATAGAGAGAGCCCTCCCTAGAGCCAGTGTGCAGAACGCAGGCCTTTAGTCTTCCAAGCATCTCTGGCAGCACAATGGTGAAAGCACTAGGCCACTAACCAAAAGGTTGGTGGTTCAAAGCCACCAGGGGCTTCCTGGCTTCATCAAGATCATGGTGATGCGCCTTCATAAAGATTTCAACCTTTGAAACGCTGGGCAGCATTTTGCTGTGTCCCAGAGGGTCACCGTGAATCAGAGTCCGTTCCCTGGCACACGCTGATGGCAGCCCTCTGAACAGTGAGACGAGATGCCTGCTCTTGAAAGCCACCTATTCCTGTTACAGCATCAGTAGTCACCTGTGGCCTTTATGGGTATGTCGCCTTCTGGAATCTTCCGTGACCACCTTGTTTAATTCGCACCCCCCAACGCAAACCCAGCATCCCCTGTCCTCTGTCCTCTTCTGTTTTTTCACGACAGTACTTGAGCATCTGTTGTGCTGGGTCGTTCCTTGGTCTGTTGTTGGTATAGTCTGGCTATAGCTCCATCATACTATAAACTATAAACTCATGAAGGTTGGGGGTCTTTGCCTTCTGTTTATTTGTGTATCCACGGCGCCTGCAACAATGCCTTTAAAAAAGGGAAACCAACCTCACGGCCATGAGTTGATTCCGACTCACATGGACCCTCTAGCACCGGGTCGGACTGCCCCGGTAGGTTTCCAAGACTCTAAGCAGACAGTTCCTAAGCAAACACAGAGTGAGTAAGGGCCATTCCTGCTATTGTAGAGAGGGCTTCCAGCCTCAGGTGTGCGGTGGCCTTCACATTCTACCTTGCGTCCTTGCTTCCGGGCATGGACCTGTCCTACTCTCCGGTCGACAGACTGCCTCCATGATCCCTGACCTGGCTCTCTGTTCTCTTTCCTCAGATGCGTACTCTCATTCCTCCAGTGAAAACGGGGGCAAATCTGAGTCGGTGGCCAACCTGCAGGCCCAGTCCTCCCTGAACTCCGTCCACAGTTCCCCGGGGCCCAGGAGGTCCACCAACACGCTCAAGAAGTGGCTGACCAGTCCGGTGCGCCGGCTCAACAGCGGGAAGGCAGATGGGAATATCAAAAAGCAGAAGAAAGTACGAGACGGTCGGAAGAGCTTTGACCTGGGATCTCCCAAGCCTGGGGATGAGACGACCCCGCAGGGAGACAGTGCGGATGAGGTACTTACACCAGGGCACTGGCCCTTGGACAGGCATCCTTCCTGCAGCCTTGGGAAATGCCTTCTTTGTGGGTTTTGAAAACTAGCCAGTCTCTAGTTTCAAGAACGTGCTTCTTGAGCCCAAGGAGTTCGAGTTTTTCGTAGTCTCAAACTCCCGGTCCTTTGGACCAGTTCAGAGACTGAGAAGCACTGAGGATAGCAGCCGTGTTTTGCCTTATCGGGATGGTCCACAGACTGAGGGCATTACTTATCAGGTGTCACGGCCTCCACCCGGGGCTACGGCATCCCCTGCTAGACATCTTAGAACGAGGATAAAAGACCAGACACCATTTCAGGTAACTGAAGTACCGTCATGTATAAAAGTGAGAAGACAATTCCAGGCTGCACCACAGGTTAAAATTATGATTCACAGATGAGGTGATGGTAGACAAGGTTTTTGCTCAAGAGAAACGTTCCTGGTGGAGACACTTGGTGATGAGGTGGGGCTTCTTGTGAACGAGTGGGCACCCGGCTGGAAGAGTGTGCGAGCTGTGCAAGCACATAGAAGTCCCTTCCCAAGTTGAGGTTCTGTGATCGCAATATAGTGGGGGTTTTTGGCCGAAGGGAATGCGGTAGCTGTTTTATCTGGCAAACAAATCTACAATAATCGCTGATGTGGCGAAGAAATGCTTTCTGATGTGTAACCACACTCCCTGTAGTTGTAGTGTTATGCTATCTGCCATTTTCCCTCTGGAGGTGGCACCCTTAAAAAAACCTGCGTGTGTGTGTGTGTGTGTGTGTGTGTGTGTGTGTGTGTTAGTCTTCATTGCCCTTTGAGATAAGAAGGTGTATGCACTGTATGAACAAAGAAACCGAAACGAAATGTTTAGGGTCTGTTTAGACAGGAGGAAATCATATTCATTTCTCCTCCTCTCTCAACGCACCCTACCCTTTGTCCCTTCCGTTTCTCTGTCCTAACTTCAGCTCCAGACCCCTTGATGGCTTCAGCTATGCAAAACAGTAACTAATAGCGCTCTTTTGTTCTAGAAGAGCAAGAAAGGTTGGGGAGAAGATGAACCAGATGAAGAATCACACACACCCCTCCCTCCGCCTATGAAGATCTTCGACAATGACCCTGCCCAGGATGAGATGGTGGGATTTCTGTGCTTCCTCGCTTGAGACGGCCGTGTGCAGGCCTGTGACTTTAGTTGTGTGTGTGCTCTGGGAGGTGTCTCCTCTCTCCCTTGTTAGCTCTTGCCCCATGTGAGTCCACATGATAGAGAGTTTATCTGCATTTGGTAATGAACATGGTGCCCCCTCTCCTACATCCTGAGGGGGGTGGGGGGTGTCAGACTTCATTCTGGGCAGGATCGGGGGGGTGTGGAATTCTCAGAGTGGGGATTTGGGATCGTGCCCCATTGGTGAAGCACAGGTTCTGCCTGGCGAGGAGCAGAGCCCAAAAGGAACCCCTGTTGTCCGTCACTGTCGACTTGGTTCCACCTCATAGCCGCCCGCTGTGCCGCAGCACCAGCCCTGCCTGGGTCTGCGCCGCCCTCGCACTGGCAGCCCTGCTCAGAGCCCTTCCTTGCAGCCACGAGGTCCGTCTGTTTCTTGGAGGTTCTCTTTCTCTCTCCACTGACCTTCGACTTTACCGAGTTAATCTCCCTCCGCCTCTGAGCTTCCCTCCTGAAGATGTGCCCAGAGTAGGTGCGATGGCGCCTCACCTTCCTTGTCTCTGAGAAGCCTTCTGGCTGGACTTCTGGCAGGCAGTTTGTTTATTCTTTTGGTAGTCCGTGGAATATTCACGATTCTTCGCCCCCGTAGTACAAAGGCCTCCGTGTGCCTCTGGTTCCCCTGATCCATTGGACAGCTTCCACATACACATGAGGTGATGGAAGATACCATCACGTGGATCAGGCACACCTGAGACCTCAAAATACCTTTTTTAACACTTTCTAGAGGTTTTAAAGGGGGGTTGCGACAGATTTTCCCAATGCGACACTTCGTTTGATTTCTTAATTACTGCTTCCGCTGTTGTTGATTGTAGCTCCAAATAACAACGATTTCCCTGACAATGTCAATCTTTTCCTGTTTACCTGACACCTGGAAAAGAAATGTGAGGTTGTCCCAGGTCGTCACCATGTTGTTGGACTTGCCTGGACCACCTATGTTATCCTTTTCTCTAACCTCACCTCTAAAATCTGCATAACGGACACTTCCATCCAAGCCCAGTCCTCTTATCATTCTACGCTCCGAGCCTTAGACAGAAGGCGGACGGAGACACTGCTGAGGAAAGGTTGTAGTCACAGGTGGACACACCGAATACCACCACCTCTTTCTTAACTAGTCCCCGACGGGCTGGCATGTCAGAGGCTCCCTGAGATCTGAAACGTTGGCGTGGAACATGCCTCTCAGTGCCCGGTGGTCATCTCCCGTGTTTTGGAGCTAGGAGCTCAGGTCGAGTGCGCTTCCAGATACTGACGCAAAACTTGAAGCTAGAATCATCTGTGTCGCCATCACCCACTGGCCTTACGAGCCTTGCTTTCACACCGTTGTTTTTCTTGCCTTCGTTTAGTGTTGCCGGTCCTCTTGGACGCTAGTGCTTGAGGTGGTGATTCCAGGGGCCTTTTACTCTGCATCCCATGTGCCCTTTGGCAAGGCTTTTTGCCGTGGCGGTGCCGGCCGTGGTTTGCTCAGTCATCCCGGGAGTGGTCTTGTCTTCTGTAGTCTCTACCTGGCTGGAGGCAGCCTCCTCCAAAGAAGTTTCCCCAAGATTTGTTGGCAGGAAGGACACCTTCCGAAGTGCTTGGTAGCCTAGAATTCCTAACGTATTTTGTGCAGGGACGTAGGAAGTGTCTGGTGGCATCCCGACTGGTAGTTAGCCTCTCTTCCTTCACATTGAGATCATCAGTCCCCAGACACTAGTTGAGATCTCTCTCTGTGCTTGGCTAGAGGGACAGAGTCTAGGGACAGGCCAGTGACGGAGATGTGGCCCCTGCTCTCCCTCTCACGTAATGCTCATGGCAGAGGGCCCTCCTGGGCTGATGGAGGGGATCTCGCTCTCCAACTCTGGGCTGTTGGGAAGGAAAGTAAAAGGAGGTTTGGCATCATGCCCACCCTGGGTTCCCAGAGGCAGGAGTGCCTGTGCTTCACCTTGAGGTGGGAAGGAGACCCGGAATGCGTTCGTTCCCAGAAGCCTAGCCTTGTAAAATGTTCCATAAACAGTGATAGCGTGTGCAGGGCTCTGGGCACTCCTGTCACAGTATCTGCCATCCCACACAGCCCTCCACCCAGAGGTGCCCGCTGGCTGAGATAAGGCAAGGTCACGAACTTGGGGGAAAGGGCTGTGGTGTTGTTTCTGGATAATTTTTAACTGAGAATACAGACTGACCCCAAACATTTTAGACGTCTTCTAAACGAGGCATGGGGCAGATGGCGACAGCCCCCTACAGACCCTCATGCCCTCTGTGCTTGTGCCCCACATGTATCTTTTTGGAGTATTTGAGAGTGGGGTGACCCTTGGAATGTCAAGCAGAGAGAGCTGAATTTTTTTAAGCAATAGCTTATGAGGAGTTTCTAAAACTGCCCCCACTGCCCCGCTGACTGTGGGATGATTACACCAATTCTCCGTGTGTTCTTCTAAGCTCTGTTCCTATGCACGTGGGCTTTACCTTTATAATTATAATATGCATGCGTGATGTTGATGTCGCGCCCCAAAACGTAGCTTTAGTAACTACCGTTGAAGGCAATTTTGTTGATCTGATGACCATGACCCGCTTGACCGGGCCTCGCTGGAGAACTTCTTCATGTGGGGTTTGTTTTCTTTTCATTCCAGTTTGCTGCTACTCTAGGTAACCCTGCTGCTAACCACTCGGTTGATATAGCATTTTTTTCTTTTGACTTCTGCCTTGGAAATCATTTCCCAGGAGGTCAAAGACATAATAACCTGGATTTCCAAACATACTTCAGCCCTTTCCCGGTACCCCGCCCACCAGCCCCGGTCACTGATATTTTCCTTCACCTCAGAAGGAAAGACCTAAGTGACTCTGAGATCAGACAGCAAGAAGCTTCTTTGTTGAAGCTCCTCCCTCTCACCTAAGAGATAAACTTCAAGTCCCAGCAAGGTGAAGGACATTCAACTCTGCTCCTACAGAGACGGAGGGGCATGTGTCCTGGCCGCTGGGCCACCATGGTCCTGCTCCGGGGTGACAGTGCGTGCAGGCGTGCACACACACGGGGTTGGCCATTCATCGCCGGGTCTTTCCTCACATAGCAGGAGGGCAACTACAGAGATGGGGACAGATGGCACAGCCCCCAGTGGGCAGGAGTCTCCACACCCCTGGCACTGTGCACTGGGAGGCAGAGCAGAGTCAGGCCCATCCCAGAAGCCTCCCTTCGCTGTGAACAGGAAGGTTCGCCCCTGGTCACTCCCGGGAGAGCTAGCCCTGATCATGCCCTCTATGACTTCCTGGTGTGCCCAGTGTACTTCCTGGTGTGCCCAGTGTATGGGGGTGGGGGGGGGCTGGTTTTCAGTGGCTGATTTGACTTTACAGAAGCAGGTTTATTTTATGAAGGGGTGTGCCAGGGGTGGGTGTTTGTGCCTATGTTTGGGAGTGTGAATGGGGAGGGCGGCGGGGCACAGCTGGTTGGTCTCTTGGGCTCTGAGTGCCCTCCAGCTGGCATGCTTGCCAGGCACAGCCTGGCGCCCTTCTCCTCTCGGACATGCATGAGACTCGGTTTGTGGCATGTTTTTCATTCCCTGGAAGAGCACTGGAGGCCACAGTTCTGTAGCCCTCACTGGCTGGGCTGTGGGCAACTCAGCACCCCCTCCCCCAGGCTCCCTTAGAGGCCTGACTCAGGAGAACCTGTTGACCCCACCTCACCCCACCCCCAGGCTTTGTTGCTGGCCAGGCTGTCCACAAGCAGGCCCGTCCCACACCTGTCCCATACCTGTCCCACACCTGTCGACTCTTCCCTCTGAACATACAGCTTTGTTCCCCACCCCCACCTCGAGCTTTGAACTTGCTGTTTGCTTCCTAATCGCCGTGCCTCCTTCCTCGCTAACCCTCCTTCCCTCTGCTGCCTGATGTCTTGCAGTCTTCCTCTTTGCTAGCAGCGCGCCAGGCCTCCGCCGAAGTCCCCGCCGCCGCCGACCTTGTCAGTGCAATAGAGCAGTTGGTCAAAAGCAAGCTGGTAAGTGGGGCCCTGGAGGTAGCTCTGTGGGTGTCTCACCTCCTGACGGCTCCCGGGACCCCACGGCTGCCTCGTCCTCCTATGAGCCTGTCCTCTGTTCTTCCCCTGGGACTGCTGGCAGCGAAGAAGGGTTTCTAACAGGCTGAGCCCAGTCCTCCGTGGCGGTGTTTGGGCATGGGCTAGGGAAAGCCAGCAGCCCTCTTTGAGGCTGTGCCATGGACGACGGGTGAAGAGGGTTCCAGACAAACCAGCACTAACTGTGAGCCCGTCCCCGGCCGACAGAGAAGTGGCTTAGTGACTCTGTGTGTGTGTGTGTGTGTGTGTGTGTGTGTGTGTGT
>NW_022103914.1:3359141-3386997 GCF_000313985.2 Echinops telfairi
GTGTGTGTGTGTGTGTGTGTGTGTGTGTGTGTGTGTGTGTTCAGCCCTGAGACTAGTGCCCTGAGCTGCGAACAAGCAGAATGTAAGCTGCTTGAAGTCCCCCCAAATTATTCTGAGACCTCAGCTAGCCTTCTGGCGCTGAGTCTTTCAAAAGGCAACTGCGGAGTACACTGTCAAGTGGACAAAAATGCAGGAGGCCCCCCGGCGAGAAATGCAGGCAGCCAGGACACCCCTCAACTCCAGGGGGGGAACCGAACACAGCTGCACACAGAACACGGGGAGCCTGAGCCTGTGAGCGTCTCACAGCCGAGTCTGCTGTGAGCGTGAGCGTGACCGTGAGCGTGAGCATGAGGGGGCTGTGGCGCTCAGCTGGCCAGGGCACTCTGGGTAAAGCCCGCGGAGCTCTGTTGTGACCGCTCTTGGCCGCGGCTCTCGCTGTGTCCTCGCTCTTACATTTGAGCGGGTCGCTATCAGAGGAGAGACAGGGGGCCGTTTTTCCTTTCGTTAACGTTCATGCAGGCCCCTGTTCTGTTTTGTTTCCTGCGGCTCTCGTTAGGAAGGAGATCTCTGTCTTTGGCAGACTTCCCTGGGGCGGGCCAGTGTCTTACCCAGCATCCTCTCCACTGGCTCAAGAGTTAGAGGACAATGGCGGACCTTCTCCATGGAAGGCTTCCCTGCGTGCGGTAGCTCCCTTTGCAGAGAACCCGGTTTATATAAACACACACACACACACACACACACACGCACGCACGCACGCACGCACACACTCTTCCCTGCCATCTATCTGTCCCGTACGTCACAAAGGAAGGAACTGGGCAGGGGTTCAGAGACCCTCGTGTGCAGCTCCTGATAGCTGTTTGTCTTCCTGCTCCGCCTGGCGCCGATGTCTTTCTGGGCATGGCATGAACGTTTCCTTGCTCCCTTTCCACGCTGGCCCATCCAGCCCCCTCCTTCTCCAAGTACTATCTTTACCTCTTTGTCCCAAAGTCGTGCCTGTGTGTTTCTCTCTCTCCCCACCTGGGCCCAGGGCCCAGCCTCCTGCCTGAGCAATTGTGGTAGCTGCTGCTTGGCCTTTGCCGCCACCCCCTCCCCTCCATCTACCTCCCGCTGCTCAGTCTTCCGACCAGCTCCCCACAATCATAGCTTCGACTGCCTTCCTGTGGGGCACAGAAGCTCACTGCCACCCTGCTGCTGCGAGCACTGAGCCCCAGCATGTGGGGAGCCTTCGGCTACCCACAAGTTTATTGGGGCATGAGAAGGAGATATTAGACCCTCCTTGTCGTATCACTGTGAAACGTTTGGTCTCAAGTGTTTCATTGTGGATGTACTGATAATGCACGCAGGCATACGTGGTGCGTGTTTTGGGGGTGCATGGCCGGCATTGTGTTCACGGATAGAGGCATATATGATCAAAGTTTGGACACACACACACATACTCCCCAAGCCTATAGATCAAGTCCACAATTACCCAGCATCCTAATGCTCTGTAGCTTGATCTCCTGTCTGCCTTTCCAGGGTTCACGGATTCGTCTGGCTAATGACCTCTGCTTCAACCAACAGTTTCCCTCCCTCTCCCCTGACCAGAGTGGGCTCCTCTGCCCATGTTTTTGGGTCCAGACCATCCCCACTGGTCTGGAATGTTCTCCCTCTCTATGTGTTTATGTTGATATAGCTCAGACCACCCTTCCTGGCCCCTTTCCCCTCTCGTTTCTCCACAGGGCTCCCAGCCCAGTCCTCTGAAACCCCACAGCAGCCGTGGCCCCTCATTCACATAGGGCCATCACACGCCTCTCTGCCTCCCACCTGGCCCTGCCACAGTGTTTGTGAAAGCCTCTTCATGCTGAACTTTGCAGCTGATTTCCCAGCTAGGTGATCAGTCATTTAGGACATGATTTCCTGCTTCCGCCCTTCCTTAGTTCACAGGACTGTGGTACACTTAGCAGGTCCGAAGTAGATACTATTTTCCAAAAATCCATAGCGGGTAATAGTTTGAGATACCGTTTTCTATTCCTGCTGCTAAGCTCTGCACTGTTGGGAATCCTTCTGGGCATCTGGTGTGTGTGCTCAGTGGGCCTGGGTGTTAAGCAGGTGAGGACAGATCTTCAGAAATTAAATGAGCCAACTTTCCAGAGAAGAGGGAGTGTGAGGACGGGGTGGGAGTTGATTGGCCTGGCCCCCAAACACACAAACCACATAAAGCAATAGCATTCCCATGGAGGCTCCACTCTGCCTGGCGGAGAACCCGGGTGTCATCAAGTACACCGTCGCCAGCCTAGGGAGCTCTCCTCTCTTTCCTTTAACAGAAGCAGACCGCCAACCCTTCCTTCCGCAGCACCAGTGGGTGGTTTCAAACCCCTACCTTCTAGGTTAGCACACACCATTTGTACCATCTGGTTGGCCCCGTTCTAGCTGTCCTAAAACTACAGGAATGTCCTCGTCTTGACCTGTAAAGCCATGCGCATGTCATGAGAAGAGGGGGAGGGAGCCGTGGCTCTTGGATTCCCAGAATCCCTCAACAAAGTGGCATCCTTTGTCCTCCCCTCTCTCCTCCTCCTTCCCACCCCAGCGACTCAGGCTGGGTCATGTTTGAGGAGGCTTGGTGGCATTTTCACCAGGAGACCAGTATTCCCCCTCCTCGTCAGCTCTTTGTCTTTGGAGAAATGAAGACCCAGAGCTGTCTCCAAGACCGCTGCAGTGTGTATTTGCCTGCAAATGTGGAACAGCACCACAGTTGCCAAAATAACCATTGTCATCGTGCACTGGGTTCATGAAAGTCCAATGTACCACTGAAAGGGGATAGTGGCCCCATTCTATTCAGAACACACCTGTCGTCAGTGGTGTGTGAGTCATGTGTCTGATCAGGGCCTTCTACGGTGTTCTCGGGTCGGCTGGCAGGGGTCCAGAGGGGTAAGCAGTGCCAGGTGACCCGTGTCATTTGCAGGAACGTTGGGAAAATGGAGATGAAGACTAGGGAGCAGTTGGGAGAGGGCAGCCTGGTGAGAGTGGTCATCCACCAACGGAAAGCCAGCGGCCGTGGGCGGGCCTGCTTTGTTGCTCCAGAGGGTAGAACCCGGACCTGCGGGTAGAAGGTACCTGAGTTCAACACGAGCAAGAGAAGCCAGCGGATAGGTTTAGACTTTGGTCTAGACCTTGGATTTGCCTCTGCTCTCTTTTATTGGTTGCTCGTTCAAGAGAGTCTGCCCTTGGAACTCACTTGGTCCCCCAGCGCATGCCCAAAGCCATGGGATCGCCTTGCCCCTGTGTTTCCAAGCTGACCTTGGCCATTCCATCGATGTCATTATTATTGTTCTCAGGCTCCTACCTCTGTGAGCTGGGAGCTCAGGTGCTCCAGAGCTGCTGTTAGGGAGCACAGCAAGGCAAGCGTCCCGAGCCCCGCCAGCGGTGCACCACGTTAGTGCACCCACCCGAATTCTTGCCTGCTGGCCTTGAACTTTTGTCTGCTGAGAGGGTCCCCACTCCCTCAACTATTATTCTCTTGTTTATTTTGGTAGGAAGATATTATCTGTAAGCAGGGAATAAAGATGTCTTCTGCCTTCCCTATGTGCTTTTACTAAGCTTTTTCTCAACCTGTGGGCTGCCTAGTCGTGGAGGGTGGATCAGTCAATTGAAGACCTAGCTTTTGCTCCTGTCTCTGCTACTTTCTGTCTAGCTCTGGGTAAGTTACTTCACCCTCTCTTTTTTGAAGGTTAGGCTGATAACTGCATGGGTGTGACTGTGCAGTGCAGACCGATAAGTAAGCCTCCTTCAAATGCCTGCTCCGAGCCACCTCAGCTGCGCTGGGAGCTGCAGGGGACCCTGCCCCCTTTCTCTCCTGTATCCCCTGCGTGGTTCTGGGCTTGTGGAAAGAGCCTGTGCTAGATTGGGAGAGGCTGCAGGATAATAGGGTGCCCGTCTATGTGATGTGGTTTACTCCTCACCTTGCGGGGGCAGAGAAGGAGCTTCCTGGCCACGTGAGAATCTGCTGTGTCTCAGAGTTGTAGTCCGACAGCCCTGGGACCCGCCCACACATGGCTGGCTTGAAAGACTGGCCCTCAAGCATGAAAGCCCCTTCCTGGGCTCTCGTCCCCAGGTGGCATGCCCCAATACTTCACTGGGCTCAGAATAGTGCCAGTGGGCCCCTGGCTGCGAGCACTCTGCCTGTAGGGAAGCACTGGCTTGGGCTCAGCTCTTAGGGGTCTCCCTGGTGGCCTGGAGTCCTAAGAAGGGGTTCTGACTGCTTCAGCCAGCCCTCCAGCCCTCCGCTTCGCCAGCTTTGCTAGCGTCCAGGTTCTGAGGCCAGCCTTGCAGGCGGGCAGAGAGCAAAGGCTAAAGGCCAGCCTGCACTCATGGGCACTCATTGGCGTGTTTAGTCAGTGGTAGGACAGACAGGCTGACTGGTCGTTCAGTGTCCAGAAGAGCAAAGATCCATCCTATTGGTTGTGGTCAGGAGCGGAGTCCCTCTGTAGGGAAGATACTGAGAGCTCCCACACCATCAGAGCATTCTAGGTTCCCACCGGGACGTCTTTTAACCCATGGTCACAAACCCAAGATGTCATTTGCCTGGAAAATCCAGATTCTGGTTTTCCCACTGGGTAGTTGTCTCCCCCACCCCCACCGTCCAGAAAGATCAACACCCAGCCCAGCCTCTTGTCCTGCTGTGTGGACTCCCCTACATCACCCCCAGTTTGCCTGGGACTGAGTTAGATGGAATGCCTTTTGTCCAGAGACTGTCATGCACAATTTTAACACAAGGAGGCTGGAGCCAACTGGTTGGTCACTGGTTGGTGTGGTGAGTGCTATTGGGCCAGCATACTTACCCTTTTGGCTCTGCAAGTAAGCTTTGCCCTCTCCCCAAGAGTGCCAGAGTGTGCCCTTTGATAAACTGCGAGTCCTCTCGCAGGACAGGCTCTGGAATCAAGCATCACCTTGAAGAGCAATCAAGGGTTAGTGCTTGAGGTCGCCCTCGCTGGGCTGCTGCTGCCATTTCCCTCCAAGTTCGGTCTGATGTTTCTTTGTCACAGCCAGAGGGAGCTTGCTTTCCTTCCTGCCTGGGCCTTCACATTTTATTTTACTGTACTTGCTAATAAGTTCTTTTTTAAGAACTCTATTTTTAAAATAAGAGTAATATATACTCACTCAAGGAAAATTGGAATCGTGTCGAAAATATAAATGGAAATCCCATCACACATAGCACCATCATCTAAACATACTTATAGTAATGTTGGTTTATTGCCTTCTGGACTCAAAAACAGAAAAACACCTCCCTGCCATCAAGTCGGGGGCAGCTCATAGCAACCCTACAGGACAGGCTAGAACTACCCCGTGAATTTTTTTTTTAAATCATTTTATTGGGGGCTCGTACCATTCTTATCACAATGCATCCATTCATCCATTGTGTCAAGCACATTTGTACACTTGTTGCCATCATCATTTTCAAAACTTTTTCTTTTATTAAAAATTTTTTTTAAATCATTTTATTAGGGGCTCATACAACTCTTATCACAATCCATACATACATCAATTGTGTAAAGCACATTTATATATCCTGTGAATTTTTAAGACTGTAATTGTTCATGGAAGTAGGAAACCGCATTCTTCTCCCAAGGAGCAGCTGGTGGTTTTGAACTGCTGGCCCTGCAAATCACAGCCCAACATATAACCACTGCACTATAAATAATGTGGCGACTCCCACGGCAGATGCAAGTCCCAGTGTTTCTTTGGCTGTCATATCATACCAGGGGAGTTTTCCCAGGTCAGGCAGAGCGCTCTTGGGAACCTGAAGGCTGATGTTTCTACAGTTTCCATTCAACCACATCCCTGCCCTGCTTCCTACCCTCTCGTTGGCTCCTCGCCGACCAGTCTGGGAGGTAAAGTCTCTGCCCCCTCCTGCCACTTACACAACTCCATGTGATACGGTCCCCGCGTCCCTCTCGGGGGCTATCTGTTCCTGCTTCTGCCAGCTTTCCTCCCCAGCAGCCCTCACCTAACACAGTCACTTGCCACCCCCTCATGTACCAAAACCCCAAACCCAGTGCTGTCGAGTGGCCTCCATCTGCTGTCACTGCTGTGGGACAGCGTGGAGCTGCCCGTGGGGTTGCCAAGGCTGTCAGCTCTGCGGAAGCAGATGGCTGCGTCTTTTTTCTGCAGAGTGGGGGGTGGCTTCAGAGCTCTGGCCTTCTGGTTCACAGCCCAGCACTTTAACCACCGCGTCACCAGGATCCCTCACAGGGACTCCCTACTCCACCCCTCTGTAGAGCTGCCTGCCCCATTTTCATTCTCCCCAGAACTCTTCCGGTCTCCACGAGCACTGCTCTGTCTTACATGACCAGGGGCATTCTGGGAACCAGGTCTTAGACACCTGTATTTCTCAGATGCTTTGCAAATATCCTGTATACAGTAGATTCTCAGGAAATACTTGCTTCTCGGCTTTGCAAATATCCTGGCTGCAGCAGATTCTCCGTAAACATTTGCTGTCGTGCAAGCACGTGGTCGATTGCAATCCTGCGTCCTGGGATCTGTGCCGAGGACTAGTTTAAAGGGCGCTTACAGGAGCCCAGAGGCAGGCATTCTTTGGGGCATGTGATCACAGGCTCGGCCAACAGGAGGTCGGTTCAGTTGTTTAAGATAGGTCCATTGTTAATGCGGGAAAGGCCTTCCTCCCTCCTTATTCAGGTGTTAGGCTCCTGTGTGCATTTCCACCCCCTGACCTTGGGCCGCCTGTACTTTGTACCGAGCTACTATAGCTCTGAACTGCGGGCAGGGCAAATGGCCTCCCTGTGGCCGCAGAGCCCACCACTCACCTGCGCTTCCTCCCAGGAGCAGATCTGGTGGGTGACTGCCCTTGATTGGAGGACTACAGGGCGGAGCAGTTGTTAGCACCCTACTGCTACCCGGAATGTTGACAGTCCTAGCCTACCAGCCACGTACTTCCAACATGTTGAGGCTGTCTCCCCTGTCCTGTGGGGTCACTTGGAGTAGATGGGAGTTCCCTGGACGGCAGGGGGTTGTTTGGGCCCCTACATGGGGCCCAGCATTCCAACTCCAGCACAAGCAGCTGGGACATGAGCTTGTGTTATCGGGAGCATGTCTATCCAACCCCTTTACTTGAAGATTTCCCAGCAGACAGCGCCCGCTCGCCGCCTCTGCTCCCTTCCTTCCACCCCCCCACGCCCCCCCCCCTGAAGATGGCACAGCCCTGTTTTGCTTGTGGGAGGACAAGCAAGAGGACGTGGAGCTACGTCCCCTCTGTGGCCCCCAGGACTTCTCCAGTGTCCTTCATTCCGCACAGCAGTTGAGGGTGGGCCACTCTGAGCCGAGTCTCAGCCACTGGAGGCCTGTCTCTGACCTGGCTGTCACCAGCCAGCATGATGCCGCACAAAGGCCGTGACAGGCACGAGGAGAGGGGCAAGGGAAGTGAAAGCCATGTAATGAGATCAATTGCCGGCCGAGTCCAGCCACGTGGGGAGCCTGTCTCTGGCGATGGCACCAAGGGACATGCTGGAAAGCCTGCCTGTCCACTGGGTTGCCAAGCCTCAGCACCAGCCTCCCTCATTTCCTTAATGACTGGTTGCAGATCCTGTGTCTGTAATTGAGCTCAACCCTTCTTGACCTTATTGATATTTTTAGCCCATGCGGCTTCTCTGGGCACTAGGCACCACGACTCGTTTTGTGAAAAAAACAACCTTTCTCATGGAAAGGTAAGGACGTCTTCCCACCATCTGGAAGACCCCTGCCCTCTTAATTCTAGTTTCTAGTGTTGGTAACAAGGAGCCCTGGTGGCATAGTGCTTACAGGTTGGGCTGCTAACCTCCAGGCCAGCAGTTCAAAACCACTGGCCACTCCACAGGAGAGAGATGGCACTTTTTGCGCCTGTAAAGTCAGAGTCTTGGAAGTGCACAGGCGCAGTCCCTGCCCTGCGGGGCCATCATGAGCCAGAACTGACTTGATGGCAGGGAATTTCATGTTGGTCACAAGCTTTGGGCCCTTGGCACATTTTGTGGATTTGGGGGCAGCATGGGGACCAAAGGAGGCTGCCATTTCCTCTGAGCTCAGTTTTCCAGATCCAAAGATAGATATTCTCTGCCTGTCCTCGCAGAATGCCCACTGGGCACCTCAGTTGCTTTTTTGTTTCCCCGGCCCTTTCCCTCTCCCATTGGGCTTAAGCTGAAACAGGGCTGGGAGCATGTGTGGCAGGCATCCCGAGGGTGGGGAGCTTAAGACCCAGGGGGAGCCTTTTGTTCCTAGTACCCTTAGGGTGGCACTGGTTTTTTTATCTTCAGGGCTTTAACCCAGAGCTGGTGAGGCCTAGGCTGCTGAAGTGAAGCCTTGCTCCCCTCCGGAGCTGGTTCCGGCGGGCCGCCTGGAAGGCTGGCTCCCATGTGTCTCTGTGTTCCTGCTCCTGTCCCATCATTTCCCCACGGTGATGGATTTCAAAGGACTGCCTATCCACATTGCATCTGCCAATTTGGATCATGAAATAACTAAGTATCACTGTGTGGTCTCCTTCTGGGGAGCTTGCCCAGATGCTATGCCTGGCCCCACTTAGAGTATCTTAGGACTGACAGCTCCACCCCTGGGGGAAACAATTTAATCCCCCCAATTGCTTTCTCAGCCTTACAAAAATCTGGCAAGGGATCTGATTTGAAATTTGAGGGGGGAAATGGAAAGAGAGCAATTTTAGCTGTTTGTGTAAGATGTGATCATGAGTTAAAATTCAGGGTCCTTTGCCTGTCAGGAGCCCTGGTGGTGTAGTAGGCTATGCATCAAACTGCCAACCACGGAGTTAACAGTTCAAGCTCACCAGCTGCCCCAGGGGAGGAAGACGAAGCTATTGACTCCCATATAGAGTTACTGTCACAGAAATCCACAGGGGTGGTCCCTCTATGTCCTATAAGGTCACTGTTAATTGGCATCAGTTTGATAGCAGTGAGCTTGGAGTTTGCCCTTAACTCTTTCCTGAGTGAAATTCCTTTCATTTGTTTTCACAAACCTGCAGCAATTTAATGTAAGGAAAGGGCTTAAAAAGTGAAACAAATCCCTGAATAAATTTAATCTTAGCAAACTTTTTTTTCAGTTTTTTTTTTAAACTTAGCAAAGTCCTCTTTTTTTTTTTTAAGTGTAAATCTATTAGCTTACTACGCCTCATTGGCCTCTGCAAAAGGCCTGTAGGTGATTTAAGGAAGCTTGCTTTTCCCATACTAGTCCTAAATGGGAGCCCTGGTGACGCAGTGGCTGTGCATTGGGCTTCTAGTCACAAGGTCAGCAGTTCGAAACCAGCAGGCTCTCCGAGGGAGAAAGACAAGGCTTTCTGTGCCTGTAAAGAGCTGCAGTCTCGGAAACCCACCGAGGTCATTCCACCTGGTCCTTAGGGTCCCGATGAGTTAGAGTCAACTCGATAGCCGTGAGTTTGGGTTGTTTGTTTTTTACTCCTCCCTGAGATCACCCCTTCCCTTGTCGGTTGTCACTTGGCTGTGTGACCACTGGTTTTCTGTGCTGACGGCGTATTTGTTGTAGGCCTGAAATGATTGACTATCCCTCTGCAGCTTGCTCCCTGAGACAAGTCACTCTGTCCACTATGTCTGGGGAAGTGTCTGGACTGAGATGTCCAGTCCATCCTGAAGCCCGAGAGGGTGGCCGCGCTGGGCTCCCTGCTGCGGGGAGGCACGGGTCCCAGTCTCCTGGCCCTTCATTGCAGGTCCCTGAGCGCAGCCTCAGCGCTGCTGTCTCAAGTTGGCTGTGGAGGAGGCCGAGGGGCAGGGGACTGTCCGGCTCCAAGGAAACGTTGCTGTGCTTGATTTCCTGAGGCTGTTGGTTCTCTTTGCAGAGTCTAGAAGAAGGCTCCTACCGGGGAAGCTTGAAAGACCCCTCAGGCTGCCTGAATGAGGGGATGGCCCCTCCCACTCCCCCCAGAAACCTGGAAGAAGAGCAGAAAGCCAAGGCGCTGCGAGGCCGGATGTAAGTGCCCCCTGGTCCCACTCTGGTGCGAGGCCAGAAGAGTGAATGGTGGCCAGTGAGCAGGGCTGGGGGAGGAGGCTCCCTGGATTGTGACCCAGATCAGCATGACATGCCCTTGATGAACAGTGGGCCACTCTGTCATCGAGTTTTAGAATTTCAGGCTGAAGTATATTCTGGAAGGTAGCCGCTGCTGTAACAGAGGGGCGAGGGGGGGTTGTCACGGAGATCTGTTGGAGGAGGAAATAGGCAGCAAAGTTTAGGGAACTGTGTGTGGCTCCGACGGAGGATCTGTAGAACCCGAGAACCCCTAACCTTCACTGGGAGAGTTGGATGGCAGTCTCCTGAGCAAAGAGAACCCCCATGTCGTCAAGAGGGAACTGCACAACCTGTGACACCAGGCCGGGTCCTGGTGGCATTTGCATCTCCTGAGTTCGTCATCCCAAGAGCACCTCCTCTCCAGTTGTGTTTTCCCCAGCGAGGCGGTACAATACAATTTCCTTACTGATCATTTCTTACATGCGAGGCTTGCGTTATCTGCCCCGATGTGAAGTCAATCTGATAATATCTGAGATGATCAAGACGAGAGGCCATTGCTCTTTCAAAGTCGCACCTCCCCGACGTTTCAGTTGTGCAGTCTGGTGTTGGACTCTGCTTGGGAAGCGGAGTTCCTGGGGCGTCTGGCCACGGTTCCGTATGGGAGGGGCTGTCAGCAGCAGTGACGGGTGGGTGGGCTTGGCATAGCATGCAGGAGTTCTCCCTTTGCCCTTAAATGCATCGCTCTCTCAGTCTGGGCAGCAATGTCAAGGTCAGTGAAGCAAATGCGGCCAGCGCCCTCTGTGCAGGGGAAAGGCTAAGCGAACATCAATGACTTCGTTTCCCAGGAAGCCGCGGTGGAAACATCCTTACCAGGGGCTAGTTTCGAGCAGGGCTCTCCCCTCATAGTGGCAGGTGAGCAAATAGCACCTAGGTCCTTTAGCTCCCTACTTGCCCCCACCTGAAGGGGACAAGGGGCAGTCCCAAGGCTGATGGATGGGATTTGTTGTGTGTCCTTGAGTCAATTCTGATTCACGGTGAATTCTATTCACGGAATAGAATTGCCCCAGGGAGTTCAGGGTTGTATCTTTCTGGGAGAAAAATGCCACGTGTCTCTCCCACGGAGTTTGGTGAGTTCAAGCCACCGAACTTGCTGTTAGCCCCGTGAGCTGACCACTGTACCCTGGGTAGAGGACTACCACGCCCAGAGAGATTCCCGGGACCTGCCCAGCTTGCAGGCTCACCTCAGCCTCCCAGGTTGTTTCACAGGCGAGGCAGAGTTGGAGCTGGTTTTCTGGTGCCCTGTGCAATCAGAACAAACTGTGCCTCAGGGCAGTGAACGTCACTGACCGGAGGGTGGGAGGGTAGCAGCTGGTCCTTGGTCAAACCAGTGCCTGCTCTCCTCACCGAGGCTGAGTGGGCCCATGAGCCCACACCTGCTTCATGTACCTGACCGGTCTTCTTCCACACATGGCCCTGCCTGCTGTGGCTACAACAGCAAAGGCATGCTGCCTCTTGTCCCCGTTTACCCATCTCATCTCCCTCCACTCCCTCTCTTGTCCTGAAAGTCCGTCTTTTAGAACATCTCGTCTCTCTTACTGGCTAGCCTCCCTGTTCTGTCCTGTTGGGATTCGTGGCCACGGTGAAAAGAGGGTGTGTGGATGTTCCATTGCTAACCCAGAAAACCAAGACTTCACCTGGAAAATGGCAGTGAGATTTCAGAAGGTTACATAAGCTCTCTGTGGAGAAAAGATGCAAAGAAATAATGACTTCCCCAGCAGAAGAAAGATGTGAGAGTGATCTTAATGGTCTTCAAGCTTTAGTCATGTATTAACTCAAAAAGTATTTATTGAGCACCTATTAGGGACCAGGGAGCCCTAGTTAATGGCAGAGTGGTTACACGTTGGGCTGCTAGCCACAAGTCAGCAGTTCGAAACCAGCAGCTGCTCCTCGGGAGAAAGGTGAGGCTTTCTACTCGTATAAAGGGTTACAGCCTCAGAAACCCACAGGATCCCTGAGTTGGCATGGACTCCATGGCAGTGAGCTCTGTGCACCAGGTGCTTGGCACGTCGTGCACGGAATAGACCGCAACACGCCCTTGCTCGTGTGGAATTTGCGTTCTAGTGGGACAACCAGACCATAAACCACATAAAACAAATTGTACGGTATGCTAGAAGCTCGGGGGAGAGAGAGAGAGAGAGAGAGAGAGAGAAAATCAGAGCACAGGAAGGGACTTTGAGTGGATAGAGGAGAAAGCCAGATGACCCTTTTAAGTGGGTGCGACATTCACATAGAGACCAGAAGGAGGTGAGGAAGGAGCCATTCGCCATTAGTCCTGAGGGTCTCCCGCTGCTCTGTCACTCCTATACAGAGTGACCATCTCAGAAACCCCCAGGGGCAGCTCTACCCTGTTGTCCAGGGTCCCTGGGAGTCGGTTGGCCGCGAGGGCAGTGCGTGTGCATGTTGTCAGCCATAGGGATCCACAGAAGCAAGCAGGAGTCAGTGCCAAAGCTGTCTAAGAGTTTCTGGGGCCGAGCAGCCATCCCCTCCCACCTGGAAGAGGGTTCAGACTGTGGATGGCAGACGTTTAGAAGGACCAACGCATAACATTTACTTTGTAAAACACTTGTACGAATAAGAACCGCTTATTTTTTTTTAAAAAAGTCTTTATCAGCCATTCTGTATCCTTGGCAGCTAATCGTGCACTGTCATACAATGCATCTAATTTAAATTGTTTAAGTAACCTTTCAAGGTGTCATTGAATGTATCCTTATTGCCCCCCAAGAATTGCCTCAGCCCGTGGAGGGGAAGGGTGCTCGGTCCCATAGTGGCTCCCCGTACAATCCCCTTTCCTGGGGGCTGACGGGCCTCAGCAAGGCACTGAGGATAAAAATCCTGCCTGCAGTCACAGCTGGGCTTCATCTGCAAGGCCTTCCAGCCCGCAGTGCCCCTCCGCCCTTTCCTGTGGGTTTTCTTGTGCCACTTTCTCCCCAGCAGTAATGTGGGCCCGGCTAAAGATACATTTAAATGCTTCTATTTGGCCGCACCAGTTCCTTCCTGTGGCGTGGAACACAGGATGGTCTGTCTGGGAGCGAGGGAGCGGGTTGGAGCTGCTGGACAGGCAGATAAAGCAGCATGTGTTCCTTTGCATCCTCCCCATTCAGTGCCCGAGGCCCCAGACCGGGCACCGGCTGGCTGCTTCTCTGTGTCGAGGGGACAAGAACTTCAGATGAATTGCTTCCTGGGTTCAGAAACCTCACCATCCTGGTGCTGGGGCCCCTCTTTGACATCTCAGAATCTTATCCCTTGTTCCACTCGGGCCAAAAATGTGCTTGTGTGGCCGCAGGCAAGCTTCTTGCAAACTTAGATAATAGGGGTCAGACTCCAGTAAGCCACGCAGCTCCGACTCTGGCCCACACCCACCGCCACGCTTTCTGTACAGCTCTTCACAGACGAAAGAAGAGGGTTTTCGACTGCGGCTGCAGACTTGTTTCCTCAGCAGCAGGCGACCGTGAACAAGTGTTTTGAGTCTTACACCCAAAACTCATTGCGGTGGAGTTAGACCTGCCCCAGTGGGTGTGTGAGGCTGTAAATATTCATGGGAGCAGGACGCTGCACCTTTCTCCTGGGGAGCAGCTGGTGGGTTTGAACTGCCGACCTTGCAGTTAGCAACCCAGTACGTCACCAGGCCTCCCTGGAGTCCTGCACAGCTGGGTTCAAAGCCCAGGTCTGCCCCTCACTCTCTGATCTTGGGCAAGTCACCCAAGCTTTCTGTCTCCATATTTTCATCCCTATGAAATAGGGCCTAGAATACCTGCCTTGTTCTAGGCATAAGAAAGGCTGGATGAAGAAACGGGCACACAGTCAACACTTCAAGGCCAGAACCCTAACGGGGAAGGAGGAGAATGCAAATGTCCTTGTGAGCGGTTGCCGCTCTCTGAGCTGTGACTAGGGATGTCTGAGAGTAAATCTCTCTGGCCCTGACTGGGGACTTTTCGGGACAGTCACCATGGAGACCTCGCCCTTCTCTGCTACGCTCAATGTCCGTGCCCACGAGACCTTCACCCACAGATGCCCTTCTCTTCTTGGCAACAGAAGGAAGGCGCGGACGTGCAGGAAAGGCCGGCCTCCTGGAGGCCCGGACCTCGAAGCTCTCAGGGCTCAGTTCTGCGAGGGCAGTTGTTGGACTTTCTGCCCTGTGTGTTAGATAATCTCCGGTCACGGTGAAGGGGGCGGAGCATAAAGAGCCTAGCTAAGAATTCTGGGTGGTGAACTTCATCCTGTGCCTGACCCTTGGGTATTGTCTGGAGAATGCCCTCCCCCGGTGCCCTCAGCCTTTACAGGGAGGCCACCTGAGGGCTGTTCGGTATGGGTGCGAGGCATGAGTCCTTTGGGTGGTCGTGTCAGGAAGGTACCAAAGTGCCTTTCCTGTGGATTCCCCACCGAATCATGATGAGGGCCCAAATGCCCGCACCTGGTGAGTGGATAAACTATGGTGTAGCCACACAGCCGCTAAAGGAGTGAGCTGCTGACACAAGCTCCAACGTGGCGGAACCTCGGAAACATGATAGTTCAAGACCAGGTGGGAGGGTGAGTCAAAAAGTCTTGCCAGCAGGGCCCCGTTCAGACACACACAGGTTCGTTCCAAGCAGCACGTGTTGTGATCAGCCGACAGCTAGACAAGTTCCTTCGGTGATACATTTATGCCTTCGCCTCGGGAGGCTTCCAAGGGGATCGGCTGGACCAGTTAAAATTCAAGGCAGAAAAGCCAGCTCAGAAGATGAGCAAACAAACCAACCAAGCTCCCTGCCATCGAGGCGATGCCAGCTCATTAGTGACCTTGTAGGACGGGGTAGAAGTGCCCCTTTTGAGTTTCCCAGACTGCCCTTGGCGGGAGCAGAAAGCCCCATCTTTCTCCTGCAGACAACTGTAGTGACGTTCTCCTTTCCAAACGTAATCCAAGGATTGGTTTTCCCAAAGGGCACCGGATAATTACAGGCGCTGATAAAAGAAGCAATTTAAAGAAACTTGAAGATGGCATTGGTGAGAAAAGACCGGGGCCTTTGTGCTGAGGAATGTTATTCCCTCGCCACCAGGCACCTGTTTGCTCTTGCAGGGTAACAGCAGGGCTGTCCTAGGGGAATTTCGTTGGGAAGCCTTCCCCCAACCGTTCTCCAGCCCTGATCTTGTCCCTTCAGACTTCTTTTTTGTTTCCCAAACTCAAATAACATTGAAAAGAGACACGGTTTGAGTCCCGGGAAGCTGCTGAAGCTCTGTTTTGACGTGTTGTTGGTCCCAGAGCAGAATTTTTTAGGGAAGGTTAGAGAGCAAGAAACCTCGCCTCCGGAAGTGTAGAGACCTCGATGGAAGAAATACCGAGAAGCAAGAGCTTCGGATTGTCGTAGTTGTGTCTAATGAGGAATTCTATGATTTTACAGCAAAACTTTTTGCTCTCCCATGACAGGATGCCATTTATAGGAAATGCTCCTAGTAGACCAATTCGTAAAGACAGCAGAGCAGTGACCCCCTAGGGCGGAGGGAGACTTGGCGGGCAGGAGGTCAAGAATACAGGGCTTCCCTTTGTGGTGAAGAAAATCACGTGAACTTGACCGTGGGGAGAGTTGCGCCCATCTGTGGACACACTACGCACCCCTGACTTGTCCATTCTGAGTGGGTGAATCGTGTGGCGTGTGACTCACATCTCCATAATGCTGTTACCCCCACTCCCCCGAACAGAAAAGGATCGATCCCTCACTGTTCTTCATCTCCTGCCCAGGTTTGTCCTGAATGAGCTGGTACAGACGGAAAAAGACTACGTCAAGGACCTAGGGGTCGTGGTGGAGGTGAGTAGCTGCCTCGGGTTGGAATGGTGGTCTCTGCACCAGGGCCCTCTTGTCCTCTATTTTAGCTGTCCGCCTTTAACTCAGAAATGGACATAAGATTCATGAAAGTGTACAAAGCAGTTATTTTCTTTTCCTGTTGAACCAGGATGCGATCTTTGAAGGAGCCTGGCACCCCAGCCCTGCAACACTGGGGGGAGCATCTTCGTTAGCACCCACTCCATTTCTCCATTTCTCTGGTGTTAGGTGACCCGTGATTGTCTCAGGAGCTTTCGCCGGGGGTCTCCTCAGGCGGAGGTCTTGTTGTTTTCTCAGACCCCGAGTTACCACAGACCCCGAGGAGACCACTCTGACTGAAACCTTTGGGGCTGGTGCATTTCCGTAGACGTGGAGAGCGGGAGCATCGTAACTGCTGATAGGACGCGCACAAGGAAACGCCCACTGATGTGGCAAGGTTGACACAGTCCACAGTTCACAGTGAGCCTGGGCGCAAGCCAAACAGAGCTCCCTCCCCATGGGGGTTCACCTCTGGGGACTTCAACCCTCACATGGGAAAGCCTAGGAGGTAAATGGATCATGTAGACAGCTTAGAGCCCTGTTGTTCATCAGCATCTTACGTGAAAGAATGTGAAATCTAAAGATGGATAGTGGACTGTCCAAATCACCCGCCGTTCCCTGAGAGTTGGCCTCTGTGCCCCCACCCTGAGGAGTCTGCTGACTCAGGGTTTACATCTGCTTTTCCCCGAGTGTTAGATAAACAGATGACCTGGCACCCAGAGGGCCTGAACTCTAACTAGTAGTAAGTTCCTCTCCGAGTGAGGGGCAGGTGAGGTAGGGGCTGTGGCCAGCTGAGGTAGGCTGAGGACGGAAAGGCAGACATTTGTGATTAGACGAAAAGCCATCCAGGAGCCTGCTGCCTTGACTTTCTCATCTTTCGGGGATAAATCCAATCTATGCAACCTTGTGTCTTTCTCTTAAAATGGAACTGTGACCTGTGTCTGTCACAGCACAGACGCCCCTGGGTGACTCTCAGCTGCTAATCAAAACGTTGGTGGTTCAAACCCACCCAGAGGCAGCTGGGAGGAAAGGCCTGGGGGAAGTCCGTCATTGAAAACCCACAGGCACACAGTTCCGGTCTGATATTCATGGGGTCTCCACGGGTCAGAATCCAAGCAACCGGTTACAAGGTTAATCAACGCAACTGGCCCCAGCGTCCGCATATTAAGGCTTTTCTCTAAACCAGATGCGTCTATAGCTAAACCTTTAAAGTTATGATTTATCTGGCTTGGGAGAAGGGAGAGGGACAGATGGCTGCCTTCTTCATTCCACATTCTTCGAGGGGGCCCCGACAAAGAAAGGGGCTCGGCCTTTCATAAAAGCCTTGTCCGACATTCCTCCACGAGGAAAGAGCTGGACGCACAAGGAGAACCTGCCAAAGCACTTGCCCTCGGAGTTACCCAGCGTGGTGAGCGCGGTGAGAGGCTCGGCCCGAGGGCCACCCGTGGAAACCACTCTGTTCATCGCAGCCTCTCCCACCCCCACTCAGGGCTTCATGAAGAGAATCGAAGAAAAGGGCGCCCCCGAGGACATGCGAGGGAAAGACAAGATCGTGTTTGGGAACATCCACCAGATTTACGACTGGCATAAAGAGTAAGTGTGCTGGTCACGTCGGCGGCCTGTGTCTGACCTACGTGGTGGGGCTGGGGACAGCAGCCTCTCATCTGTCTCGACCGTGAGAAGTCACAGCGCTCAGTGACGGGGCTTCTCTCGCTTCTCTCCTCTCCGTCTAGCTTTTTCCTGGCAGAACTGGAAAAATGCGTGCAGGAGCAAGACAGGCTGGCCCAGCTCTTCATCAAGCACGTGAGTGAGGGCCGGCGCGCCCCCGCCCCGCTCACCAGCCTCCGTTCCCCTGGGTTCTGTTTTCGGTGTGATACTTTTTTAATGCAGAAGATGTAAGAATGAAAAGAGCAACAGTTCGCAGCAGGTGTCTCCAGGGCTATTAGATCATGAAAAGAGCAGCCGTGTCGATAAAGCATTGTAGACACAAACGTGTTTCCCACCCCAGTTACTTATGATATACAGTAAATGGTGATCTTTTAGTGTCCAATAAGAAGACAATGGCTTTTATACAAACCTACTCTTCGTAGGTCATCAAGTTAATGTCATTCGTTAATTGATTCGGCTGAGAATGGTTTTGAAACCTAGCGCTTTAAAGGGTCATCTGCAAAAATAAAGGAAACGTTCCCTAGGGTGGATTGATTGTGGGGGCCGCAGCAGTGGGTGAGAGTGTGCCTGTGGGTGTGAGGATGGTCAGGGGCGGTTCATCATGCCCTTCATCAGAGATGACTCAAGTGTAACTCACGGCAACAGACAAAATGATACACATTCGACAAATTCAATCCAGGCAACTCTATGCCCGTGACTTGCCCATCTAGTGTTTATTCTTTTCTTATGACTCAACGCTATTGCTCTATAGTCAGAGAATTGATAACATATGGTATGTTTGATTTGGAATATCCATTGTGGCAAGGTTTATATAGGAGATTGTACTGGGAGTAGTGTTTGTGTACTAGCAAATGTTTACGTGGATCAGTTGGTTGTAAAATCTTTTATTTCTTCTTTTTTACTCTTCTCAGTTTTTTTCTCAGTTTCATTCTTGACTCCAGACTCACCTTCTTGGCTCACCTCTCTCTGGCGGTTTTTTTATACTTATTGCTTTTATCCTTATCCGTATCCTTCTTTTATCCAACACGGCAGGCGAGCTTTTGCCAACAGCATTTACTTGTACATCTCTGAAACTTTAACTGCTTTCCTGCACCCCCAAACCCAAATCTGTTGCCTTGGAGTTGGTTTTGACCCATGCGGCCCTGGGTGGTACAGAGTCAAATGCCCCATGGGGTTTTCTCGGCCGTGATCTGTGTGGAAACAGATCGCCAGGCCTTTCTTCCAGGGCACCAAGGGGTGAGTTGGAGCCGCCATCCTTGAAGTTAGGGGCAAGCACAGTGCATCTGTGAACGTGGGCCATCTCCATATCTTTATCTGGGTGGAGACCAGTGTGACAAAGATCCCTCGCTAGAACAGTGCCTCTTCTCATTTCAGGAGCGCAAGCTGCACATCTATGTGTGGTACTGTCAGAACAAGCCGCGCTCCGAGTACATCGTTGCTGAGTACGATGCCTACTTTGAAGTAAGTTTCTCAGTCCTCACTCAGACCAGGGCAGGGGCAGGCCACGGAGGCCCACGCACCGATGTGAGGTGCAGACATAGTGAGTCAGCCATCGCTCAGGTGTGGATGGCTCCATACAGCACACGGTGACCCTGATTCTACAGAAATAGCTGCCTCGACAGAGCAGTGGGTGTCTTAGGCAAACCTCTGTGTGCACCTTTGCTTGGGAAGTGCTGAGTTGGCCCAGTCTGTGGACTGTGTGCAGACGCTCCGTTTGGTTCTGTGAATGTAGAAACTGTTTTAGAAGCTCTGGTCTGCCCTTGTCCATGACCTCAGAGCGCGCTCGGCTCACACTTTCTCAGCAGCCCTCTGGACCATGCTCGTTGAGGACCGCCCTCTGCTGAGACGTTCGCAGTCACCCGGCGGCTCACGCTCCTGGTCTCGGAGGCCCATGGAGCAGCTCCGCGTGCTAGCTAGCCCATAGCCTGGACATCGTCCTTAATGGTAGAGAGGCCACACCCTGGCTGGAAAAGCCCTCAGTTGAGGGCTTGGAGCTCTGTGGCCTGTTGGGTCCTCAGGAAAGCCCGTCAGTCTGGACCTCTCCCTGCAGCGGCAGGGCGAACGTAGCCTTCTGCCTGGTCTCCCAGCTCTGGGGTGGGGCGAGAAGGTGGCGGTGTCACGTGTGGATGACAGAGCCGCAGCTGGGTAAGGCAGCTCCACTCCTCGTGGCTTCCAGAGATTCTAAAGCTGCACTGGAATCTCGGGAGACCTGCCTTCCTTGCCTCTGACCCCTGATCCAGAGCACTCTCCCGTTGATTGGTGAGGGGTTTTTTTGTAACCTAGCTCCTTTGTGTTTCAGGAGCTGAAACATGAGATCAATCAAAGGCTGACGCTTAGCGACTTCCTCATCAAGCCCATTCAGAGAATAACCAAGTACCAGCTGCTCCTCAAGGTAAGAGAGCCCTGAGCTCTGGCCCCGAGCCGAAAGGGCCTTCTGGGGCTCAGAGCAGTCCAGCCTGGGCTCCTGACCCCACCGCCCTTTCCGAAGGGCTAGGCAGCTAGGCCGTTATCTTACCCGTCCGCCTCTTTTGTCAGCTTTGTCCCCAAATAAACTGTATGACTGCGGTCCCTGTCTTTACAGTTGGCTATCACTGGATAGGAAGAAGTCTGGGGGCGCAGTGGTTACACATGGACCTGCTAACTGCAAGGTCAGCAGTTCAAAACCACCCGCCAGCTCCACAGGAGAGACAGGGCTTTCTACTCCCCTAACCAGTTACAGTCTCAGAACCCACGGGGCAGTCCGGTTCTGTCTGACAGGGTCGCAGTGAGTCGGCATCGGCTCGATGGCAGAGTTTGGGTTTTCGGTTTTACCTGAGAGCCTCCTTTCGGTTCACTCTCGTGCTTTGTCCCAGTCTCTGCCTGTTTACCGTGCCCCCCCTCCCCTCCTCCCAACAAGAAAAGAGGAGAGCGTAGAATCAGTGGCATGTGAAGGAGCAGGAAACGAAAATCCCCAGGCAACTTAAGTAACACCTAAAATTTTATTGTTACGTGTTTAACCTGATTTCTTTATGGAAACGAGGTAAATGGAAGAGATTTAATGTTTCCTTCCATTCATTTTGTCCTCCCCCCTTTCCTTTTCCCTTCTCTCTCTCTCTCTCTCTCTCTCTCTCTCTCTCTCTCTCTCATCTATCGCTCCTCTCGGGGTTTTGACCGTTTCTGGGGTTTCTCTTGATGATGTCCTTGCTGAGCTACGACACACCATTGCTCTCTCTGCTGGGAAGAAAAGTCTTCTGGGCAGGATCACTTTTTTTTAGGCCGACTTGGGGTTTTTTAAATAGCTCTCTGACTGGTTAACTAACTGATTTCGCTCCTCCCTACGCCCTTCTCCGCTTCCCCTGCTGGCCAGGACTTCCTGAGATACAGCGAGAAGGCTGGTCTGGAGTGCACAGATATCGAGGTGCGTTTTCTGTGGGTAACGCCCGCCGGTCTTCGGCTCTCTGTGTCTCTCAGGGAAGACAATGTCCCTGGGGAGGGAGGCGTGCAGGCTGAGTCCTCCGAGAATGGGCGCAGGAGCCCCAGCTACTTGGCAGGATGAGCAACAGGGAATGTGCTTATGTGACCACCTTGGGCACTTTTTGCAGAATTTGAGAATTCTGTCATGGGCCAGACCCTAGCTCAGCCCCCACGGGTGCCCTCCCTGTAGCTCTCAGAGACCTGACATGGGCAAGGGTGCCATGAGACCCCATTTCACACTTGTCAGAGAGTGGGGCTGTGGGAGAGTGTCGTCGCCCCCACGGATCTGAGTGCTCTTTGAAGCTACCTACGAAATGTTCCCATTTCACTCGCCGCCCCTCCTCCACGAGAATCACCCTCTAAGTGGGGTCCTTCGAGGCGCCATGGAGATGACTTTCGACCCGAGAGTTTGCGAGCTCTTCCCACAGGTCTTCTCGGGTTATACACAACCTCATGATCCACGCGCCAGGGTACCCGCTGCCCAGGCAGCCGGGAAACAACAGAGGGGAGAGGTAGCGGGGAGGAAAGGGCACTGGTAAACAAGAAGGAGGGAAGACACAGACGGGCTAGTAGACCCCCATGAGACTCAGCACCCCCCCCCCAATGGTCACTGATCCACAAAGAGGCCCGTGTGGACCACCAGCATGCCTCCACCAGTACAGCAAACCCCACGCTCCCGAGAAGGGTCGGCAGAGACCCGAGTCGAGAATGAAGGAGCCCTGGTGGCACTGTGGGGTCCCACCTGGGCTGCTAGCAGAAAGGTTGGCAGCTCCAACCCGCCAGCCGCTCCTCAGGGGAATGATGAGGCTGTTCGTTTCTGTGAAGATGGCCAGTCTCAGAAACCCTGGGAAGCAGATCTCCTCTGTCTATGCCAGAGGGCAGCTGTGCCTCGAAGGGCCTCGGCGACGGTGGGTTTCAGTTGGCTTGGCTTCTAGAGTATAAAGGGCCCTTGGTGGTGTAGTGGTCAAAGCACTAGGCTGCACACCTAAGTGTCTGTAGTTCGGCTCGCAGCGGTCCCATGGGAGAACGCTGTGGCAGTCTGCTTTCGTAGATTTACAGCCTCGGGAACCCCACGGGACGATTGCCGTCTGTCCTATAGGGCTGCAGAATCGACTCAATGACACGGCAGTGGGTTGGAGGTGGGTTTCTAGATCAAGGAGCGGCAGGAGGCGAGGCCCCTGTCTCCTGGCACAGAAGTGCCGCCAGCTCCGTGCCGTGTGCCCTTCCCCCTGTGAGCGACTACTGTTCTTGACCCCACAGAAAGCCGTGGAGCTAATGTGCCTTGTTCCGAAACGCTGCAATGACATGATGAATCTGGGACGCCTCCAGGGCTTTGAGGTGAGCCCTTAGGGATGCTTCGCCGGGTGGGCTGTGGGAGTCCAGGCCCTGCGGGCCTCTGCCCTCGAAAGGCTCAGTGCTCTTCCTCAGCCCTTCTGCTGCACAGCCTAAAGTAGGACGCCTGGTGACAGGGCCATCAATGACCCGCCAGGGCAATCCTCCAACAGCAGTCAGAGTTCCAAGGGACCAGGGAAGCCCAGAATTCTTGGCAACCCTTTGAGCCTTGCGATAGCCCCCTCCCTTTTCTCCCTTATTTGAGAACTGAGAGGCCTGAGAGGGGAGCAGGGCTAGGTGACAGAAGTAGGACTCCAGATGGAAAAGAAAGTACTTCTTCTTCTTCATCTTCGTCTTCTTTTTTTTCTTAGAAGGTGGTATGAAGGAATGAGCTGCCTGGTAGCTGGCCTTTTAGTAAATGAACATTGAAGGCTCCGAAACACGCCAGTGGTTCATAGAAGAGTGGAACCAAATTTTAGGCCAAACAGCTAGATCTTGATATCCGTGGACTTGATTTAAGCTTCTTGAGTGGCTGTCCCCGAAGCTTGTCAGTTAACTGAACATGATCTGTTTTTCCCTAAGAAGAAGACAGAAGTGGTATGGACCCAGTCGTTGACTGGTACTTAGGGGGCGTTGAAGGCCTGAGAGAGGGAGAGATGGGACTTTGATAATCCTGTACCTCAGTCATCTTTGCAACCTAAGATTCTATTAGCACTTTTGAGCGGAAAGGCTTCCTGGAAGTTGAGGTCATGAGAGAAGTAACAGCTCCCTCCCCACCGAAATGTCCACGTCTTCACGTAATAGCGCCCACCCCTACCTCAAATTAAAAACTTAAAGACAGACTCGTAAGGTAGTTAAATTTAGGAGGTTTCTGGTATTTTTGAGCTCCAGTGGAACAGAGTTTATGGGCTCAGCTACTACCCAAATGGTTCAAACCCACTGGCCACTCGATGGGAGAAAGATGTGGTGTCTGCTTCCGAGAAGACGGAAAGATCTCACCGCCTTGAAAACTCTGTGGGCAGGTCTCTGCCCTGTCAAGTTGCTGCAAGTTGGAAGGGACCGCAGGGTAGTGGTGTTTCTGATGCTCCCGGGGCACACAGTCTTGTTCTTGCCTTCCCGGTCTGTTCTGGGGCTCTGGCTGGTTTCCATTGCTTTCTTGTGACCCGGAATTGCGAGGTGTTGTTCCTCCCTGTTCTGTGTCACGGGTTCCCAGTTCTCCAAGGTAGCCCTGCAACATGAGCATGAGCTAAAACAGGCTCAGAGCTCTTGAGTCTTATGGATGGAGTTTGACGTTTTCCCACTCCAAGGCCACTCTGAGCAAAGCCTTCTGCTCGTAAATCCTGAAGGGCCCCATGTTTTCTGAACTGGAGTCCCGCTTTACATTCTCTGCATCTCCGCAGGAGCTGTTGCTGGCAGGTGGAATGATGTCAGATGGTGCCATCTGACTCAAGGTCACGTCCACAGGGACTGTCCACTGTGTGTGCGTCCGAGGAAGGCCACATGGGAGAGTGGGGTTCTTTCCTCCCCTAAGCCCGAGTGCCGCTCTCTCTTCATCCCATCAAGACCCAGAGAAGCTGCTTTGCATTCCTGCAGCTCATTGGGTAAAGCCATGAAGGTACTCCCGTGCCTTCTGAAGTCCATGGCTTTGGGCCTGAGAGAAACCAGCATCCTCACTTAGAGTCTCCCTACCTTTCAGATCTCCTGTCTCTCCCTTTCACATCCACAGAGCTGTAACCCAGGAGCCAAGCTCTTGTGTAATATGACTGGAGGTTGGAGAACTTTCCAAACTAGCTGGGTCACTGGCTTATGACTGTTAACTTTGGACCAGGGGAGAGAGATGCCCGTTTGGCTGCTGACCTAGGCTGTTAGAAGCCATGATTCAAACAGAGCATGGAAGCAAAGTGACCCGCATGCTGGGTAGGGTGTGGAACAGTCTCACACGCACAGGTCGGCCCACATTTGCAGTGCAGGGCCGAAGCTGGTCCCAGTTAGAGCAGCATTCACAGGAGGCCCAGCTGTCCCTCAGTTAGGGTCTTCTCCCTGCAGAGCGGTAGAAAAGTAGCATCTGTGAAGAGTTGGGTAGATGAAGAGCTGGAGATCTGGAAATCTGGCTCGAAACTGGCAAACCAAGTAGGCTACGCCTTCTCACCTGGGCGTCAGGTGGCCTAGCCACTGGAGCCTTTTTAGGAAGGATCACAGGACCCAGAAAAATGTCTTCCAGCTTAGAATTGATGGGAACCGATTTGTGGTACCCCTACCTTTCTCTCTCTCGGTCTGTACCAGGAGGCTAGGAGTACAGAGTTCCTCCATCCTAAGATAATGGAAGTAAAAGAGAGGGGCCCAACTCACCTCATTATGGTGTCCCGCCGGTCATAGTGCATTCCAGGTGGATGGACAAGCGAGTATGCAGGGTCTTGGCAGCGTTGCAGGGAGCAGAGAGCTGCTTCCTTTCTCTTCTCCTCTTCATGGAACACAGGAAGGGCCAGGAGAGTTCCTGACGCTCTTTACGCTGGGAAGTTTTACTTTTCTTCCTGGAACTGCTTCGTGGTGGCTTCTTCGCCTTTTTCGCTTTTCCTCTCTCCCTCGAGGGTCCTTGTATGGATGGACAGCAAGGGGCCATAGTCGGCCCCTTGAGGAAGGGGATTGTTCTCTGTCCCCAAGTGAGCGCCACCTCGTGCTGGCCCCACGCTCGACGGGACAGCAGGTTGCCTGGTCTGAAGTCATCTTCACCACCAGTCATGGGTGCGATTGGGCCCACCAATCATGGGTCCCCATGTTCTTTGAGCTCCTCCCAACTGCATATTTTAAGGAGTTCGTCTTTCAGCAAAGAGGTCTCCTGGCGTAGTGGGTTACACGTGGGGCTGCTGACCTCAAGGCCAGCAGTTCGAACCCACCAGCCACTCTTTGGGAGAAGGATGAGGCTTTCTGCTCCTGTAAAGATGTACAGCCTTGGAAACCCACAGAAGCCGTTCTACTGACCTCTTGGGTTGCTATGAGCCTGAATGGCGTCTGATGGTAGTGATTCGGGACTGTCGTCTGTCTTCACTGTATCAGACAAAATCCTGTTGTGACCCTCGCCGTTTTCTCGGGCTAATCTTTGGCAGTGGATCACCAGACCTCTCTTCTAGCCTGTCTTAGTTTAGAAAGTCTATTGATACCTGTCCATCACGGATGACCCTAACGGTCTTCACGATCCCGGTAACATAGCCGCATGGAGGCACCACAGTTCAGCAGGCTGACCGATGGGTGATGGCCAGATGGGGCATGGTCTCGTACTTGAGTTGAGAAGCTTGGGGTGCGGGGACTGTCTCTGATATCCCCCCGGCAGGACACTGTGGCCTGTAAGGACTGTGGTGCTTTCCCTGGGTTTTCACTCGCTCTGCCTGGTCCCTCCTCCTGCCAGGGCACCCTGACCGCTCAGGGGAAGCTGCTGCAGCAGGACACATTCTACGTGATTGAGCTGGATGTGGGCATGCAGTCCCGGACCAAGGAGCGGCGCGTGTTCCTCTTCGAGCAAATTGTCATCTTCAGTGAGCTGCTCAGGAAGGGCTCCCTAACACCAGGCTACATGTTCAAGAGGAGCATCAAGGTGAGCCCGGTGGGGAGGAGAGGGAGAACAGCGTGCCGAGAGCTGCTTGCTGAAGACGCTGGCACTTCCGTGAGCAGCGGTCAGTGCGATGCTTGGAAGGTCATGCAGCCCACAAACCTCGAGTCATGGAGGTTTTGTAGACAGTGCTGGTCTGGGAGAAAATGTGAAGCACCAGTGCCAGTCTTCGGCACGCTTCACCGAGAGGAAGCCATTCACCCAGAGGCAGCAACCCACAGAGCAGCCGAGTCGATCCAGGCCCAGGTTTTGGAGACTTCTCCTGAAATAAAAAGCTGGGGGGCACTGTCATGTGTTGCTGAACTTTTTTTTTTTTAATCCACTGAAATATGAAAAAGATTGAGTTCGTGTCTTGCAGATGAATTACTTGGTCCTGGAAGAGAACGTGGACAATGACCCCTGCAAGTTTGCGCTCATGAACCGGGAGACCTCGGAGAGGGTCATTCTGCAGGCCGCCAACGCTGACATCCAGCAGGCCTGGGTGCAAGACATTAATCAAGTCTTGGAAACACAGCGAGACTTCTTAAATGGTGTGTACTGTGCCTGGTTTCTAGCAAGGTCATTTTCAACGCATCCACCTACCCCCTACCCCCATTCCCTCAACACACACACACACACACACACATCTAAGCTTCTGTGGGTCTGGGTTCCGAATGAGTTATGAGCTCAGACCGTGTTTTACATGGGCTCCAACTCTGCAGTTTTTAGAAAGACTATGTTTAACATTTTTCTGAACCCGAATATACAAGGAGAACAGAAGAGGCATAAGAGAGAAGCCTCATCTCTTTCTGTTGTTTTCTCCCCCCTTCTTTTCTTAGAGTTATTCTCTCATCATCTATGCGCCGGGTTCTACATGTGACCACCACTGCCAGCCGGCGGTAGTTGTGGGCGTGATTGAGATGGGGGCCAGCTCTAAAGGACCCGTTTTCCTATTTGGGGCATTGGCTGGTGCCCGCACAGATTCTTTGGTGTCTGTTTGAGATGACCAGAAGTTTGGCAAATCGGGGGAAATCCGTGCTCTGCTCCCAACTGTGTCAGAGCCCAGAGAAGGCATCTCGCGAGCCCAGACCGTTTCCATGAGAGCTGATCGCTCGCTCGGCATTTCCCTGAGCCCTGGCCTCTCCCAGAACAAATGGCTGCGCACCCAGAAGTGCAGCTCTCTGTGCACTCTGCAGGAGCTTCCCCGGGCTGTGTGAACTGGAAGAAAGTTGACGTACTCCCGTTGACGGTTCTCTGTATTTTTCTCTGCTGGGATGGCCTTCACATTGTCCTCGCTTGGCCTGTGAAGGGAGGAGATGGGTTTAAACGCGTACTTGTCCACGGGGTTGGGGAACGCAAACGTGTCTCTGAGCAGAAGCACCTAGAACTTGAAGTGGAAGTGAGGGGCAAAAGGGAAGTGAAGACGTGTACACCTGGAGGGTCAGCAAGCACTTCTGTATTTAGCACACGTGCACGCACGCACGCACGCACGGGCACAGCTGCCCTGGGATGTACCATCTCTTCTTGCCCATGGAGCAGGGAGACCTGTAGTCTACATGCACACACATATCCACACACACACTTACACACGGGGCTACCTTCAGGTGCCCCACCTCGCCTTGCTGGCCCTGAGATCTGGCCCGTATATTTAATATCTGGATAGGCATGTGCACACACACACAGAGGTCACATCTAGTGTGCCACATCCTCTCACCAGTGCTGTGATCTGGACTCTTTCAATGATACAAACAGAGCCCTCACTGGGACAGAGTCCAGCATGGGTCTGGAAGCTGTAAGGAAGGGTACAGGGAGGCCATCCTCAGTGAGGACGCCGGGCAAGTAAATGATGTCTGTCTCCGCCTCTGCTTCCCCTGTTTGTGAGAGGGAATGGGGCTAATCTTCTGTCTCACGCTGGCAGCACTTCCAACAGTACTGG
>NW_022103914.1:3388518-3389688 GCF_000313985.2 Echinops telfairi
GTGAGCAGTGGGGGAAGGCTGATCTAGGTTATCATTGCCTCAATAGTCCACGCCCGCAGCACTCGCCGGGGAGGGAGGCTTTTCCCTGGCAGGCACCTGCTCCACACCTGGGCACTGTCAAGGCATGATGAAGGCCGTGGCTGAGCCACCTGCCCCCATGGAGACCTCAGAGAGGAAGGCAGTGTGACCCCGAGGGAAGATGTAGTGGAGTGCGTACAAGCCTGTCACTGTAGAACTAGCCTGATGAATTGGATGTTCTCCAGGCCCCAGCTGCGAGTTAGCCCATTTAGCTAGGGGCTGCTGCGCACGCTGATGATGAAGCCAGAACCAGGCTGTCTCTGGAAGGCTTTCTCTATTCCAGAATCTGCCGTGCACGGCGGTTCACCCGGCTGCACCTCTTCAGTACATGGATCCCAGGGCCTTGCCATCTTAACCTCAGGGAACAAAGCTCACCTGTTTCTTCCCATCGGCATTTTTTCTATCTCCTGAGTGCCATGGCCTGTCATTCTCTCAGGCTCTGAACCAGAGGGAGCTTCCGGTCTGGCCATGCTGGCCCGCTGCCCCCCCCCCCCACCCCCCCCACCCCACCCCCGGCAGGGGATGCTGGCACCCTATAGGTCTACCTCTGAAACTCCCCCCACAGCCCCACCCCCTGGGCCTCCCCCCTGTGCTTGCCCCCATCTCAGGGCATCTGCGCCAGCCCCTCATCCCTTGCCGCCTCCTCGCGATTGTCCATCGTAACTGCTGCAAGAGGAATGTGCCTTGCATGTGGCTCTGAAGGTAGAGTGTGAATTTAAGGGCGCTTTGTGAGCCCTGGTCCCGGGTTACATTAACCTCGGGGTCAGCTGTTTGAGACCACCAGCTGACCCATGTAAGCAAGAAGATGGCTTTAGACTCCTGTAAAGAGTGACAGTCTCAGCCACCCCTGGGGGCGGTTCTGCCCTGTCATACCGGGTGACTCTGAGTCGGCTTCCACTCGATGGCAGGTTGTTGGGTTTGGGTGAGAGAGTTCATTTAACCTCATCACGTTTCTTTGTCTACAGAATTCAATCCAGACACCATAGCTGGTCTTTCTAGCTCCTTCGTACCACCACCCTCCAGCCTCTCTCGCCTATCTCCCCGCATCTGCCGTGGAGGCCTGTGGCCTTCAGCCCCAGGGAATCTGACCAC
>NW_022103914.1:3391951-3405549 GCF_000313985.2 Echinops telfairi
CAGATTCAGTGCCATCCTTTGAAATAAATTCTTCTCGGGGGACCCTCCCACCCTGTGCCCAGCCTGGGTCCCCCTCACAGGGCAGTGCTTTCTATTGGGTTTTATATTGGCATTGTTGAATAGATGTCTTGGTTCTCACTGTACGTGGTAAATTCCTTAAAAACAATGGGCAGGGCCTGTCGCAGGTCTTATACTGCACAAGGCTCCCACATCCTTGCGGGAGTTCCCAAGGTCAGAATCACAAGCCCTTCTCTTCTTTGGCAGCACTGCAGTCGCCCATCGAGTATCAGCGGAAAGAAAACCGCACAGCCGGGATGCGGCCCCAGCCCACCAGGCTCCCCCAAGCCAGCCCCAGGCCTTACTCTTCTGTCCCCATGGGCCCTGACAAGCCTCCCAAGGGCTCCAGCGCTGCCCCGCCGCTGCCACCCCTGAAGATATCTACCTCCAATGGCAGTCCAGGGTTCGACTACCACCAGCCTGGTGACAAGTATGAGACCGGCAAGGTAGGTGAGAGCCCATGGTCTGGTCCCGTTCCGTGTCCTCCTTCCTCCCCCCACCACAGCCACCACTGTGAGGACACAGTCTCAGGGGTCGGTTTAGCAAACAGCCTCTTGTGAGACCGGATTCAATAGAGTACAGGCTCGATGCTTTCTCACCCTTCGATTGCGTGAGGCCAGTCCCTGCTGCCTCTGACACCTGTGCTAAAGGTGTATTGTCCCCTGCGGACACGGTACAGATGTAGTAGTGTCACTGTGGCAGCAGTTAGCAAGAGGAGTCATCTTTGCCAAACAGAGCCGTTGTGGTACACAACTCTAGACCTGGCCCTTGTGATGGGAAGGAGCCCTGGAGGTGTAGAGGTTCCACATTGGCCTGCAATCCGCATGGTCAGCAGTTCGAAACCACCCTCAGCTCTGCTGGAGAAAGACCAGACTTTCTACTCCCATACACAGTTACAGTCTCGGAAACCCAAGTGGTCGCTATGAGTCATCATTGACTCAATGGCAGCGAGCTGGGTTTGGTTTGGTAAAGGGGCTACTGAAGTGAGGTTATAGGTCACCACCTTCCTTCTGCTGATGTGGGAGGAGAGAGGTCTCATCCATGTATGGATTGGCAGGGAGCCGACCTTGGATCACATCCTTCTCAGAGATGACCCGTCATCCAGCCAACACCATAAGGAGAGTTGTAAACTTGACCATGGACCCTGCAAGGCAGTAGGAATAAAAGAAGCTGAATTCCATGCTAGATTAATAATTAAGCAATGTGGTTTCCATTCCAAAATCTGTAACTCATTGCTGTCTAAGCTTAGCCAACTGGTTAGTTGCATGAGGTTGCCCTTTCCTCGAGAGCTCAAAGTGGTCATGAATAAGAACGTCTGCATGGTTTACCTACATGGTCTAATTTTAGAGTTTTCTTCTCCTCTTCCTCCTCCTCCTTCAAATGATTAGTTGCCAGTGACGTGGTAAAACTCTTAGTGCCTAAAATCAGTGCTATGGGGGGGGGGGGGCTTCAAAAAGTTCCTAGGGAAATCCCATCATCTGTAATCCCAGATTTCCACAAAAGTGTTTGAAGCCCTTTCTTGTCTGTTAGGGTCCCAACCTATTTCATTACATCCCCTAGAAACGATTTTCTTCCTTAAATCCCCTGACCCATTGTGAGTCAATTGAAGTCACTGCGACATAGACATATTGAGAGCCTGCTGGCTCTCCCCATGCCCTCTGAGCAAGAGGCTGCCCTAATACCTCACTGCTGTCCTGGTGCCAACGCACCGGACAAGGTGGGAGATGCAGCACCTCTCGGAGTTCAGGGCCCGCCTGGGGCTGGGTCAGTGGAGGCAGCGGCCTCACCTTCGGATGGGCCAAAAGACCAACCTCACTGTTGGTGTGGACTCACCGTCTGGGAGGGAGTGGGTCCTTCGCTTTGGCTGTAGAGAAAACCCGAGACCCAGCCTTCTTGTTTGTGTGCCCCTCCCACCCCACCCATCCTGTCCTCCTAGCCAAACGACCTGGGAGGCAGCGACGGGAACATCTCCATGGCGGTCATTCAAGACTACTATGCACTGAAGGAGAATGAAATCTCTGTGAGCCAAGGCGAGGTGGTCCAGGTCCTCGCCGTCAACCAGCAGAACATGTGCCTGGTGTACCAGCCTGCCAGCGACCACTGCCCCGCCGCCGAGGGCTGGGTCCCAGGCAGCATCCTGGCGCCGCTCACCAAAGCCACGGCGGCCACTGCAGAAAACAGTGATGGGAGCATCAAGTAAGTGCCTCCGTGGCTTCCCCGGGAGAGGAGAGCGTGTGTTGTAAACTTTCCACAGCAGAGCGAGCGCAGGGATGCACGCACGGCACGGTGCAAGCACACGCTGCAGGGAGCCCCCGCTGCCCTTTCGCCGCAGTGCTGGGGGGACAGAAGCCCCTGTGCAGGGACCTTGCGCATGGCACGGGCATCCCCTCGGGCTTGCCCTGGTGGTGGTGGTGGTGGCGGCGGTAGGGGTTTCCCTTTCCTTTCCGTTTATGATTTTCTGTTCATTTTTTTTCTCTCTTTTTCCCCCCCTCATTCATTAAGAACCGAACCCTACTGAGGCCCTAGGTGACCATGCCTTCCGTTGCTCCATTTGACCTACCACAGGACTCACTGGACTGGACTTCTATTTATGTTGTATTAAGTGACTTCTCTCTATATATTTTTTACCGACACCAAAAGGTTACCTTAGCACAAATGCCAAGCCTGCCCGGGTCACAGGCCCGCTGCTTCTCCCACGAGAGAGGGACGTTTTTGGTTGTGTGTGGCAATTTTCTCTGTACAGATTGTAACTTGTTTTTTTCCTTAAAACCTTCCCCCGCTCCCCATCACGTTAATATATGTTCATGGTCCTTTGTAAGATATTTCTTTTCCTTCCTTTGATTGCGAAGACCCTTCTGAACACATTCCTGTGTAAGATACTTTGCACTATTTAAAGACAACCGTATGGATAAAGTCAGGTTGTGCAATATATTGAAGAGTCACAGTGGTCATCATTGTACCTGTCATGTAACTAATAACTTTAAATGTACTATTTTAAATATGTAAAATAAATTTTCACCATGAGCATGTTTTAATGAGCTGAAAGACACGTTGACCCGCCCCCGCCCCATTTCACTCCCCTTAGACTTTTAAATGTACAGGGGATTCTCCCTCCTTTTGTTTTTCCCTTTCCTTCTCTGTATTTGAGGAGTCACTGACTGCGGGGGCAGTTTCTTCAGACTTAAAAAAGCGCCTCGGTCGCCAAAGCGCCCATCCTAGCCTTCCCTTCCACCGGTCTAACTAACCTCGGAGATGAGGCTGGTGCAGACTGCATGCTGCTCAGCTGGTCCCCGCAACTGGCGACCTGAGCCACTGACGCCAACTACTGCCCAGACTGGACCCCAGGGTGTGGCCCGGCTCTCCGTCTCCGGCCTGGGTGGTCACACGGAGGAGGCTGAGCTGAGCGGGGCACCCGAGGAAGCGCGTCTGTGGCCATTTCTTCAGGGCCGGGGCTAGAGGCTACTTCGCATGGCCCTGGCCTCCCTAGGTCGCCACACACACCCTGGTCGCTAGGGGTCCCTGAAACGTAGCAGGCCCCTTTCATCTTAATCTAAAGACATTTGTTTTCAAGTGCCTTTTAAGAAGCCCAAGCCTTTGGAATGAAGTCCTTGACCATACTGAAGTTCTTGCTAATCAACAGCCTTCAAGAGCCAAGACCTAGTGACTCTGAGCTGTTGATCCAGACCCTCTGGCACTTCCTTCCCCTCATCTTTAATCTTGGGGTCTCTTGTCAGTTACACTTACCTTCCAGGTGAACGTGGGGTGTCAGGAGGAGTGAAAGAAAAGAGACTCCAGTGCCGATTGGCCAGTATGTTCCACCTTAGTTGCTGTTGCCCACGGGTCAGGGGGTGGAAGGGAGCAGAGGAGTCAACTTGGCTGCCAGTACTTACAAGTGAAGGACACCCGGCACACATTCCCCAAGGGCCTGCTGTGACCAAGGGGGTCAGAGTTGGTGGTGATGCCTACTGGATAACTGTCCCTGAAAGCCCGTTCCCACATCAACCCAGGACTGTGGCCCAGAGATGGAAGTTCCCCAAACCATAATGATGGGTTCTTCTGGGAAGAAGAATATGAAGTTGAGCTGTTGGGCCACTTCACCTTCTGTTTCTCCCTTGTGAGCATTTTTTAACATCTCTAGTCCCTTACCAAGGATACCCAACAATCCAGAGGTGGTAATACACACAGGAACACGTGCACACACACCATCTGCCTTGGGAGTATTTCCGATAGAGACTTCTCCGACACGGGATAGTCTCAGAAGGATCTGGGGACTTGGAATTTGGGGTGGTAAAAAGAAGAGATGAAAGTCTGAAGTTAACAGAGTTAGGGCGTGTGAGGTTAACTGCATGACCAGTTCTCACTCAGATCAGATCAGTGGAATGCAGGGGGTCCTAAAGAACGCACCAGTTTAGTTGCAACGAGAGAAGCTCTTGCCTTTTGAAGGAAGCAACTTTCCCAAAAGATTCAATGTTTGCAATGGCTTTTTTTTTTTTTTTTTTTTTTAACCCAGAAGGTTAATTGTTGAGCAAGCATGCTAGGGATAAGTATATGGGGAACACCTCACGGGCACCCTCGTCCTGAGATGGGTAGACTTTGGTGGAAGAGACGCTGTGCCCTTCTCCCTCAATGAAGGCTTTTTGTGGGTGTGGAGCCCTGTCTTCTCAGGCCTGAACTTGACCAGAAGATGCTGAAGACAAGCCACGTCTCTTATTGCAGACAATAGTTAACACGCACCCCCACCCCAAACCGTGTGGCCACGCTGGAGATGGATGAAGCCCACCCAGGGTCACTGATTCTGTTTGTGGCATGGGTTGTTGGTTTCTTCATCCTTGGGCCCCAACACATGGAACTCGAGCTCCGTGCTGCGCTGCCTTTCACAGGAGTGTGAAGAAGTAGCTCCCAGCCCCCTGGGGGAAGGAAGATGTTAGGAAGACATGACGGGGTTGGTTGCCCCTCTCAGCTCCCTGGGAGCAGGTATTGGGCCTTCTCCCCACGAGAAGACTCTAAGGCCTCTCACGGGCTGACCGAGCCACGGCATCACAAACTGAGTGGTGTGGAGTACGTAGACCAAGAAACCCTCAACTCTAAAATACCCAGGCAAAATGATGGTGCTTGGCTGTTCATTCCATCAAATACCCCAGAGAATCCTGTCCCTTCTGCGGTGGGTGGGAGTGGCCACAGTCCAAATCTGAATAAGGAGATGAAAACCCATAAGCCATCCTTTTGGGTGTATCTGGGCCTGGGAAGGTGTGTTGCCAGTACCCTAAGCCTTGTAGAACACACCTCCTCTGTCTCCTGTTCAGCACTCTTGCCTCCCCACCTCCCACCCTGCCTCTATCTTCTGCATGCCTTTCAAGAAGGGAGTCCCCAGTCCTAAAAAGCCTCATCGGCATGGCATTAAAAACATCCCTTGGTGAAGTTTAGTAACCCAGGACACCCCTACTGTCTTCAGACCCAGCCACACAGCCTAGCACAGGTAGCAAGTGAGGTCGGCGTTCATCCGCATGCTCTTCGGTCGGAGGGAGGTCAGCCCCCTGCCACGGTGGGAGCTGGCCCACAAGTGTGAGGCCTCCAAAGCTTGAGCTTGCTTGGAGCCCCTCACGGACTGGCTCACCCCAGGGTGGTGAGCCCTCCCTGCCAGCGCTTGCCTCTGCCCCGACGTGCCGTTTGATTGGTGCATTTCTTGGTACAACAGGAAGTCATGTTCATGGCACACCCTACGCATGAGAAAGCGGGCAGACGTGGAGAACACGGGTAAACATGAAGCCACAGGGCCTCGTAAACCCAAGGATATTCTGGGCAGCAAAGCCTCTGTTAAAGTGAGTAAGGTGTCCGGGAGCTGCGCCCCCCACCACCCCCTCACCCACTCCCACCAGCCAACGCCAGGGGAGGGGAATTCTTTTTCCCTAAACCAGTTCGGGACCCGAGGGGAAGTAGTTTAGCAGGATTTTTGCATGCCGGATCAATTTTTATTTTATTTTAAATTTTCGGTTTCTCCTGGCAACTTGGACTCAGGTAAGTACAGTTCTGTTTTCTCTCACACCTTTCTCCCGAGACTGTGCCGATGTTTCTTAGTAGCCTTGCCTGCCGCGTCCTCCCCTTAGAAGTGCAAGATGCCCAAGTCAAAGCACCCATGCTCTCCCCGAGATTTGAGAATAAGACCTACAGTCCCCTCGCCTCTCCCTGCACGTAGACAGGGCGCAGAGGCATGTAAATTAAACCCAAGTCATTTCTCTGTAAGACTCCACCTACTACTCTGGACTCGCTAAGTATTGGTTGACCCTTATTTCCTCTCCCCCGCTCCTCCTCAGCGCCCCAGCATCTGACCATGAAGTACTCTGCTGTGACATTGGGCCCTGAACAATGGGAATTAGACAGCTGGCTGTGTAATGTTGTTAAAACGTGTATTGGTGTACATGGCCCTTTCCTCCCCTTCCTGGGCACAAGGAGAATAGCTGAAACCCATTTGAGCATCCTCCTATGGGGAGGGGGGGGATCGCACTCCCTCTGTCACCCTCACTGGGAAGTCCAGCCTCACAGAAGACAGCAGGTTCAAGTCTGCGGCCCCCATGCTTCATGGGGTTGCTCGCATTGCTGCCTCCTGCGAGACCCGCGGGTGCACTGACCCCAGCCTTCTCCCCTTGGAAAGAGCACGTTGCCGCCCTTGGTGGTTCGCACCCCGCCTTTGAAGTGCCCGGTGTTTTCTCTGCCCCGGTTCCCTGCTGCCCATGCTTTTCTGCGGCTCTCCTCTCTCGCCGGCAAGAGCTACTTGTGTTCTAACTGTGTTCTCTCTCTCCCACTTCCTCATGCTGCCAACCCAGGAGACCAACAGCTCCGAGGAGTCCGAGTGCGACGATCTTGACCCTCAGACTAGCATGGAGGTAGAGCAGCTATGGTCCTATTGCCTGAGTAACTGTTGGGGCTGGTTGGTTTTTAGCATGCGCTGTCATGGTGGTCTTCCTAAAATGACCAGCCGGCCGCGGGTGAACTGTGATACGGGGACATCTCTGGGCATCCGTCCCATCCTAACTAAAAGCAAACGAAACTCGTTCCATTCGGCTCCATGTTGGTAGACAACGCTTAACAGCAAACGCGTTCTTTTGAATGTTCGCTCTGTACTTCCCTCTGAGAGGGCGTGGTTTTGTGTGGAGAATATCCAGCTTCATTGGGGAACCCTAGAGCCCCCGCCCTTTCTTAAATTTTCATGGAAGACAGCCTTACGTATACAGATTGACTTCCAGCCAAAGGGCAGGAAGAACTCCTTCGGGTTTTCGTTTCGTCCCCTTTTGCTCTCTCCTTTCTCTGCCCTCTCGTCTTCCCCTTTCTCCTCTCATCTTGTTCTTCTCCTCGGGCCGACTCCTCCCTAAATCGTCCAACAGCATGGCCAAAATGTGCTTTTGTGGATGACTTCTATGTTAGTCCGGGTTGACTAGAGAAACAGATTCATAGATACTCACATGCATATAAGAAAGAGCTTTATATAAAGAGTAATTGGACATTAAGAAAACATCCCAGCCCAGTCCAGATCAAGTCCATAAATCCAATACTAGCCCATATGTCCAGTAGCAGTCTGTAAATTCCTCTTCAGACTCATGCAACATATGCAATGACACCGAGTGCAGGAAGATCACAAGCCAATGGGTAGAAAGTCTTGTGGACCCAGTGACAGTGGAAGCATCTCAGTGCTGGCGTGGGTCTCCACGTGGCTCCTCCAGCTCCAAGGCTCTGGCTGCCATCAGCATAGCTCCATGTGGCTCGTCGACAGGCATGTCTCTTAGGAAGTGAATGTGTCCTGCCACCAGCAAGCTATTTATCTCCTTAATGACTCCAAATGAGGTCATCAAGCTGCGACCTGATCAACAGGCTAAACCCCACCCCTTCACTCAATAGTCTGAAGCTGACACCAGATTATGTTAATTACCACAACTTTGCACCCACCTAGGCCCTAGCCACACACCCCTGCCCTGGCCCCAGAGTTCGCCACAGTGGCTGTGCCCACCACACGAGGGGAACCAAAAGCCCTGGCAGAGGCCTGTCTGGGTGTCCCCCGTGAGGCTGAAACACCACACAGGAGCCCTGCCACCCCCCAGACTGGCAGAGGCACGGGATGGGGTCCACACTTCCACCGACTGAGAGCATCGAATTAACTTCCAACATGAGACATAGTCTAAAAACTATGCCAGGTTGCAGAAACATGTTTCCCATATGATTTACCACTACGTTACAGCCACTGTGAGTTTATAAACCCTAGAGGATCCTGGTGGTGTAACGCATTGCTCATTGGGCTGCTAACCCCAAGGTCGGCAGTTCAAATGCACCAGCCACTGTCTATTCCCGTGAAGCCAGGAAACCCGCAGGGAGCACATCCTCCCTGTCTTTTTTAGAAATTGATTTATTTCTTTCCTGTCTTCTAGGGTCCCTATGAGTCAGAATCGGCTCGCTGGCAGTGGTCATGGTTTTTAGTTACTGTTTTGGCTTTTAAGGGAGAGAGTTTAAGCACGGTGGAACTGGCAGTCCCAGCCATTGTGTCTTTCAGAAGGAGGCCTGGTGGTGGTTGGTGAAAGCGAGTTGAAGTGGAGGCAGCTGGCACCCCCACGTCACCATCCCCTTTGTGGGAGGAAGAGGTGGCCATCTCCTTGGGCAGCCTCGGGGGTGGCTCTGCTCTATCCACGGGGACGCGCGGAGCGGGAAACTCCAGAGCAGTGGGGTTGTCTTGTCCATCTGGGGGTCCCCACCCCCATCCCCAGGAGCAGATGAAAGTTCAGAGATTCTCTTTTCAGGAAGAACATCTTTTCAACCTTTGCTTCATTGTAGCCCTTCCCCCTTTTCAAGCTGGCTCGCACTGCCAGGGGTCGGTGCTGACGCCGTGACCCTGGAGGACAGGGCAGAACTGCCCCTGTGGGTGTCCGAGACTCACTCTTCACGGGACTAGGAAGCCTCCTCTTTCTCCCCAGGAGAGCTGATGGTTCCAAGCTGCTGAGCTTGCGATTCTCAACCCAGCGAGAAACCACTACACCTCGAGGGCTGGGCTTTTATTGCTCACTTTCAAATTTAGCCCAATTCCAAGGAAGCCCACCCTCCTATTACAGCAACCACGCAGAACACGGGAGACGCTGAGCGCTAAGAACAGGTCAGGCGGCTACAGAAGAAGAAGCAATTGAGTCGAAGTGGACAGGAATCGGGTGGTCGTTTCCCGGAGTCCTGCCAGGATAAAATAGCCTCCCACCCCCCCACACACCCCCATGGATGTGGGTGATGACAGAGGACCCCAAGTTAGCAGTCACTGCAGAAGGAAGTGGCTACAGTAGTTTTAGCCACAGGAGAACGAGGGAGCCAGGGGAGATTCCCAGCTCTACTTTGCTAGGTGGAGCCCACAACCTGCCCTCTTGCCGCTGGCAGCTGGCACCTGTCTCCTCGGGTCTGAAACCCTGGGATGTCGTGGGGGTGTCAGCTGAAAGTGCAGGCAGGCGGGCAACAAGAGGGGCAAGTCAGGTGTCTGTGTTCCAGAAAGTAGTGTCGAACTGTGTCCAGCAATAGTGGGCAGGCAGAACAACAGTGCACGCAGAGGCTGTCGGACCAGGTGAGCTGCCCCCAGCGAGAAAGCCGACCACATAACCAGATTCTTCAGCCCCTGTTGAGAGGAGGAGAGGCACACACAACCTTAGCCCTGCTTGGCGGAGGACGCGCTCGTGGGGGAGCCTCACCAAAGTCCCTGGGACTGTTCTCTGGGAGAAGCCAGAAGTTCCCGCTGCATGTCTGAAAGTATTCAGATACTGTTGCGGCGCAGTTTCTGAATCTAGACAGATGTGTGAGTTAACCCGAACTTGGAGGCTGCAAGTCTTCTAGTTAAGCCAAGGTCAGGTTTCCATGCTGACGGTGCCTGCATCCCGTGTGTTGCTGGCGGCCCCTGCTGAGTATCCAGAGCTAGCCCTGAGCCTGTGAACGGACGCCCAGGGAGAGTCGGCAGCTGTGCCCTCGCTCTTCAGTTTTAGACGCAGGTAGAGAAAGTCAACCTGCTCGCCACGAGTTGAGCCGTGTCTCAAAGGATAGGTAAGCAATGCCTGAGTACAGAGCACATCATTGCAGGAGAAGAACATCCCACACGAGACCTGATTTAAAACGTGGGGAGTGGGCTGCCTCTTGAAGACCTCCGGGCATCCTTGCCACACCCGGGCCAGCCCCCTGCTGAGTGAGATCCCTGTGATTGATAAGTGGTCGGGATCACTGTGGCATGTGGTTTTTCATGGGAAGCAGCTTGCTCACTCACCTGCCTTCCAGACCAGCCCCGGTGTCCCCAGGTAGCCAAACTATAGCAGTCTAAAACTAGGACCTTGGCGACACTCCTGGGTGCCAACTGAAAGGTGGGCTGTTCGAACCACGGGAGAACAATGAGGCCGTCGCTTCCAAGTAGATCCCAACCTAGGAAACCCTTGTGCAGCAGGTCTGCCTCCTCTTGCTGAGTCAGACTAGACAGCACGTAGCCACTGTGTAAGAAGAGCCTGTGTGCCTCAAGCCCCAGCCCACATCCGGGACTCTGCACATTAACTCTGGGCCAAGTCTGGGATGCTGGGGCAGTGCTGTTGACGGACCACTGTTGACGGACCACTGCAGACGGACGCCAGCATGTGGGTTCCGGGACTAGCTGTGTGGAGGCCCCCAACCTCCACGGGGCTAACACTCCCTGCTTTTCCCGGGTGGGTGGGCTGGAGGGTTCCTATAAGGAGCCTGGCTTGCCCACTGGCTTCTTGCTACCTTCAGCACTGGCATGCACGTCACCGTAGTATTTCCAGGAGAGAGGCAGACACGCCTCCGAATGCTAATTAAAAGGGAAATGAAGCGCAGTGAACCCCAAGAAGCCAGCTCCCTAAGAACATTCAGTTCTGCAGAGGGAGGTGCTTCTGTCAGGCGCCCATCCTTCCTCTCGCTGTAGACACACTCATGAAGCTTCTCACGTACCGCCCCCAGCCCCGCAGCCCCCTCGTGGCCACCCAGCTGGACAAGACTGGCTCTGGGTCTCCACCATCCCTCCCGGCCCGCCTGGGGCCCGACCACTCCCCACAGAGAACTGTGGTTCTGCAGATGACCCGGCTGTCCCCAGCTCCGCTATCGTTCTCCCTGATGAGAATGTGCCAACAGGGGCATCGTTCATGAGAGAAGACTTTCACAGTGCAAGAGGAGCCAAATCAGGCTGATGACTAAACAGCAGGGTGCCTGTGGAAGAAAATCACCCTTCCTTCTTTCCAGTGCGTGGTCGGCAGTTCGAAACCACCAGCAGCTCCTTGGGACAAAGACTGGGCTCTCTACTCTCTAAACCGTCACAATCTGGGAAACCCTTGGGGTCGCTGTGAGTCAGCACCGGCTTGGCTTGGCTGGCTTTCCGTGGCTTGGTGCGACTCAGGCTGCGGAGGCCCTTTATTGGAGAGTGGAGACGTGTGTGGGAGTGGAGGCAGCACTTAGCCTGCCCCCCCCACCCCCCACCCCCCGGGCAGCTTTAACATCCAGAGTGTGCATCTCTGGGGAGGCTGGGTCCTCCCTGGGCCACACTGCATTTCCCTCCCACCCCCTCCACACCCCGTCCGAAAAGGCGCCTGAGGGTGGTGTCAACGTGTGGGGGTCGGCGCCCACTGCAACCTCCAGACTCAGCTTGTCTGCCCCACGCACTGGGCTTGGAAGACCTTCACCAAGCTCCCAGGCTTGGACCTTTGCCTTCCATGGGTTTCCAGGCTGGTGTGCCAAGACCTTTCCTGCCAGGGCCAATGAATGAAAGGAGCCTTTTTTACAAAGGCCAATACGACTCTTAGCGGACGAAATCAATCCATCAGACTAAGGCTCCCATCACTGTCTGTCCCTGCCAGGCCACAGGCAGCCAGTCATGCCCAGGGTGTGCATGCACACACAGACACACACACACACACAGACACACACACACACACACACACACACACGGTGACAACCTCCAGGATGCCTTTCCTTCAGGGGGTTACTCTCTGCACAAGATTTGGGTCAGATGGGTCATGCTTCAGAAGGATGAGGGAGAGGGAGCATCGGGAAGGGTGGAACCATTTCCAGTCAGTGTAAGCCACCAACTGATAGAGCGGAGGAAACTTGGGACCCTTCAGTCCCCCCGCTGCCTGCAGAGGGAGCCCCACCACTGAGGCACGGGGTGCTGTCCCTGTGCAGAATCATCTATCCATCTCCGGCCCCCACCTCCACGCTGCCCGCCCTCCAGAGCAGGGGCAGGTTTGGACAGACAGCGCCAGTCCCTCTGTGTGGGCTTGTTCCTCAGTCTCTTTCCAGTTCAACAACAGGGAGAATCGTTTCTGCCCATCCCTGCTCTCGGGGGCCGAAGTCTGAGTAACATAAAAATCACACAAAGGCAGTGTCACGCTGGAAGAACGCAGGAGCAGGCGTCCAGAAATCTGGATGCCAGCCCAGATACTGTCAGCTGGGTGACCTTGGGCAGGCGACCCAGTGTTCCTGAGCCCGGCTCCTCTGTGGGAGGGTGCACAGCAGGGTGTGCATGCGATGGGTGACCCTTTCAGCACCAGACAGGTCCCTGAGGGGTGGGCAGCAACAGCCTGCACTGGTGGCACAGTGGTTAAGCCTTCCACTGCTAACCAGGCGGCCGGCCGGTGAAACCCACAGCCCGAGTTGTGGTAGAGAAAAGGTCCGGTGCCCTCTCAAGTAGGGGCGGCGGGCTCGGGAAACCATTGCGGCCACCTGACTCCATCCTTCCTGCCGGGCGGCTGAGTCAGAATCGACGGTGTGGCACAAACCTGAGCGCTGGTGGTTTGGACTCCCTATGGTCCCGCAGAAGAAGGCCTGGCAACCTGCTTCTATAAGGCAGCAGTCGACCAGCCGGCCGACCTCACGCGGGCAGTTCTGCCCAGTCACCCATGGGGTCGCTGTGCGTTAGAGTGGACTCAATGGCGACAGGCTTGGTTTTGGCTTGAGCACACACACACACACTAAAACTGAAGAAACTAAGGTGTGCTAGCAGAAGATTGCTCCCTCTCCAGCACCTCTGATTCTGGAAACAGACCTGAGAGGTGAGAAGGTGAATGAGTCCAGACCTCGCCCTGACACCTGCTGTGTACAGGGTGTGGCAAGACAGCAGAGCCTGGACAGATTTCCTCCTGAGACCTAACTGGGTGTGTGCAGTCTGAGTGGCCAGAGCGGACCCTTTTCCTCCCAGGCCCCCACTTTACCAACCTCCAAACTGCCGGCCCAAGCCCCGCCGTCTGGGCCCGGATCAAAAGCTCCCTGAGAACCAGGCCTGACAGATGGGAGGAAAGGTTCACACGGCGTTGCTAGTGTCTCCGCTGATGCCTGCTTCTGAATGTTAGGAAGACTTTTTCCCCCTGAGGAGGCCTCTTGGGGAGGAAAAAAGTGAAGTGTCACATTCCCCTCATTTTTATTTGTCAAAAATAATTTCTTTCATGGAGACTCTCTCTTCCTGCCTCGCTCTGGTCTGGCTCCTGCGCATAATGGACACCTGTCTGCGCCCAGCGGGAGGCCGCCTTCTCCCCCTCCCCTCCCCC
>NW_022103914.1:3406903-3408438 GCF_000313985.2 Echinops telfairi
GTGTCCTCCGCGCTCCCCCGCTGAGTGTCTGCTGAATGTGAACCGCAGACCTTGCAGGGAACAGCCCCACGCGAACCCCGCTGTGCTCCCAGGGCCCCTCAGCGGTGACAGTGGCTTGTCCCTGCCTCGAAACAGCGCCACGACACAGGCAGTGCCACCGTCCTCTCCCCCCTCTCCCCACAGCTGAGCACGCTGCAGGGCAGGGCGGAGCTGGCTCCGGCCTCCCCAGGGTTGTGGACCCCTCCGCAGCCCTTCCCCCAGTGGCTGAGCTGATGGGTCCGCAGGATGTTCAGAGGGCAGGATGTGAGCAACAGACCTGGCGATGAAAGTGCCCGGCGCGTGTGAGCAGTGTCGGGGGGCCCGAGGTTCAGGGTCCGTGTGGGTCATAGGAGAGGAAGCCTGGGACTGTCTGGAGTGCAAAGCAGTGGGTGGGCTGTCAGCGGCGGCGGCGTATGGTTCATTCTCTGTTAGGACGATGGCTGGCACCTACATCAAGGATCGGGAGGGGCTGCGGGTGGAGGGGGCCTGGCTTGCCTGAGAACAGTGGCAAACCTCTGGGGTGGGCGAGGAGCAGTGGGCAAAGCCGGGTGGAGAGCAGTATGGGTGAGCACAGGAAGGGTGCTCAGGGAAGGGACATCAGGCTTTCAGCATTCCCATTCGGAACTCCAGAAAATTCTAACAGCCAGCCGCCTTCTACTCTCTCCCATGCTGCCCGGGGAAATGTTTGCCTCGCGTGGCCTGTGACTTCACCCAGTCAAAGAAGTCTTAAGAGTCTGTGTATGATGACAGCCAACTCCTTAAAGGATGAGGCCCAGCCCCACTCATCCAGGAAGACCTTGTCCACGTCAAGAGTCTGCCTCCAGGCTGGGCATGTGATGTCTGATAAAGAAGTGATACCACCACCCTTGGACCACCAGCACCCCTGCCCAGTCCCTTGCTCACTGACTGCCAGGCTGTGAGACGCATCTAAGTACACGTGAGGTTCGGCCATTGTGTCACCTTCCCCTGCGTGGGACAACCCAGCCTCCCGAGCATCCAAGGCCAGCCACAGAGCAAAGCCAGCAATTCCAAGTACGCCTGTGCCCACCCCGCCTCCCGGGAGGCCTTATCGGGGAAATCAGCCCTGGGGGCTTCCAGCACGAGTTACAGACTAAGAGACACAGGCCATGCACTCCCGTGTCCCCAGCTAGCCTCGCGTTCTTACTGTCAGTGTTGGTCGATTTTACTTTCTCCCACTGCCTCCCCCTCCTCCAGCATGACCGACCCGAAGTACCACTGACTGCCTGCAGTGTGCCAAGCACAGACATGGGGGGAGACCTGCTGCCCCCCTGCCCCCTGTACCTCTCTAGTAGATACCATTACACTGTCCGCTCTCGTTTTCATCAACTATAATCTGCCCACTCCTGCACCTCCTCCCTCCCCCTTTCTCATTCCTTCTATTGTCTCATTGCTTCTTTTTCCCCCATTTTCAAGCTTCTCCGTGTATTTCTTGTAGCTTTTGTTCCCCACCCAGATAAATATGGGTTGATTTCTTA
>NW_022103914.1:3409240-3411087 GCF_000313985.2 Echinops telfairi
GGTAGGATGCCAGGGCAGGGGAAAGACCTGCTTGCTGCCCCCTTAGAGTTCCAGGCTCCCCACCTAGGCAGTTCTGCTCTGTCCTTTAGGGTCGCTATGACTTGGAACCGCCTCGATGGCAGTGAGTTTGGTTTTGGGATGTGAGGAGGAGGAGGGAGACTCTAAGAAGAAGGTTTCCTGGTTGTCCCAGCTCTCTCTGAAACCCTCGTTGTGGTAGCCTATTTTAGAGCTGTCTGTGGAAATCACCTCGTCCAGCAATAACAAACCTTGAACTTCTTCTGCACTTTCAAAACCATTGTACCGTTGAGGAAATAGTCCAAAGAACGTCTCAAATGTTTCATTGTGGCTTGTTCTGTGTTCATTTAGAAATAAGCCGGGGTGGAAATATTGTCTAAAAAGCTTAGAAAACCACGGCCATGTTGAAAACAAGGGTTGAATCTCCAAACCAGAAATCATATCTCAAGTCAGAGCAATTCCTTTTGTTGGATCTGTTCGCTTATTGCCAAACCTCACCATCTAAAAGCCATCGAATGCCCTCTCCTTCCCTCTCTGCACACAGAGGTACCTAGCACCAGCACCACGGGGACTAACAGAAGAGAGAGAAGTTGGGGGTTAGTCGAGGAAGCTCTGAGTTGAGTTTAGGGTATTTTATTTTCATTGCTTTTGACACATTTTTATTTTGTCATGATTCTTGAAGTGTAGGTTTGCAATGTTTTTTTGTGTGCCAATGATAAGAAATTTGGAACCACTCCGGTGAGACTACTTCTTCACCGGGCCGTTGCCCTCTAATCTTCTGGCCAGGCAAGGATTTCACCAGCACTGTTAGTCACACAGTGCCAGCCTTCGACTAACTGGCTAGAAAATTTCAGAGTTCCGTGTGTTTTATTCAGTGTTGGTTGATTTTACCTACCACTCTTTCCTCTTACCTCGTCGCCCTCCAATTTTGAAGAAAAATCAAGAAAACAGTTGGGTCGCTTTCCAGAAAGAAGACACTGAGTTGCTGACGGGCCTCCTGGTGGAAGTCCTTAGAGGAAGCACTACCTCCTGACCCCTCTGCTGCTCAAATCAAACCAGACTCACGGGCAGCCCTTCCCCACACGGCCGAGCTGGCCTAGCTGGCCTCGCCTGCTCAGATTTTCAGTGCATCCACGTGCATCGTATGTAACCTGTTCTCTCTCCTTCTCTGCTACTTCCATTTCCGATCCCAGGTCTGCCTGTGGACCCCGTGTTAAATGGACTCCCAACCTACACCTGATGGACCCCTCTGGTCTCCACACACACCCATATGGACAGCTCTCTTACTCGCTGCCATCAAGTGGTTCTAACTCATACACTATGAGGTATGAGGTATGGCCCCGCAGGGCAGAGCAGAACTGCCCCCATGGCTCTCCAAGGCTGTAAATCATTCCCGGAGCAGAAAGCCTCCTCTTTCTCCCAGCAAGCATCTGGCCGCTTCAAACCACTGACCTTGAGGTTGGGAGCCTAACACATAACCCACTATGCCGCCAGGGCTCCCTGGACAAGGTAGCCAGGAAACGTAAATGCTAGTCTGCAAACTGAGTGGCCTCGTTCATTTGATTGAGTAATTTCAAGCTCGTGGAAGAATGACTCCCTTGGACATTGCAGTCGGCTAGGGTATCGCATGTACAGGATCGGGTGCTCTGATGATCGGAGGCGAGAAGTACCGGTCTCTTTTTTGGTTTTTACAGTCTCTGTAAGGACCCGGAGGAGGAAGAAATCACTCTGGGCTGAATCTTGGATGATGGTCTCACTGACCAATGAGCTTCCCCATCAGGTCACTTTCTCAAGTCATAGGAATCAGAAAAGACCGCAAATCCAGGGCAAAC
>NW_022103914.1:3411934-3413251 GCF_000313985.2 Echinops telfairi
GGTTGAGAACCAATGCTCTACATCTAGACTCAAAATTAGAGAAGAAACAGTGTGTTTTATCTTGGGTCTTGGTCCTTGGTAAAGGAGTTTTAAAACGAAGCTCAGGCAGAAATTGAGGGCAGGGGTGGGCCTGGGGGAAGGAGCAAAGATAAGCAGATGGGTCCTTGATCTCGATGACAAAGTTGTACAAAACGTTCTCCCAGACTCACCTGCTGCCCAGGCGCAAGAACTCCGCTGCACTTAGCGCCACAGCCCGGCCCGCAGCTGTGTCTCTTGAGCCCTTTAGGAAAAGGGAATAAATACATAACACCTTCTCTATGGAGACCTGATGGCACTGACGGATAAGCATTGGACTACTAACTTCAAGGTCTGCAGTTCAAACTCACCAGCCACTCAGTGGGGGGGAAATGAGGCTATCTCTTCCCGGAAAGATTTCCATCCTCTGAAACCATAGGTATAATCGCTATGAGTTGGAATCTGCTCACTGGTGGTGGTTTGCGTTGGCCAGGTGGGATAACACCCTCTCTGCACCTCCTCCCATACCTTTGGAGGAGTTGGTGAACAGTGTGTGCCGAGTGTATAACGTGACACAAATCTGTGACATCACCATCATTCTCCAATGCCCAGCAGGGCTCTCCTCAACGCTCTCCCCCAGTCGGGAGGCTGGGGAGTCCTTTTCAGATGGGAAAGCTGCAGTTAAGCCTTACCATCGACCTTTCTCTCTGACGCCCTGTCTAAAGTTCACACCCAGCTAGGAATCTTCGCTCTTCTTGCAGTGCGTGTGTGTCCCAACAAGCCCTCAAGCTCACTCACAGCCACCGCGTGGACTCTGGCTCATCGTGACCCTGTGCACAGAGGAGACTCTCCGATAAGAAATCGGTCACGTTTAGAGAGAGTCCCTCACGTTTGGGTGTTATTTTATAAAATTACCTCCATTGGGTAAAACCAAAGAGAAAGAAGCCAAGCCCACTCCCATTGAGTAGCTCTGACTCCTAGTGACCCTGATGCAGGGTTGCTGTGATGGTAGATCTTTCCGGAAGTTCCTGTGGAGTAGCTACTGGGTTTGAACTGCTGCTACCCCAACAGCTCCCCAGGGGAGGTTTCTGAAACCCCACTTCAAATTGTATAGCATAGGAACCTGCCATTTGCTTCCTGATGTGCATGGACTCCATGCCCTGCTCCCTCAGTGGTCCCGGTGAGGAGCCGTGGTGGCCATTAAACAAAGCCAGCAGCCGTCTCGGATTATGGTTTGCCCCGGAGTCACTCTGGGTGGGTTGGGGAGAGCAGAGTGCTGGATGTTTGTTGAAGGCCGCCCAT
>NW_022103914.1:3414403-3415443 GCF_000313985.2 Echinops telfairi
CTGCACAGTTGGCTCCCCAACCTACCCCTGGCCCAGTGGCTTTCTGAGACTGTACCTCTTTATGGGAGTAGAAAGCCCTGTCTTGCTTGCTCAGAGTGGCTGGTGGTTTCGAACTACTGACCTTGTGGATCGCAGCCCAACATATAACCACTATGCCACCAGGGCTCTGAATGAGGGAGCTCTAAAATAAATAAATAAAAATACTGATCCTGCCCCCACTTCACATCGATTAAGACAGAACTTCTAGTCTTCGGTGTATGATTTTCAAGCTGCCCAGGTCAAAGATTAAGGACCACTGCTTCCAAAGACAGCCCAGGCCCTGGCATGCATGGCTGTTCCAGGGAGCAGGGCCTCTAGGGTGGTCTGAGCCTTTGGCACTCAGCTGTGGAAGCTGGCAGTGCAAGGGCTTGCAAACGCCATGAGAAACCTGAGTCGTAGAAGTGGGCGGCTGGTGTGCCAAGGGGACCTCAAAGGAGGCAGTGATGTCTGCTCGGTGCCTCTGCGTGAGGGACGGTCACGCGGAGACCACGTGCTGAGCACGGGATGACGTGGGTGGATGCCCCCGGGGCGTCCTGCCACGAGTCTTCAAGAGTCGTTATGAAGGAGAGACGAGTGTCTTAACAGAGCCTGCACGACAGTGGATTACTCACTTCAACACCAATCTGCTTTGGCCCAGGGCGGTGGATAGCATCCGGGCCACCCTTCTTCCTCCGCTGGTGTAGTTAAGTCTCTACTAAAAACTTGCCGCTTGTTGAGCATTGTGCTAGGACTTGTTCTTTTGTTTTATCTTGTCCTCACCCATTGCAACAGGTGTTGCTCATCCCCGCTTAGCACTTAGGAGAGCTGTAAGAGCCCCCGGGAAAATGATCTTTTAAAAAGAGCTCACCGGACTGGAGAGATCAGATGTTAAGCTTATATTTGAGAATCCAAATTGTTCCAATTAACTGTACAATTGAATGGAATCCTTTGTCTACAATATATTTATTTTACATTTTGCCAAGTTACTGTATTTTTAACTGCCCATGCCAACACTTTAAAAT
>NW_022103914.1:3417007-3418490 GCF_000313985.2 Echinops telfairi
GGGGTGGAGATGGATAAAATGGTTGTGGTGTGCTTTTTGTTCTGACCCTTGGGGTGTGTGTTGATTTGACCACAGTGGCCCCAGAATTCCTTGTGCCCTTAGTGGATGTGACCTGCCTTCTTGGGGACACAGTGACCCTGCAGTGCAAAGTCTGTGGGCGGCCAAAGCCCACCATCACCTGGAAGGGTCCAGACCAGAATATCCTGGACACGGACAACAGCTCAGCCACGTACACCGTCGCCTGCTGGTGAGCCACTGCCACGCCACTGGGCGTGGCACAGTCCGGGAGGCCCCTTCTGCTCTGTCGCTTAGTCTTTCCGGGAGGAGGGCTGTGCCCTAGCTGCAACACTTGCCCTGGTTTAGCAGAGCGCCTGAGGGAAGAGCCACAAAGGCCGAGCCCAGCACGGTCATCTCCCCAGTGCCGCCATGGGGTTGGTTTTGACTCGAGACCCTGTGTTGCCGCAGAACGCCACACCAGCCGGTCCTGCGTCACCTTCACAGCTGCCCATACGTCAGAGCCCATTGTCACTGACCCTCGACTTGAGCAAGCCAGGCCTTTTCCAGGGACTGGTCTCTCCTGGCCACATAGCCACAAGACGTACGACCCAGTCTCGCCAGCCTCGCTTCCAAAGAGCGTGCTGGCTGGACTTCCTCCGAGAGAGATTGGCAGCTCATGGTGCTGTCACCATTCATCGCCAGCGTCCTAATTCAAATGCAGCCCTTCTTCTCTGGGTTTCCTGATTAATTGTCCAACTCTCTCATGCACATGAGGGGCGTGAAGACCCCCCCAATATGGTTAGTCCTCAGAGCGACATCTTTGCTCTTTAACACTGTAACCAGGTCTTGTGCAGTTGCCAGGAGAAGCCAGCCCCTAGCACATCATTACGGGTTCGGTAGGCGCAATTGTACAGCAATAATAAGTACAGATTATATGAAAGTTATAGAGAGCATGAGAGATAGAAGAGAAATATAGAAATAAATGGAGTCAGACACATTTTATGGTAGCATGCTCACCTCAGCCCCGCTTGGTGGTCCACGTGGAGGGAGAGAGAATCTTTAATGCTCCCCAAGCTTTTATATTCTCTGGGGACCTGCAAGCCCCCTAATTACAGGTGAGGACTTACTGTAATACTATAAGTATTACAGTAATGGGGGGGGGTGATCTAGGGGTATCCACGCAATAGGAAGAGGAGGGATTGGGGGTATACATGTGGCAAGATGGGCGGATCGTAGATTTCAGATGGCAGCTTAACTTGACCTGTTCTCTGGGTCTCCAGAGGAACCATTACCAGTAGGGTGCAAACCCCACCTACAGGAACCAAATAGATGACTGCAGGCCTGTCCATTGTCTTTAACAGCAGGGAGCGGTCTGGCAGCGATTGGAAGGATCTGACCCCTCCCCACCAACATGGCGGTAGATCCCCCTAGTATGAGACAAGCAGGAGTAAGACCCAAACTGTTTTTTTAAAAATTCATGAAAGGA
>NW_022103914.1:3418928-3420602 GCF_000313985.2 Echinops telfairi
AAACCATTCTTTATTGATCTGTGAGACAGAGACTATTGTAGAAGAAAGTTGCTAAATGGTTGCTAATAGTAACACTGTGGGCCAGTACTTTCACAGGGATTTATATATGTCAACCTGTATTCTAATTGTTATCTCACTTTATTCCTTCTTCTACCCACAATTGAGAGGTGGGCCTGGTGAGAATGAGTTTTCTCATGGACGGCAATGGGCATAGAGAGAGGCAAGGTTGTGGGTCGTTGCACTGGGATTAGATCTTGAGCCTCAGGATTCCCAGCTCAGCACCCGTGTGCCAAGTCTATGGTCTTTTACCCACCAATATTTAGCGGCAAACACGTCATGGAAAATCCTCTCTTGGCTTGGTTTCGTTGAGTTTTTCACAGGGTCTCCCTAAGGAAACTGGAAGTACTGACTGTCCTCTCCGTAATACAGCCCAGAAGTCCAGGACAGGCTCTGGGAGACAGGGGCAGGCATAAATAAACAAAGCCAAGTCTGTTCCCAGCAAGTTGATCTTGACTCATGGCGACCCCTGTGTTTCACAGTAGAATTAATCATTCCACAGAGTTTCCTTGACTGGGATCTTTATGGAAGTAATTGTCAAGCCTCTCCGCTGTGACCCTGCTGGCTGAGTTGGGTGCCAGCAGGTAGAGTCACCCAGCAACCTTATAGGGCATCAATCTACGACCATCAAGTTGATTCAGACTGATAGCAGCCCTATAGGACAGACTAGAACGACTCCATAGGGGGTGTCTGAGTATGTAAATCTTTATGGGATTTCCCGAGGAGCACCTGATGGTTATGAACCCCTGACCTTGCCTTGATTGACCCAGTGCTGGAGTCATTGCATGACCAAGGCTCCTACAGAGTGAAGGTGGTGTTAGGTACCGTCAAAGTGGTTCCGACCCATAGCAGCCCCTGTACAGCACAACAGAACACTGCTAGAGCCCGCACCATCCTCACAATTGTTGGAATGTTTGAGCCCATTGTTGTCGCCAGACCAATCCATCTTGGGGTGCAGTTCGGGGTGTTAGGATGTCTGTTAGGCAAGGGTATAGCGGGAGAGCACAGGAAGCTCAATACTGGAGCTGGAAGGGCCTCCTTTTGTGTCCCTAGTGACTCGGGTGACATCACGCTGAAGATATGCAACCTGATGCCGCAGGACAGTGGTATCTACACCTGTGTGGCAGCAAATGACCACGGAACCACGTCCACTTCTGCGACTGTCAAAGTGCAAGGTACAGGCTTTTTACTAACCAACTGTGGTACATGGTGTTCCAAGGGCCCTCTGAGACCCGGGGAAGAGAGGATCCATTGGGAAGCTTCTAAAACGGACGTCTCGTCAGTGGGAAGAGAATGGGTCTTTGCTCTGAGCTGCCCGCCCCTCACCTGCAGTTCCCTGGCCAACTTTTATGTCCAAGCGCAGCATGTAGCCCGAGGAAGAATGCTGGCCAGCAAAGTGTGTCCACTGTTTGCTCCCAGGCCTTCTTACGGCCTGGAACCAGGTAGGCCAATTGCTGGAGAAGGTCACCGGGAAAGTAGGATGCGGCTTCAGGAACATTTGTCCAGAGCGCGCCAAACTTGGTGTCACATGCCAGGTTCTGCAGAAATGGTGCTTGACTCTGCTGCTCCTGCAGGTGTTCCCGCTGCCCCCAGTCGCCCCATCGCCCAGGAGAGAAG